>NW_004955497.1:4702547-4811989 GCF_000276665.1 Chinchilla lanigera | reverse complement strand
AAAAACCAAAAAAAAAAAAAAAAAAAAAAAAAAAGCCAGACTGAACTGCACTGCAAGACCTTGTCTCAGAAAGACAATAATAATAATAATAATAATTAATAATAATAACAACATTGAAAGGGAAGAATAATTCCCTACAAGCTAGCATTACCCTGATTCTAAAACCAGAAAAACATCCAACCAAAAGAGAACCACAAGCCAATCTCTTTAATAAACACAGACATAAAAATCCTCAACAAAATACTGGCAAGCAGAAGGCAACAAACCATCAAAAAGATCATACATCATGACCAAGTAGGCTTCACCTCAAGGATTCAGAGATGGTTCAACATACACAAACAAATAAATGTAATGCACTACATAAAAACAAATAAGACAAAACCACATGATCATTTCAATTGATGCAGGAAATGTCTCTGACAAAATCCAACATCCATTCGTCATAAAAACCCTGAAGAAAATAGGTATAGAAGGATCCCGTCTCAATATGACAAAAGCCATTTATGAAAAACCAATGGCCAACACCATGCTAAATGTGAAGAAGCTGAAAGCTTTCCCTCCAAAGCCGGATGAAGGTTAGGATGTCCACTATCACCACTCTTGTTCAATATAGTTGTTGAAATATTAGCCAGAGCCATCAGGTGAGAGACAGAAATAGAAGGGATATGTACAGGAAAGCAGAAGTAAAACTTTCATTATTTGCAGATGATATGATCTTCTACATAGAAGATCCAAAAAATTCCACAAGCTGGGCGTGGTGGCGCACGCCTGTAATCCCAGCACTTGAGAGGCTGAGGCAGGAGGATCATTGCGAGTTGGAGACCAGCCTGGGTTACAAAGTGAACTCAAGGACAGCTGGAACTGCGCAGCGAGACCCTGTCTTAAAAAGAAAAAAAAAAAGGGGCTGGGGATTTAGCTCAATGGCACAACACCTGCCCGGCAAGTACAAGGTCACGCGTTCGAACCCCAGTACTGGAAAAAAACCAAAAGGAAAAAAAAAAATTCACAAAAAGGCTCATAAAATTAACAATAAAATCAGTCATCATAGCAGGATACAAAGACAACACATAAAAATCATAATGCTACTTGTACAATAATCATAAACTCACTGACAAAGAAATCAGGGAAACAATGTCTTTCACAATAGCATCAAGAAAATTTATTTAGGAGTTAACCTAACCAAAGAACTGAAAGACCTCTACAATAAAAACTATGGTACTCTGAAAAAGATTGAAGAGGACATCAAAAAATGGAAAGATATATACCTTGTTCCTAGATAGAACCAATACATCCTAATGGCCAAGCTTCTGAAACTGATACAGAGTTAATGCAATCCCAATTGAAATACCAAGCACATTCCTCACAGAACTAGTGGAAATAATCCTAAAATTCATAGGGAACCAGAAGAGACCTAGACTAGCAAAAGCAATCCTGGGCAACAACAGCAGGGCGGTAATCACCACAGTCCTGGACTTCAAGTTATACTATAAAGCTCCAGTGATTAAAAATAGCACGGTAATTGCAAAAAAAACCCAAAAAGCAGAAAAACAAAAAACCCCATGTGGATGAATGGAACAGAATAGAGGATGCAGAAACAACTCCAGGCACATACAGCCACCTGATCTTTGACAAGGGGGCCAAAAACTTAAGCTGGAAGAAGACAGCCTCTTTACAAATGGTCCTGGGAAAACCGGCTATCCATGTGCGGAATACTGAATTTAGTTGTACCTCTCACCATATACTAAACTAAAATCAAAATGGATGAAAGACCTAAACATTAAAATGGAAAAACAACCTACTAAAAGATAAAATAGGTAAAACCCTTGAATATAGGCGTAGGTAGGAGGCTGGTGAACTGAACCCCAATGGCACATGAAATAATAAAAAAAGCAACAAACGGGATCATAACAAATTACAAAGTTTCTGCACAGCAAAGCAAAAAACCAAGACAGTAAGAAGAAAAACTACAAATTGGGGGAAAAAAACTGTTAGCTATCCCTTGGATAGAGGATTAATATCTACAATACAGAAAGAATACAACGAATTAGACCCTGCAAAAGACCCAATTAAAAAAAAGGGGAACTGAAATAGACACTTCTCAGAAAGAAGTATAAATGGCCAACAAACACATGAGAAGATGTTCAGTATAGTTGGCTATTAGAAAAATGCAAATTAAAACACTAAGATTCCCTCTTACTCCAGAAAGAACGGGTATCATCAGGAAATCATATAACAACAAATGCCGGCAAAGCTGCAGGGGGAAAAAAATGACCCTTTCTACACTGCTGGTGGGAATATAAAATAGAAGAACCACTATGAAACTCTGTATGATGATTCCTCAAACACTCACATACTCCATTTGTGCAGTTATTTCCCTTCTTGCTATCTTTCAGAAGAGTTGAAGACATCATATTACAGTGATACATGTAGATCCATGTTCACAGCAGCACAATAACTAAATAGTGGATGCAACCTATATGCCCATCAACAGATGGATAAAAAGATGTAGTATTTACACACAATGGAATACTACTCTGCCACAAAGAAAAACTTGAGTCATCTGTAGGAAAATGGGTACACTCTGAGACCATGTTAAGTGAAATAAATCAGACACACAGGCTTAAACATTGCATCGTTTCTCTTGTATGAGAAACCTAAATATCAATATGGAGCAAAATGAAAGATAACTGGAAACAAAAAGAAAGTTTCCTAGAGTTTTTTTGGTTGATTCATCAAAACATTGTGATTTTATTTCTGCACGTTGTGTCCTTTGTAGCATTTGGGAGCTTTTAAAATGTGAACAAGCTTTAAACTCTAGCCAGGGTTCTTTCTGTTCATGGTATTACTTTGTATTTTTGTCAAATAAACTTTTGGATATGAAAAAAATTATGACACAAAAACCTTCATAAACAGAGGTGAAAAGATGTGACAAATTTCATAACATGAATATCTTAAGTATTAAAAATACCTAAAAGCAACTTGAAATAGGAAAATTTTTATTTGAAGAAGTCACATTGGTCCAGGCCTAGTTCAAAATTGTTAATTTTTTGAAATACCTATAAATAAAAAATGATTACATCTATATGCTTTAAAAATAAGGCTGGCAGGCCAGTGCATGCCTATCGTCCTGTAGTCAGGAAGCTGAAGCAGAGGACTGCCACAACTTGGAGGCCAGCCTGAACTACATAGTGAGACCTTGTCTCAAAAAAAAAATGAAAGAAATAAAAAAGAAAAAAAAAAAAAAAAGAGATGACCAGTAGCTACATGAAAAATGCTCTCATAAAAAAGGCCAACAAAATTATACAGTATTATCAGCTACCTGAGGTAGTTTTATTTCTAATAGCAAAAAGTACTCTAGAAGCTACCTAAATATTCACTGAAAGGAACTAGTTAAACACAATATGGAGAGATCTACATGCAGCTACTATAAAGAATGAGGAAAAGTGGTGTGTATTAATAGGCAAAGAAATTTATGGACCTTTTATTTTAAATCCCTTTACGTTGTTCAAATTGAGATTACTGTTTTGCAGTGCTGGAATCGAACCCAGGGCCTCATCATGCCAGACAGGTGCTCTAGCACTGAGCCATACCGAGTTCCAAGCACTTTAAATTAAATAAATAGAAAGCCTTTAAAATGTAAATGCTACATAAAAATAAATCATATCCATATTCATTGCTCAAAATAATCTATTAAATCCCAGAACCTGAGAGGCTGAAGCAGGAGGATTGTTTTGAGTTTGAGGTCAGCCCTGGCCACATAGTGAGTTTAAGTCTGGTCTGAATTACATGGCAAGACCCTGTCTCTAAATAAATAAATATTTAATTAAAAAAACAAAAAACAAAATAGCTTATTAAAAGGCTTTTGAGGGGCTGGGGACTTAGCTCAGCGGCACAGTGTCTGCCTGGCAAGGGCAAGGTCGTGAGTTCGATTCCTGGTACCGGAAGAAAAACAAAAAACAAAACAAAAGGATTTTGATGCCCCAAGCTGAATCACAAGAATTTGTTTTTATCACTTAAGTCTCACTTTATAATTTGTAGACAGTAAGCAATCTGTGCCTGTATTTGAATTTCAGACTATCCACTACTAAAGTGACCATTACCTAGTCAATTTACTGAGACTGTCTCAAAATACACTGTATAAATTTTTTTACTATAAAAAGGGTTGAGGACAGGTGCTGTGACATTGGTCTGTAATCACAGGTACTTGGGAGGCTGGAGCAGCAGGATCACAAGTTTCAGGTCTGGCTGGGCAACTTCTGACTGTCTCAAAATAAAAATTAAGACAGGACTGGAAAGTGACGCAGTGGAAGAGCGCCCCACCGAGTTCAATCCCTGGTACCACAAAAAGCGGGGCTGAGGCTGGAGACCAGGCTCAGAGCTAGAGGGGCCCATGTGCGAAAGGCCCTGGTTCCATCCCCGGGTGGGGTGGGGTAGGGGCCACAAGGGGAAGTACTTAACTTCTCTGTAGCTATTTCCTCATCTGTAAAAACAATAACCTTGTAAGACTAAGGAGTGCAGGAGTTCACCTATGGGGAGCTCTGAACAGCATGACCATTGTTAGCTAATGCTAGGAAGTGCAGGCAATGTCCTGCCACGACTTCTCTCCCCGGACTTGCTAGCAGGGCCTTACACGGCAATGATAAGAAACGTTTACTAAGCTCAACTGACTTAACACCAGGAACCAGGGCATTCAGAGAGATGGGAATGATACGGAATGCCCTCCAAGTTGAACATTCTTTAGCACTGCACACTTAGGAGCTTGGTAGTCTTTCTTTTTTAGTTGACAGGAGAGAAAAAAATGCGTTCAATTGAATGAACAGGAAAAGGTAAACATCATTGTGATATGAAACTAGTTTTTCTAGTAATCCCCACTTCTTTATCTGCTGGTATCTCTTAGCACCTGATGCTTCTCACCTATTTCCAAGACCTCAGTTTTGCTCTTTACAGGCAAGAAAAAGACTTAGTGTGGCCAGGCACAGTGGCACACTCCTGTAATCCCAGCACTTGAGAGGCAAAGTCAGTGGGATCACGAGTTCAAGTTCAGCCTGGGCTAGAGCGAGATGCTGTCTCGGCGGGGCGGGGCACAAGAGAAGACCTCATCTGTTGGTCAGAGCACACAAGTGCTCTTCTGGGTTTCAGGAATCACACAAGCTTCGCTGGAAATTTCTCTTTGGAAGCTCCCAAGGCTCGGTTCAAATTGTTCATTTTACCCTTTCCAATATGGGCAGGCCTGTCTGGCTGGGACAAGGTTTTTCTCCAGGAACCAATTCAGAGCAAACAGCAGGAAACAGTCACTGTGCAGTTCTTGCTTCTTTCTCCAACAGCATCCTTTACATCCCAGGTAACAGTCTCCTTCCTGTAAAGTCCCACACCCCTGGGTCCTCACCTTGCCTGGACCTGATGCTATCTGCCATGCACTTGTTATTTCCCGTATCACTGTGCAGTCACTAATATCCCAGTTCCTTTGCAGCGGTGAGGCATGAGTGTCAGTATGCTACCTCGTGCCACGAGCACACCGAACGACACTGCACGGAATTCAACACATCTGGGCTCAGACCTCAGCTCCTGCTTAAGAGCCATGTGACCTCAATGAAGGTGCTTAACCTAGGCCTCCGTTCCTCTATATTATAACATGGAGATTTCTGCTCCACAGAGTAACACCGAGATTACAACAAGTGAAGTATGTAAGTCTTGAGTAGGTGCCAGGATAAATCTTGCACTGAGTAAACGCGGGTGAGCTGTGATAGGCAGGGAAGACTGAAGGAGGCTGAAATGAAGCCCTTCCACTCGGGAAGTGCAGCGCAGACAAGCTTATTTATAAGAGGGAGAGGAAAGAGGAGGCGGAAGCATCTTCTGACAGACCATTAATACCTAACCTTTCACGAAACATCCGATAGTATTTCTAAAGGCACTATTCAAATTCAGTTGTTGCCCTGCCCCTATATATATATACAATTATATATATACACATATATATCCATCCACTACTTGTGATTAGTAGTACATTAAGCTGGGCTGCATGGCTTTCTGAAGCACATACCAACCAGGCTTATAAAGTGCCAAGACCCAGGGGCTCACTAACATAGCCAGTATCCTAGAAATTATGAGGCAGAAGATCTAATAACCCAAATGATCTTGTGATCTTGTACCTATTGCCAGATAAAAATCCACTTCAGAATTAAAATCATGACGCTATTAAGGAAAACTAACAAAAAAAACCACCCTGCAATACCTGGTGAGAAGAATGACTTAATAAATGCCTATACTATGTTTAAAGTATTAACATGTCGGTTCTCCCCAGAGCATACTACTGCTTGTGAAAATTTTAAAAGAATAACCAAACGACACAACACGTGCACTTCATCAAAGTGCTCTGTGTGCAAGCTTGAATACCGTATGGTGTCATCTGAGAGGCAAAGCACAAAGAAAGTGACAAAAGACAGGCAGAAAGGGACAAGGGGACAGATCTCATCAATTAGGGAAGTGGTCCAAGCGAGTGAGGACAGTAGAGGGGAGGGAATGAGAGGGATACAGTTGTGCCATGTACAAGAACCCAATAACCCCAGTCAGTGTCAACAATACAAGCCATAACGTGCACTGAGACAAACAGTACCAACAAATATGAAAAAGCAGAGTGGGGAACCAGAGGAGAGGGAGGGGAGAAAAGGAAGAGCTGTAAAAAAAAAAATCTGTAATATGTACATGTAACCCCTCTGCGAGATGACCATAACCTCCATGAATTATAAACATGTACTAATCAGGAGTAAATGTCCTAGAATAGCCACCTCCCACGTCCACAGATAGGTTCTCTATCATTACAATACAGCACCCAACCACCAGAACTACCACGGGGCACTGGTGCATGAACAGTTACATGCTTGCGGCATGTCAGGGTTATACTACTAAGCTGCTTTAAGACAGCTATTAATATAGTCACCCATGCATATTAAGCCCGTTTTTCAAATGATGAAGCTGAGGTCTATAAAAGTTAAGTAAACTGCACAGGATCAAGGCAGGGTCATGAACTCAGCTGACTGCAGATTATCTCTGAAGAGATAGCAGTATCTGCCCATTAACAGAGTGTCTACACACGAAACACTTGAAAGAATCAACAAGTGCGATCTCATCCTACTGAAAAGTTTCTGCACATCTAAAGAAATCACCAGCAGAGTAAAAAGAAAATCCACAAACTTGGAGAAGATTTTAGCTGACTGTCCCTCAGACAAAGGGCTTCTATCTAGAACATATAAAGAATTAAAAACTATCAGTGCCCCCAAATTCAAAGACCCAATCCAAAAATGGGCAGCTGAGATGAATACACACTTCTCAGACAAGGAGATACAAATGGCAAATAAATACATGAGAAAATGTTCAACATCATTAGTCATTTGAGAAATGCAAATTAAAACAACATCGAGATTCCACCTTACCCAAGCAAGAATGGCTAGCATTAAGAAATCAACCAATAACCAATGCTGGTGAGGCTGAGGAGAAATAGGAACTCTTCACTATTGGTGGGAATGCAGACTGGTGAAACCACTGTGGAAATCAGTGGCAAAGCATAAAGAATTTGGAGATTTAGAAAACTAGGTCTAGAGGTCCCATTCAACCCAGCTATTCCCCTGGTGGGTATTTTCCCAGATCTAAAAACGTCATATCACAGCAATATCTGTTTACCTATGTTCATAGCAGCACAATTTGTAATTGCTAAATTGTGGAAGCAACCCAAATGTCCATCCACCAAGGACTGGATAAGAAAATTGTGGTACTTTTATATAATGGAATATTACTCAGCTACAAAGAAAGATAAACTCGAGGCCTTTACAGGTAAATGGTCACAACTAGAGACCATACTCATACGTGAAATAAATCAGACCTGCATGTGCAAGCACCGCATTGTCTCACTAGTGTAAAACCTGAAAGAGTTAAACTCAGAGGTATGATAGACATTGTGAAACGATAGGAAAACACTCAAGGGTAAAGGGCAACTGGGATGTGGGAAAAGAGAAGGGAAAGGAGAAATTTTGTATGTATGTACACTCAGGATAGTTAACATAGTTGTTCTACTGTCTATTTCTTTGCTGAAAGAAACTGTCAGTGAGTCCTTGATTGATCACTATTGCATGTCTCTGTTTTCATGAGAAACCACTTTGAAGGTATCAATATGTAATACAACAAGCATTGTTAATTTCCTACCACTTTGTTTGTAACTCCGTATTGTCTGTACTGATCTTTTGCTATTTTGTAAAAGGTTGTCTGTCTGTTGATGTTTTCATTTTTTAAAAAAAAAAAAGAGTGCCTACAAATCATTAAGGAAAAAATCTGGTGTGAAAAGCAAAGGCTGTAACATGTAAATCCCAATAATATGCAGCAAGTTTATGTCTACATATGTAAAAGTTCACCCTAACAAATACTCATTAGGATGGATAACCAGGGTTACAGAACGCTAGGAATTGAGTATGCATACACACTGGCAGGAGTGCTGGCTTACACAGCATTTTTGGAAGGCTCTCTGACAGATGCACTTCCACAGCAACTGTCTTCCAGGATCAAACACAAGCACAAAATGCCATGTGTGAGGACAAGCGCTGAGCCTTCTGCACAACTGACGCAGGGAGAACCACCTAACTGGCCAGCAACAGGAGAGTTAAGACTTGAGACAACCACACCCCGGATGACCTTGATCAACTATTAGCACCAAAAAAAGCAACTCGAGGAATATGGAGTCTTAACCCACTTGTTAAAGGAAGGATCTGAAAGATGACAAAAAATGAGAAAATGAAATATAAAAGGCAAAAGGAAAGACAGTATTTATACAAGTGTGTGGAAAAAATATATTTTTCAGAAAGTTTCAAGGATACACTACTAGTGAATACCCTAGGCAAGGGGCAGGATTGGGACAAGGAGTTGAAGGGGTCCTATACTCAACGTTCTTCTCTGTAACTAAAATGTTTAATGTTTTTGTAATGTTGAGAAAAGACAAAAACAAGTGACAAGAATTTACCATCTTGGGTTCTTTCATTTAAAAAAAAGAGGAAGATGTATAAACCAGTGAAAACACTAACCAACCAAAGAGAACGAGGACAATAAAATTAAATATCAAGAATAACTATTGACACCTATGAAGATTCAAAGCAACTGACACAATAAATTTTATTATTTCCATAATAGGCTCTAGACAAAATGAACACAATGGAGACAACACTTAAACTCATCACAAATTAACCTGTTACAAATTTCCAGTGGTTCAACATATTAAAGAGTAAAGCATATAAAGAAAAAAACCAAGAAATATATAAATATTCAGATTTTTGCAGCACAATGCAATGTCCTTTTTATAAAAAGTTTGCTAATTGCATTCTAACTCTGACAATGATACAAAAACACAAAATCAGACCTTTTTTCCTAACCTCTCCCATGACGTGGATCTGAAAATTACAGTATTAGAGAAATATGCAAGAATAGAACAAGTTTAGCGCTCAGAGACAAATAATTTTCCTTATTTTAATGCATAAAGGTGCAAATGTTTCCATTCAAAAAAAACTAATCACTGCAATATGCGGATAAATAAAACAGATTTGACAACACTTTTATAACCAAACCCAATTAATGATATACTAAAAATATATGTGTATACATATTTATATATGCAATACCTATTTTAGAAAAAAAGGTGCCTTGGTGAAAATGATTCTGAAAATAGTCACTGATGTACATTATGTACAAAACCTTCTGTATAAAAAATTAAACTGTTTTCAATGAAATTCCATGTTTACATCCCATCTGAAAACTGTACTTGAAAGATAGATAGGTCTAACTAATGGTTTCTCTGTGAAACTGTGACTAAGGCGCTCTTTTTCCTATATTCTCTTTTACCCACCTGTCATCACTAGTAGGAATACAAGTAAATATTACACAGATGCAACCTGACATGCCTATGCTGAACCTGGAGCTCTGTCTGTTCCCTATTACAACTGAGGAGAGTAGAGTTGCTACAAAGAATATTTTTCTTTCTTAAAATATACTGCTTCTCTATTCCAAGTTAAGCACTTACTTAAGACATTAAGAGGCTGAGAAGCCACTCCATTTGGTGTCAGTCAGTATCAATAGCCCTGTAAGAAAGAACTCTGTATTGGAATAGTTAGAAAAGTTTTCACTTAAAGTAATAGTGCATCCTTCACCTGCATAGAATCAATTTGGTTTAATAGCTCTTTGCCCCGGAACACCAGTCTGGAGTTCAAATATGTATGCTCCTGTAGGCCCATCTCAGATATGCAGAGATCTCACAGAAGCAGTATGAAAATACACAGGCTTATCAAGTTGTTACAAGTTGATGAGTCTTGTAGCATTCCTCATTTAGAGTAGCTGCTAAAGGTGAAGGCGGAAACAAAAACGGCAAAGACTGGGGCAACTGAGTTGGTCAAATATTTACACCAGTAACTGTTTAGTAAGTCTTTAAGCAAACAAATAAAATGAGAGGGTATATCTCTAGCTCATCATTCTATAAGCTGTGAGGATTTGAAAAACTGAATACCTTTAAAAAGGGGGAACCGTCTTGAGGCAAAAGTTGTAGGTCTGTAAATATATATTTTATATGCACACACAATTGTTTTATTCTGTATATATTTACATATATATTCACAAGATGCCCTGCAGTGTAGTTTAAAAGGCCTGCAACAAGGAACAAACTAATTCTAGGATGGGCCCTAGACTTCGTATATTTGTGTAAGAAACCAATGTGCATATATTCACATAATGTAAACTTTATGAACAAAGACTTTACTATTAACATTAGGTTAATAACAGGTTTTAGACTAATGGTTTTTTACTACTACCAATTAGTGATGTACTGTAATCACAACATTTGTTACATAGAGAATCAAAAATAAGAACAAAAGAACACCAGCCATATTTTAAATTCACAAGAAAAAAGATGTTCAGAATGGCAAACAAAGTTCAAATTCCAGAGTAGGGAAAAATATCAAAACTTTATAAATCTCCTGGGATGCAATCTGTTACTGCATCATTAGAAAAATAGGCTCATAGAATGATCAGTGCTGCTAAAGGTTCTCTCAAGACTCCACCATGTTTATCTTTTTCCTCTTTTGTTTCCAGCTGGAGGTTTCTTCAACTGAAGGAGTTGTCCTCCTGTCCCAAAACCTGCAGACGCAGGATTGGACACCCCAAATGTCAAACCCGCTGACGCCGTGATGCCAGGGTTGCTGAAGTTAAACCCAGACGTACTTGAGCTGCCAAACCCTTATGTTTAGGGGAGAAAATACTCGTATCAGAAGTGAGATCACATGCGCACACACACAAATTACATAAAAGCATGAGTGATCAATTTCTTTCTGAAAGAATAGCAAATATCTTAAGCGCTTGAATTTCTAACGTGGAATTTTATAGGACAATAATTCAGCAATTAGGTAGAACCCTCAAACACATAAGTTTAGCGATTCAGGCCAAAAGAGGTCTCAGCACACAGTAAATAAAATCTATAGAAAACACAAAGTTACCCGAAACGTTCCTATTCATTACATTCAAGCATCTTCCTCCTCAGCCCCACCAAAACTTTCTGGAAGAGAAACTTTCAGATTTGGAAATCTTAAATCCTCAGATTTAATCCTTAAACTTTCAGATTTGGAATCTTAACTCCTCCAAGAAAGCTTCAATTCACAATGTTAAGGACAATGAACACACCAAAGAGCAGTATGTATTCAAACTTAAATTTGTAACAGTCCTTGTATAATGAAGATGAAGCACTCTTACTGCCTAGTCAACTAATGTATTATTTATAGTTTTGATACCACTCACTACATTCTATATCTTTCTCTATTGGAATTGCTGATTTTAAACACTACTTAAATTCCCTATTAGCAGTCAAATGATCATACCTATTCCACAGATGAAAGAAAGATTAACCATCAATTATAAGACTGTAGTATTCTTAAAATCAGAAGGACTTAGAACTGAAGAACATTTGTTTGGAACAAAAGCAGGTCTCTTGAACAAATAATGATAAAAAGTGGATTAAACCTTTATCACAATGGTTTCATTTTTATAACACTGAATACAACCATGAAGTAAGTCACTTGGGCTCCAATTCATCTCCATTTAGTTTTAACAGAGGATATGATTATTACATAAAACTTAAGAAATCTATTAAAAAAATTTCACACCAGGAATGGTGGTGCACGCTGGTAATCCCAGCACTTGGGGAGGCTGAGGCAGGAGAATCACTGTGATTTTGAGGCCAGCCTGGGCTACATAGTGAGTTGAAGGCCAGGCTGAACTACATAGTGAGACACTGTCTCAAAAAGAAAAAAACAAAATTAAAAAAAAAACAACACGATACATCACACACTTGCCCTTAGCTTTTAAGAAATAAAGCTGTATAACCAGTTAGGCCTTGCATGCTCCATCCAGACAGCAGAAATTGATTCAGGGACCTTTTTAGATTACTGAAAATAACAACAGTTATCCTTTTAAATTAAATAACTTGCACCTTTAAATTTGCCTGGAATTCAGGCAGAAACACACAAACCTGCACTAAGACTTCCTGAGGGTTTATTTGTTGTTCCAAATCCAAATGTGGAGGCCCCTGTGGTGCTGGATCCAAAACCAGAGCTAGTTCCAAATCCTAGTGGAAGGGTAATAAGAGAAATATACAATGGAACATAAAACACAGGTTACAGGATGCTCGCAAGTAAAACTGAAAAGCATCAAAGGTACAATACACTGTTGAAAAACATGGCCTTATTAAGGAAATCTATTCCTGTGCATAAGACTGAGAAGAAACAGACTAATTCTGAAATAAACCACTTATTTGTAACTATTTAGCCTAAGTTTATGACCCATCAGTAAATTTTAAAGAATTAGGCCATAAAAATCAAGGTCATATTGATATTTTTCCCCTCAGATGTGTTAGAAATTTTACTGACCATTCAAATATGAGCTTAGAGTTTTAAATATATGTACTTGATGGGTACTTCATTTGAAAAAAAAAACAGACTAACTTCATAAATAAGCATAACATGCACAACAATGTAAACACTAAGATAATTTTACTCTGCTCTTTACCAAAACATTTTTCATCCAGAATCCTTACCCTAGGAAACTGTCACTATACAATAGTCCATCACTTAATGATTGATTAGTCCCTAACAGTAGATACCTGCCATACTACCATCAACGTTAACAGAGAGAAACTAGGAATGGGGATATCAGGTTTTCTCTCTTGATAATTTCACAACGTGAAGCATCACACAACGTTAATGAATATATTCTAAGTACTTGAAGACTAATTTCTCAGGTGTACTACACAAATAGTTCAAATTCTTTCCAGATTTTGCAATGACTTACCTAAAGTACTCAGATTAACAGTTATCACTACCTGTAACTCTAAGAAATATGATGGCAAACAATTATAGATCATGGAAATCAGGTTACCTGTCATGACTCCAGTAATTTCTAATGTAGAATAGAGTTTATATTAAATAATGGTAACAGCTTATAGGTCCTCCCTATTATATATACTTTAGTGGAAAAAGGAACTTTATTCATTATATTATAATGCACTTGCCAAAACACAAAGAACTTTCAATTAAACACCACCAAAAAATGATGGCTGCATTTGTATTTATCTGTTTTTGCAGATTTACCTAACTTATCAACCTAAAACTAAAATATGCTCAATTGCTCATGTATACAAGTATATATACATAGAATAAGCAAATATGCCAAAAGTTCTTAGAAACGGACAGAAGTCAAGATGTTTGATTTATAATAAATTCCTCATTTAAAGTGCT
Organism: Chinchilla lanigera; assembly: GCF_000276665.1. NCBI lineage: Eukaryota > Metazoa > Chordata > Mammalia > Rodentia > Chinchillidae > Chinchilla > Chinchilla lanigera. Next base: position 4,798,181 of record NW_004955497.1, on the reverse strand, counting down.
CATTTTCAAGGGCAAATATAAATAATGATTAGGAGATCAGCTGCAGATGGGATTCCCAAGTAATACTAAGACTAGTTTTTAAAAATTTAATTATAATTGAACTTATTAAAACTAAATAACTCTCAAATTCATGTCAGCATATTGATTTGAAACTATGAACATCCCTACCACTTAATTTTAATTTTTTTATATTTACTAATCACAGAAGTTGGAATGATTCTTTAAGTTCTAAATCTAATACTACAAAGCAATGATTATGTTTGGAGAATCATTTTTGCCAAATGGAACTTTAACTTCCAAAATAGCAGCAGATCCTCTTAGAAAACTTTTTACAGGCTAGTATCAATTCAAATGTATAAGAGTTTAATGCAATATTAGAAAAGTTAAAAGTGTACCTCCAAGGTTTGAAGAACCTAAGCCACTTGATTGCAAGCCAGTGCCAATACCTGAGCCGAATGGCGTTCCAAAACTAACTCCCAGAGATGGCTGTGGCCCTGGTATAAAAAAAAAAAAGAAAAAAGAAAAAAAATGGGAGGGGAAAACAAACAAATTTGCCTTACTCTTTCAAGAAAAAAGCTCCTTTATGAAATTATTTTAAAACTGAACAGTGATTACTTTTAACAAATCCCATTTGTTAAAACTTGTGTTTTCAAGATCTTTCTGACTTATTTGTCCCAAGTGAAATCCTATCTAAAATTTTTTAATTAACCTGCTCAGAATTATAAATTACAAGAGGCTTACCACAATGAAAGACATTAGTTTAATCTACTAAATAATTTGAAATCTTTAATGTATTATAAATTATAGTTCTTTTAGATTTACTTCTAGAATTATTTTAGAGCTTTCCACTTGTTTTCAGATAAAGCTACTTGGTGTAATCAGTAAAAGTTTTTATTTCTATTTATTTTTAAACAAACTCCTTAGTGTTAAGAGTCAAGTCTCAAGTGATCAAGAGACTGACACTAACATGAAAAAACTATCATGTTACTTCATAAAAATACCCAAAAAACAAGGCATTATTTTTTATATGTAAGTCATAACAATAAATAGATAAAAAACAAGACAATGTTTTATTTTATTAAATTTATTATTCATTTTAAAGCAAACCAATTACATAGTAACATGACAACTCCAACTTGTTCACAAAAAGTGACAACTGAGTTCTATGCTTCAGCTTTGCTACAGTACACCACTTATCACCTGATTAAATAAGATAGATAATGAACATTTACAAAGGCACCAGCTGTGTACCTTGACAGATCAATACATTCAAGATTTCAATTCAGAAGTTCCTTTCCAACATTTTGGAAAATGTACTCAGGTATAGAACGATTAGTCATCCTTTTCCCATTTGTTACTTTAAAGATTTTGGCTGAGTTTGTTTGGCAAGAATAGCATCAAACTTACTAGCCTCTCTTTTTTAACTACTACTTTTTTTAACTAAGAATACAAAAATCTAAAAATCTCTCCTTTGATAAGTTTATGAAAGTTACTCAATAAATTTCATAGTACAATCTTCAGTCTTGTCTTTTTCAAGCACAGTGATCAGTGCATCTCAAAGTTAAGGGAATGCCAACGTAGTATGCATACAAAATTTAAATTTTTAAAGAAATCGAAGTCTTCAAGTTGTCCAATGAAGAACGAGGTCTATTCCAAAGCTAGTGTAAAAAATAAAGCATTAAAAGAAACCAAAAATCTGAGAAACTACATTTTGCTATACAGGGACAGAAACTGGACTTCTCAAAAAGTTTCTATCCAGAAAATAAAGAGAAACAATTAATAGCAGCCAACGTTCTTACACTACTATAAAAAAATAAATTAAAAAATGACTCAAATTTTTACATCCAGTTTGAGATCAATTTGAGAATAATAAAATTGTCTAGTAACTCTTTTGTAAAATGTTACCATAGGAAAAAGAAACTAAGCGTATTATTTTATTCCTAACAAAAATAGTATGTAGAAAGCATATGTCCAGTTTCTTTAACATCGAGAGACTTCAGTGTCACGTGTTAATAGGAGGCACTGCTGGTGGAAGACCCTACAGAATAATGCACACCACAGCCCTCAGCCTTATAAGTCATAGGAGTTACGCTTTTTTGTTGTGTGTGGGCCTGTTTTGAAGAGCAATAAAACATAATTATCAAATCATCAATATTCAAGATAGCAAGAACTCATTTCTAACAATGACAAGACTTTCCATTGCACAACAGATACATGATACTTTTGAGTTTTGTACCTTCACACAAATTCTGAAGGCATCATCATTTATAAAACTAGTAAGCAAATGTATAACATTTTTTAATAGTAAAAACTCATGATAAATATCTCCCATGCCAAAGTATTAGTATTTATTACACTCTGGCTACCATTAGTTTCAATATTAGAAAGCAGAATCTAAACCCTTCAGGCAAAAGTTATGTAAACAGTACAAGTCTGCTTTGAAATCTGAAGTCATTCAATGAGAGGCTCTTAGTTTAATAAATAAAATCAAGTTAATAGCAATATATACCAACGACTGCCCAAAGTGAAATCTTCATGTAGAGTAACATTTTACAAAAATTACCATATGATATAGTCACCACAACAAAATCAGGCTTAGCACTGTAGTTCATATTTTCCAGAATAGACTCTACTTTCTTAGAAGTCAAACTGCATTCACAGGAGGACTAAAGTGCTAAAATTTTTTAATTTTACAGGATCATTAAAAATACCTAGTGTACTTAGTATAGTAATTCCTAAACTGTCTTTTAAAATAATTTTTCTTTAAAACCCAAAAATGCCTTTTCCCCAGTTTGAAAAATTTTATTTATAACTGATTTAATGGGGAATGTTCCTTTGGTTATTAAATACAACAAAAGCACAAAAGCACAAGAAACTAAACGAAATACTTAGTTTTCTATTTAACACTATACCTCAAATGTCCAAACCTTCACTAAAAGCTAGAAAGTAGCTAACAAATGACCTAACAAATGTGTCATCACTCCTTAAAAACAGCAGCTGAATCATGTGAGAAAGTTATGTAAACATCAAGAACTTTTAAAAGGTCAAAACGTAACAGCAAAATCCAGCATTCCTATACACTGATGCTCACTACATACATAAATAGCCTGCTGGTTTTTCAATTCCCCTCAGCCTTCAGAACAACCAACTATAAATCACACATGCCTAAGCCCTATTGTATTTTTTTCCATTAAAAAAGAATTGGGGACTAAGGGTATAGCTATGTTGTAGACTGTGCACTTAGCATGTACTAGGCCCTGGGTTCAATCCCCAGCACAAACATACAACACACACACACAAAGAGGATCAGTAAGTCATTTAGGGCCATCCTCCACCTCTAGACAGATAAGGAAGAAAGCAACCTTCAGAACGCAGCCGTCTAAGGAAAGCTAATGAAATGGCCACAGCTGGTGCACACGTGCCATCGCAGCGCTCTGTGGCTTAGGCAGAGCAGCCACACACTGGAGGCCGGCCTGGGACACATAATGACCTCAGGGCCAGCCTAGACTATACAGTGCGGTACTATCGCAAAAAAGGCAGAAACAAGAAAAAAGAGTTTAAAGTCCTTAGCTCTGTGCCCATATTAACTTACATTCATAAATCAAGAAGTCTATATGCAAATAAAACTAAAAACCCTCTGGTACCTCAACTCATACAGATCAACAGCGATGTATAAAAACAGTACACGAGCTTGACCGAGCTTTCTTGAGATGGTCTAAAATTTGTAATTGGCACTTAAAGGATTTCATAAATGTTATACAGCATACGGAATAACTTGGGTACAAAATAAATTACAGACATTACTAAATGGGCTGTAAGTCATTATTTATGTACCTAACAACCTCATAAACCTCACAATCTTAGTGACATGACTAATGACTAAAGTGACCAGCATCTGAATGGGAAGGCATAAAGGAATGGACTACAGAGTCTGGGAGACCTTGGGAGAGACAGAGAGGAAAAGAGAAGCCTAATGCAAGACTGTTATCACTATTATTTAAGTTCTCAGCTTTAAAAATTCATACAACTCAAAGCAAAAACACTGTAAAAGACTGTTTAGATCGATACATTCTAATTTCTGCCATCTAATTAGAAAGCCCTTATGTAGACTCCAAAATTACAAGAACACTGAGAGTAGTATATGTCCCCTGACAAAAAATGCCTAGTAAAAGTTACAGACAAAGCACGTGAGCAAAAGATTCCTAGGACGATTACTGCAGATTAAGCTAATATTCTCTCCTACCACAGACAGCAAAGACCCAATATCATCTACTTTGCATCCCTTAAACCTAGCACACAGTAGGCACTCATAGAATGAACATGTATCTTCATAGGTCCATAGCCCAAAATGAATGAGTGAAAACCTATGAAATTCTTAAGATCAAAAAATTTACATTAAGCTAAAAACAAAAGGAGGGCTGGGGATATAGCTCAGTGGCACAGTGCCTGCCTGGCAAGTGTGAGGTCATGAGTTCGATTCTTGGTACCAAAAAAAGCAAAACAAAACAAAACCTTGACAGATTTTTGCTTCAAGTTTAATTATTCACCACAGAATATTTTCATTTACAGCATGACATTTAGTTAAGTGACTTTTCTCAAGGTTTTAGTGGAAATCAATTATATTTAACAAACAGTTAACACTTAACCCAACCCAAACTTTAGGATCTATTTTAGGATTAATCTAGCTCTAAAAGGTAAACTGGTAGGATGGTTAGCTTGATTAGCTGGTTAAATAATCATGACAACTGATGATCAGGATTATGGGACTGGTTCTTCAAAGTAATCAACCCTATAATGCCTTCCCCTTTACAACTTGAGAATTTAATCCTACACCCCAGTCAGCTAGAGCTCTCGGACAGCACTCATGTGGGGAGCCACTATTCACATGGGTCCAGCCACAGAAGGTGGAAGACCCGGCATAAAGCCATCATCAGTCCTTCAGACGGCAGGTCAATTCTGTCATCTCCAAACATGAAGAACAACGCTTCAAACTGCCAACGGCGACCAAAGAATGCTTCTCCAATACAGGGCAGCATGAATGCAACCCAAATATGTTGGGTTTTTGTTTTGTTTTTTGAAACTTTTTACTTTTTGTATTATACTTTGCTAGTGGACTATATGGAATTCTCAGAAAGACACATGCTATAGAATAAACAAGCTTCACTCAAATTTATAAATGATTCATGGAAAAAAAAAAATCAATATCCATAAAGACTGTTTTTCTATGTTAACTTCAAGCCTGACAAGAGACTGCAGGAGTAAGAAGATATCTAAAAACCTCCAAAAGACCAAACAGAACATTTAGAACTAGGCCACAAAAATGTTTCTCTGATTGGAAGTGGAATTAAACCAAGAACAAAAGGACCTGCCTTCCAGTATCTCACTATTTTCATATGAACTTCCCCAGTTCCTACTTAATGTGCAATACACACTTCAAAGTATCTTCTTCCTGCTCTTGCTACTGTTCATTTTAAAAAGGTACAAATACTCCAGCGTGTATCTTAAAAATTGGTTTACAAGGCCCACACTGTTTCCAAAGTACACACAAAGAAACCTACTGATTCTCAGTACATCTGCAATCAGTAAGAACACTCATCCTGAAGGCGGTTATTCTGCAATCACTGTGTGTGAGGAAAATGACAGTGCACCACTTATCAGTATTAAGTGGGTGGGGGGAGGGTCTCTGGCCTTAAACAATAAATGACACAATCACAATTTCAGAATCTAATGTTATTTTTAAATGTAATTCAGTAGTGAAACACCATGTCTAAGGGGTACTAGCGCAATACAGCAAATAACATTAAGTAAATTCACAATATTCAGTATCTGATGTATAATTATTGCTAGACTACCCTGCATTTGTCAGGTGTGTTAGTAATTGTGTCCATCACAATTTTTATATTGTACTGGAACAGCTATTCATAGAAATTTCCTCAGTGCTCACACAAAAGGAAGACTTATAAAAACGCTCATAAATGCTCTGCATTTGAACAATAAGCTATAACTTGAATGCATTCAGACCTGTAGCAGGCTGTTGCTGCTGTGTAAGGGTTGCAGCCATGGCAATGGCGGCTGCGTTTGGCATGGTGCTGAAGGGCGTGGGCCCAGTGGTAACTCTGGGTGTATTCTGCCACTTCTTAGCTTCTGCCCGCCTGGCCTCAAACACATCTACGGCATCTCCCAAGAACATTTTCCTGTAGCCAAGGTACTGTTCTTTGAGCACCTGAAGAAATAGGGAGAAAAAGTTATCCAAGTTCCATTTTGACTAAATCTGTAAATGAATGTAACTATGAAATAAATCATCAATGATCAGACACTGCCAATGTTATACATTTTAGCTAATCTAAAAATTAAGAATATTAGTAATGTACGTTGATGTGCAAAGTGATGAGTTTAAGAGTTCTCTCACTCCGTTGAATATTTAATTCTCTACTTTTGCTATATAGCTTTACAATGTGTGGCCTAAAAATTTTGGCTCTGTGAAGCTGTTTAGACTCGCCTAAACTAAGTCTGAGGCCAGCTGAGTAATATTTAAATAAGTACTATAGTTTTTCACGAAAATTTTCCTTCAAATACCCAACCTTCACATAAACTTAAAAAGCCAGCACTACACATACACTTTAGTACATTTCTTTAAGAAAGCTCAAATAAACACATGCTAAAGATGCCACAACTCACACAAAGAGAGGTGCAAGGGTATATGGAAGGCTTCTACTTTACTGTTATATGATTAGACGGTGAAGTTGTAAACCCAGCCCCTTACTGATTCCAAAAATTTGAGTTTATAACCCCAGAGTAAGAAAAATTACCAAATTACCTGGTGTGAATACACTCTGACAAAGGCCTTTAAAAGGAATGATTTTATTTCATATCAGTTCTTAAGTATTTTCATTAAATATTTAATTGTCTAATTTAGATAAGTTTTATATTATTTTTGGAAAAAGCAGGATTCTCATATTTATTACTTTTGTTGTTGTTGTTGTTTGTTTGTTTGTTTTTGTTTTTTTCCGGTACCGGGAATGGAACTCACGACCTTGCACTTGCCAGGCAAGTGCTGTGCCGCTGAGTTAAATCCCCAGCCCCCTTTATTACTTTTCTTAACAGAAATAATTTTCATAATTTGCTCAAACAGCAGAGACACAGACATTTTTCTGTTATAGTTTCAAGATATTCATCCTTTTGTGTGGATATCCATACTTAATGCTCAAGTTCCAAACTTTGCTACCTTTTTAATGGACTAAAGTGAACGTGCTAAGAACTGAAAATTGGGGAAAATATGAAGTCAGAAATAGGGAATGTGACGTAAGAAAAACAAACCTCATTATGGATCTCCCCTAAACCCATCATTCCTTCTCCTGTGTGTATTCCCATACAAAGTATGACACTGGTATCTCAAAAACTGTAAACCTACTTTAGGTAATGAAATAAAGACCGTTTTACGACTTGATAAAGCTGATACTAGCTATTATATATTAATTCCTGGCTGGATAAGGTAGTTAAATCTGTTTCAACAGATTGATGAAAAGACAGGAAGAAAAAACACCTCCGAAAAACAGAAACAAAGCCGGGTATGGTGGCTCACATCTGTAACTCAGCACTTGGGAGGCTGAGGCAGTAGACTGCCATGAGTTCAAGGCCAGACTGAACTACACAGCAAGACTGTCTCAAAAAAATTTGTATGTAATTTTTAATTCAGTTATAGTTATTGGTTAGTTGGAAAAATTACTTATATTTAACATCTCACTTGCATATAAATTCTAAAACTAATATATGAGGATCAAAATATTCAATGATAAATTATTTTATTTAAATTAAAATGTAATAAACACAAAAGGAGAAGTGTTATAATCAAGCTTCCTACTGCAGTAACCCAAATTTAAGACACACAAAGTTAAGTCAGTATCCAAAACATTTTGCTACTAAGAATATTTCTTTTCTGTACTACTATTTAGAGATGGAAACAACCTAAATGCTCAACTGAGGATGTGAGGTTAAACAATCAATGGGAAAAAACAAAAACAAAACCAGACCATAAAAGCCACTTAGAGCTTTTTAAAAATAGATTTTACCAATATTTGTATAGCGGCATGACTATAGTAGTCTTAGTCGTTTCCCTTATATGTAACTTGACCTATTTGTGTAATAAACAAGGCCACTTGTATTTCCAAATACACAAATACTTGGGTCTATATATCCAGATAGATGAACTGGCCATGAAAACTTACCTTTACATTTTCATGAATAGACTGAAGCTGTGCAGCTAAAGCTACAAATGTTTGATATATTTTCTGCATAGCCATTGACAAATCTATAAAAGAAAATTGTATTATCACACAAATACATTACAGTCAATTTTATTTTTCTATTATTCAAGTCCAATTTTGGGTATGGTTAATGTGTAAGAGAGAAAAACAACAATTACAAAAAAATTTCCAGCAATGCTTCTATGGCCAGTTAGAGAAGACAGCAGACTGAAAAGACTGAAAGAAAACCTGCATTAGTAATCTCAGAAGGGGGAAGGCCTAGGATTTCTACCCTTGTTACCACCGTAACTCCTTAATAAAACATTTTATATTTACAAGAAGTAAAGATCTGGGGCTGGGGATTTAGCTCAGCGGCAAAGCGCCTGCCTGGCAAGCGCAAGGTCGTGAGTTCGGTTCTCGGTACCGGAGAAAAACCAAAAAAAAAAAAAAAAAAAAGTAAAGATCTAATCAAAGACTTTTAAGGAAATTTTCTTAAAGCAATTTAAGACAACTTATTATATGAAGTTGTACACCACTACATAATCATAGTTTAATCTCTCTTACCAATAAAATAATAGTACCAATCAAAAATTAATCATTGTAAGCATGTTACCTTGAGGAGTTATATGTGAATTATTTGCTTGAGTGGCAAGATGGTTTTCTAGTTCTTCAATCTGCTGTCTGTACTGTTGAAGCTGTACCTCAAACTGCTGAACCAAGATTCTGAAATAGCTAGAAAAACATCAAAAAAGATCAAATCTTAAAAATATTCCAAATACCAAATAAATAAATGTCCTCTCTTGAGTAGAGCATTTAAATTAGTTTGAGCATTTCACAGATACTATCACTGAAACAAAAACTGAAACACTGTAAATCATCAAGGTATCACTATTCCGATCATGGAAGACAAATCCAAAGTAAGACTAGTCCACAAATAACAAAATTAAGTAACAAGGTCGTCCAAGTCAAGGGAAGACTGAATATTATAGATAGGAATAGACTAAAGAGAGATCCACAAGTAAGTGCAATCCAGGAAGATTTTGGAACAACAAAGAACAACAACAACAACACATATTGGTGAAAAATAAATCAGTAAAATTCCAGTACATTTTGTGGAGTAATATTGTACCAGTGCTAGTTTCCTACTGTTGATAATTACACTACTGATTTATGATTATCAGGAAATTCTTTGTACTATTTTTTTAAAGTTTCCTGTAAGTTTAAAGTAAGTTTGAAATAAAAATTTAATTAAAAACTAAACTGCCAGCCAGATTTTATAACTAAGTACCTACCGTTCTCACAGTAACAAAAGGAACCTATAAACACTTTTCTTTAAGATATGGGCAACTGTGAAAGCTCTTGCAAAATGAGCCCTCCTGACAGTGTGAAGAACAAGACAGAGGGATAAATTATTAGACAAAGTCCATTAAAGAAACACGGGGGGGGGGATGGGGGGGGCCGCACAGGGTAATGCTAATTTGAAGAAGGTTAACAGGATTATCATTGTCATTGATTTTCTGATTTTGGTAATTATACTACTATGTAAGAGTCTACCTTTCTTTTTAAAAATTACATATTAATGTACTTAGGCATACTGTGCACTATGTCTGCAAATAATTGAAACTGTTCAGGTGGAAAAAGACATGCATATATATATATGTGTATATATATATAAAAGAGAATGAGGAAAAAAAGAAATACAGTAAAAAGTTTTTTTTTTTTTTTTTTTTTGGTTTTTCCCGGTACCGGGAACCGAACTCAGGACCTTGCGCTTGCCAGGCAGGCGCTTTGCCACTGAGCTAAATCTCCAGCCCCAGTAAAAATACTAATATGTAAGGGATCTGATGAAAAGCATACAAAATAATTTTTATTTTATTCATGAAACTTTTCAAGTCTGAAATTACATCTAACAAAAAGTTAAAAGGAAAAAAGAGAAGAATCAGGAGTCAAATGGACCTCTACCACTTATAACTCACCCCCTGGATGCTTCTGGATCTCTATCACTAAAACCAGAGGAACAACAGCTATGGGGAAGTTGTAAAAAATATGAGGTAAAGTACAGAGTGCTGAGTATACTGTGTAGAAAACAGTAAGCACTTGGAATGTGTCAGCTATTACCATTCCATCAACATGAAAGGATATAAAAATAAAAATAGCTGAGTGTGGCGGCACATGCCTATAAATCCAGCACTAAAGCAGGAGGATCACCATGAGTTCAAGGCTAGCCTGAACTACAGAGTGAAACCCTTATCTCAGAAAAACAAACAAAAGACAAAATGTATAACAGATACACAGAAAGTAGATGGATATACAAGCTGAGTGATGCAGTGGTAAACAGGTTTTCTCTTTTACTTATCTCCATTTTCTAATTTTTCTTCCTGAAGATGTATTACCTATGTAAATAAAGCTGTGTGGTGGTGCACGCCTGTAACCTTACCACTCAGGAGAGCCAAGGCAAGAGGATGTTCAAGGCTCAAGAGTAGTGGGGGCTACTGCTAGGCACTATCTCAAAAACCAAACGAACAAAAAGCTATGCAAACAACTGAAAGGGTTAAACTGTATTTGGTATGCCTGAAGGATGGAACTAATACAACAGCATTAATCTGAAAGCTTTAATGGGTAAAAATTATATTTCCATTATATGAAACATTTTTTAGGAACAAACCCTGTAAGTAACAGTTAAGTGTAACTGTTAACAGTGGTTCAAAGTTCAGCTCTTGGCTATTGACTCTGGTAAAATGGGGATAACAAACTACCAACTTGAGGTTATTAGAAATAAATTTAAAAATCCACATAAACTGTTAACCCTGCCTTTCCATACAGTAATTAAAAATTCTTAGCTTATATATTATTGTTATCATTCTGCTTTCTTTTCAAATTCTGGGACAGAACTTTTTTGTGTGTGTCTTTTTGAGACAGGTTCTTACTATGCAGTTCAGTCTGGCTTGAATTCACTAAGTAGCCCCAGGCTGGCCTCAAACTGGTAGCGATCCTCCTGACTCAGCCTCCTGCGTGCTTGGATTATAGGCCTGCATCACCACGCCTGGTCTGGGGATAGAACTTGGAACTTCACACATGCTAGGCAAGTATTTTCCCTCTGAGCTACATTTCTAGCTCCTGTTTGGTAATCTTAAAATGAGATATATTTGTTTCTAAAAATCCAATAACTTACTCAGCAGGAGCTGCATTCTCATGCTGGAGTCCAGGAGGTGTTTTCTGGGTTCTCAAAGCTATTTCAGCATTCTTTAACTCCTAAAGTAGCAGAAATTTGAAAAAACAAAAAACAGGTCAGCATATATCAAAAATACCAACTATCTCTGGACTGACATTTTGAACAATACCGGTACAACTCTACGCAGTAGTAACACAGTATGGATAAAGCTGCATTTTTACAAGTCTCTAAAACTTCTTTCAAGACAAACTAAACTTTTAACAAACTCTATGACACAATTATACTGAGTGATTTTGATATACTGATATACTGAACAGTTGATATATTTTAAGAAACTATAGATTTCTTTAAAATTTACAAAATTAATTCATCCACAATAGAAAGAGTAAGCTATGTAAAAATCTTTAATACAAAGACAGAAAACACTGCCTTCTAGATTCCTCAATGCCATGTCCACCTTCTCCTCGACCGTTCTTCACACCTCGTACTCTCGCCTACCAATCACATCCCACATTTCTGTAACCTCACTGCTCTTTCACCACTCGGTACCCCTTGTCTTTTTAAAAGGCAAGCAGACACATTTAAACTGGTGCTGGCACCCACTTCCAGCGCTCACTGTGTGCCACACACTCTGCTGAAGGCTTTGCCTTTGTACTATCATGATCACCCCTCTCTAATAACCTTGTAATACAGTAATGTTTCACTTTTTACATTTAAAAGAATGGAGTTACGAGACATAACTTTGCCCACTGTCACAGTGCTAGGAGACCCAAGACCCGAACGGAGGCAGCCCAGTTCTTTTAGAGCATACACACTGAACCACTCCTGTACTGCCTTCTAGATTCCTCAATGCTGTCTACTTTTCTCAATGGTTCTTCATGACTAGTAACCTAGTCTACCAATTCACATTCCACATTCCTATCATCTCACTGCTTATGCAACCACTAAGTATCCCTTGTTTTCAGAAAACAGTACTTTAACTTCACATGCCCTGCAGCCTACTTCCCTGACTAACACATTCCCACCTGCTTGAACCACAGGTGGTACGTGCACAACTGTCCCATTGGGCAGGCTGTACCACTGGTGGTACAAATGGATCTAATCACTTTTATTGGTCCTTTTACTAATAAAATTAATGAAGAGCATGCATATTCAACTGGTAGTTCAAGACACCCACCAGCAAAACATGAATTATGGCTCGTGAACATGTTAAACCGTCAAGCTGTAACTGTAAGTCTGTAACTGTCGTTTGCTTTGAGTTTGAGGCCACCCTAGGCTACAAGGTAAGTTCAAGGCCAGTGTGAACTACATGGCAAGATCCTGTCTCAAAAAATCAATCAATCAATTTTTTATTTCATTTGCCCTCCACTGATTTTTATCTATAAAAGATAATTAACAAATTTGCTACATAATAAAGACTCCACACATTATTTGTGAATGGAATAATCTAATTTTAGTTACAACGGGTCCCATTATAGTGACTGTTTCTCAAGTTTAACTCCATCATTTTGTAATTATCATTTATTTATAATTTATTTTACATATGAAATTTATAAATCCATGTAATGTTTAGTTGGAGCCTATTCTCCTATGTAAAGGATAACTATATTTTCCTTCACTTAGAAAGTACCTATCTGATAAAAACAGAAAAAGTGGGAAGGAAACAAGGAGGATATTCATATTTAACCAGAGAAATTTTAAGAGACCACAGAATACTCTCCAATAGTTGACAGAAAGATACATATAAGTGTCTTTAAAATTCTTAGTTAAAATACTTCCACTTCACTTATGATGAAGAGAACAGCACTCCGATAAGTCCACGGTAAAAAAGGTTATTACACCAAATTTATTAACAGACCAATTTTAGAGAAAGGTGTCTATACTGTTGTGATGAGATCAAGTGTATTTCCTAATTACAAAGTATAAAATGCAAGTAAATCATTTATCATCATTTTCCCTCCTCAATGTAGAAAAGAGCTATGTATTATATTCAATTTATATTATACATTATGCCAGAGGGAGGAAAATAAGTAGGTATGAGCAACAGAGGATACTAACTAAAATCTTACCCAAGACCCTCAAGCCATCAAATTTAATACCTACAAAGCATCTAATTTCTATTTAATAACAGACAGGTTACAAAATATTTTCTGGCTAGGTATCTCTCCTCATATAAAAGATCAATTTAGTTAGTAGGTATCTTTATGAAACTAGTTAAGGCATAAACTCTAAAATTGGATGATCAGGGTCTGAATTCAGAATTTTCATATTAACAAAGTCCTCTGCCTGCTTTCTTATTTATGTAATGAGGATAAGAGTCCTTATCTCAAAGGTCTGTCACGAAAACTAAACGAGGCAGTAAGAAATGGCTCAGAACATTGTCTTATAGGTAATAAACATTCATTAAAAACTAAGAACTATTATTGTGGCAATTTAAAAATATACGAAGTATATTCTTACGGTATGCTGGTATCAAATTTTATAATTACATAAATTTCTATTTCCAATTTAGAAGAAAATCCTCTCCTGTGGCAAATGGCTGTAAGTCAGTTTACCTGAGCAGTTTCTATTTTCAATTTGTCAATATTGAGAGTGTTTCTTTGTAACCCACTGGCAGCCAGTGACAGAAGCTGTTTCAGAGCTTTGATATCTTCTTGTACTTTAAGCATTGCTTTTGAAGACATTCTGCTAATTTCTTCTTGAACTTGTTTTTGCTCCTTCACAAATTTCCTATAAAAAACAAAACTGACTTAAAAAAAAATACTTTTCTTTCTTCCACAGAAAAAAAGCACATTTAAAATACTTTAGCCAGAGTCTAAGTATTCTAAGACATAATCTAAAGCAGCATTTATTAATTCACATTTTAAAAGAATGAAAGCCACAGAATTTTAATTCCTATTTTGTTGCTTTCTGATTTTTGAAAGTATTAAAATTTTAACCAGTTAAAATGTTTAGAAGAGATGTTCCTCCTACAATGTATTCTAGAATTCTTCAAGTACTAGTTATCTAATTATATTTGATACTTACTGAAGGTTTTCCACATCCTGGCAAATGACAGGAGGTAGATTTTCATCTTTCAGGGCTTTACTATCCCTAAGAAAAAAGCCACAAGTGTATTAATACCACTAGATATATAAAAATTGACAACTCAGTTTTATTAGAGTATATATTATATCAGAAAAATACAACAAATATTCCTAATTTAGGTTCACTAGGTGATTTCAAATTTCTTTATAATGAAAAATAAATTTCTTTACCTATAAAACAATTTTAGCATTTATTTGACATCAAAATTTCTGATGTAAGAGTGGCATTTATTATAAATATACTGACATGCATTTCAACTAAATGTCTAAGAAAAAAATCAGAACAATATAGATGAGATCTTCAATTAAGTTTTCCTTAGGTTCAAAGATTCTGACATTTTCTTTGGTTCAAAAATATTAGCATTTACAGACATTTCTCATGTAAGGACTGAGTTCCATTCCTGTGACTAGGTTATTAAATGAATCAGCTGGCAAATGAGGAATTTTACATAAAATGTACACTGGTAATATACATGTACATGTACATCATAATATTGAGAACAAAGACTCCAACTTGATCACTTTGCTTTTATTTGCGTAACTCTTACAGGCAGTACTACACTGTCTAACAGAACACAAAACAACAGCACTGTACAGTACAGTCCGCAAAAATTACAGCACTGTACGTACTGAAGAAGCCACCATAGGCCACACTGCTGCTCACGCTCCGTCATCCCAAGTCCAAGTGCAGGTCATGGTGGAGCCTAAGTGGGAACACTGGTTAAAAGGCTGGGTTGTTCACGACAAATGCCTATACTAAAGTCTGTAAAATCTGTGTGATCATCAAAATATTTTATTATTTTGTAACTTTAATTTGTTCTTCAACATACATGGGAATGGGAAAACGTGACTGAGAGATGCCATTAAGAGAATCACAAATTCATTAACAGGGATAACGAAAATTCGCCTGCTATAATGTAATTAAGGGTTCGAGGCAAACTCTAGACAGACACCTCAGTCTCTCTCAGCTTCTTCATTTAAACTTTTAAAGTCATGGGGTTTCAGATTAGGGATGATCAACTTGTAAATTCTATTATTAAAAATTCTCAAATCTAAAAACTCCACATTTTGATATACTTTTTGTGTTCCATGCATTTTGCATGAGATGTAATCTAAAATAAACTAAAATATACATAAGATGCTTGTGAGGATTCAACTTGACCATTTATTTACAAGCTTTAATGTAAAACAAATTAGATGAGAAAATATAATTGATAACAAAAATATAAAAATAATGATCATCTTCATGCCTGTATATGATGTCTTAGAAGCTACCGTCTTCACTGAAGACATCAGGAATCAAAACCACACTGGCATGATTATATATATACACACACATGTACACACTCTAAGGGGTGCAGGAATAACTCGGTGGTAGAGCTCATGTTTAACATACACAGGGGCTCTTGCTTTAATCCGTAGTACCTCCCCACAACAACATACTGTATTTTGTACTTATCTGTATCATTTGGAGAAATGCCAATCATCTTTCTAGAAACAGGAAGATAAAATCTTAATGCCTAAAAATTAAGATTTGACCTTTCATATCTTTCTAAAACATGTGTTCATTTTATTTTTAATAACCATTGGTGCATTTTTTTGCTAAATGTGTACTTGGTTATATTTACTTTTCTTTCTTTTTTTTCAGACAGGATCTAGCTCTGTAGTTCAGGCTGGCCTCAAAGTCATGGCAGTCCTCTTGCCTCAGCCTCCCAAGTGCTGGGATTACAAGTGTGCTTCAACATGCCTGGCATTTCTATTTACTTCTAACTATAACATCTGCCTACAATTTAATACATAAAACTCCTTACTAAAATATATTAAATTTTAGCCGGGTGTGGTGGCGTATGCCTACAATCCTGGCACTCGGGAGGATGAGGCAGGAGGATCACTGCAAGTTCAAGGCCAGCCTGGGCTACAAAATGAGCTCAAGGCCAGTCTGAACTGCACAGCGAGACCGTGTCTCAAAAAGACAAAAAATAAAATAAAATATATTAAATTTTATACTTACTCTGGTCTTGTTCCTGTTTTATCACCTAGAAAATTTAAGAACCTTCATGAATAGGTAATTTAACAATGTATTCTAAGTGTGTTTTAATATAAATATAAATGAAAGCAATTCTTAGCTTGCCTCTTAACACTGTGCAATTGTCCTGACGTCATGAACTCAAAACACAGCAAAACCAGACATGTGTACACATAAGTAGACACATTATGCAGCTGATCTGCATCTACTTCCTTCATGAACAAGAATGGTTTTTTCTCAACTATCTTCCATCGAAAATATCCTGGATGAGGTTTATAATCTTGGCTACCAGCCCTATCAGGGTCAAATACCAAAATGTCAAATTACCTGAACTTCTCCAGTCTGGCAATCCCTAAAAACAAATGTGACATTTTTATCTTCCCATCTGCCATGAGTAAAAGTATCTCTGGAATCACACCCTCAACAGTACACATCGCAGTTTTGAAACATGTCTTAGCCAGTCATATAAGTGAAAGAGGCCACATCACTGTAATTTAAAATTCTTATTTCACATGAACATTTTCTTCAAATGTTCATCCAGGTAAGTGTATTTTTGCTTCTGTGAACAGCCTATTCATATGATTTGTATAGTCTCTTTTCTTTGGTACCAGGAATCAAACTCAGGACCTTGTGCTTGCCAAGCACGTGCTTGTGCCGCTAAGCTATATCCCCAGCCCGATTTGTACACTTTTCTAGAGATATTTTTCTCACTAATTTCTAGGAGCTATTTCAACATTAAGTGAAACAATTCTTGTGTCTTGTGTGTTTATTTTTAAATTAGGCCCATGTAAAGTGCATTTTTATTTTAAAAATGTTAAAATGCCAAGAAATAAGCATCTTAAAATGAAGTATTTAACTTTGGTGTGGGAGCACTGCTGGGGACTGAACTGGGAGTCTTCGGCATGCTGCACCACCAACGTGCATCCCCAGCCCTTTATATTTGACTTCAGAGACAGAGTTTGCTTACTTTACTTGTGATCCTCCAGCTTTAGCCTCTGAGTAGCTGGGATTCCTGGTATATCACCATGCCTACCAAATATTTAACTTTTAATATGTCACTTTCCTTTCACCATTGTACGAGGAGTTTTACTTTTGTACTTCTTCCAGAACACTGTAATTTTTTTATAAAAATATGAAATATTTCATTGATTCTAAATTTTTTTTGCCATACTTAAACATTTTTTCAATTGGCAACCTCTTAAATGATGTGATAGATTTGATAGGACACGGTAAGAAAAATAAGGATTTAATTTTATCAAATTATTAATTTCCTTTCTTTTTTGTCTTTTTGAGTCAGGGTCTCACTATGCAGTTCAGTCTGGCCTTGAGCTCACTTTGTAACCCAGGCTGGTCTCAAACTTGCAACAATCCTCCTGCCTCAGCCTCCCAAGTGCTGGGATTACAGGTGTGCACCACCATGCCCGGCTTTCTTTTTATTTCAAACTAAACAAAAATAATAAAAACAATGGCATAGAATTTCAAGACAAGATTGTAGGAATAACAATGGTTAGTACATTGTGTATGTCATCTTCAAAGAAGATGCTCATATTGCAAGATATAGGCATGAAAAGTTGGTCAAACCATGTAGGTAGGCATAAACCTTTCTTTTCACTGAACTAATACCAATTAGTAGTATAAGTATTGTAACTATCTTGTGTGTACACATATATATATAAGTATTTATCTATTTTTCATTTTCCCTTCCTTCTTTTCTCCTTTCCCTCATTCGAGTTTCTCTTTCCTTTTAAGCATTTTCTTCCCATTTCGCAGTATCTGTTGTACATCTTGGGTCTCATTTACTCTTTTGGCTTCTTACACTAGAGAGACAATACTATGTTTATACATTAGAGACTGATTTATTTCACTTATGAGTATGGACTCAAGTTGCATCCATTTCCCTATGTCTCCAGTTTATCCTTTTTTTTTTTATTTTAAGGGGAATAAAAGATAATAAAAAAATCATTAGAAACGATACAGAATTTCACTAAAGATGATAGGAATTCAACAATAGTTGTTACACTGCATATTGTTGCCTTGAAATTAGTTGTTCAGATTACTAAGTTTATCCTTCCTTATAGCTGAGAAGTACTCCACTGTATAAAATATCTTTTATCTATTTCTTGGTTGATGGGCATTTGGGTTGTTAAGATTTTGCTATGACAAACTGTGCTGCTATAAACATGGGTGCACATACATCTATGTAGTATGATGTTTTTAATTCTTCTGGGAAAATACCCAGAAATAGCTGGGTTAAGTGGGACCTCTAATCCTAGTTTTCTGAGGAATCTCCAGACTGATTCCCACAGTTGTTACACCAGTCTACATTGACACCAACAGTGGAGAGGGGTTCTTTTTTCCTAACAGCCCCTCCAGCATTTGTTATTGGTTGATTTCTTGATGATAGTCATTCTTACTGGGGTGAGACGGAATCTCAGTGTTGTTTTAATTTGCATCTCTTGAATGATCAATGATGCTGAACATCTTTCATGTATTTGCCATTTGTATTTCTTCATCTGGGAAGTGTGTCTTCATCTCTGCCCATTTCTGGATTGGGTTTTTGAATTTAAGTCTGATTTTTTTCAATTCTTTATATGTTCTAGATATAAATACTATGTCTGAGAGACAGCTAAAATTTTTTCTCACTCTGTGGGCTATCTTTTCACTCCACTGGTGATTTCTTTTGTTGTATATAAGCTTTTTAATAGAATGAGATCCCAGCTGTTGATTCTTTGAAGTGTTTTCCATGCAGTTTGGGTTCTGTTCATGAAGCCTGCCTATCCCTCCCTATGTCTTCAAGATTTCTATGTACTTCCAGTAGATTTAGTATTTGTTTTCATATCTAGATCTTTGATCCATTTTGACTTTAGTGCACAGTGGTAGACATGGGTCTAGTTTTAGTCTTCAGCACAGAGAGAGCCAGTTTTTCCAGCACCATTTATGAAAGAGGCTATCTTTCTTCCAGTGAACATTTGGCCCCTTTGTCAAAGATAAAGGTTTGCCATTGTGTCTGCATCTTCTAATCTGTTCCACTGGTCCTAAGATCTGCTTTTTGCCAGGACCAGGCAGATTTTATCACAGTAGCTTTGTTGTATAATATCAAGTCAGGGATTGTGATGCCTCCTGCCTTGCCTTTGTTGCCCAGGATTGCTATTCTAGGTCTCTTCTGGTTCCAAACGAATTTTAGGAATGCTTTCCCTAGTTGTGTGATATATGCTAATGGTACTTTGATCGGGACTGCATTAAATCTGTACAATTTTGGGAGTACGGTTATTTTCACTATGTTGCTTCTTCCTATCCATGAGCAAGGGCTATCTTTCCATTTTCTGATATCCTCTTCAATCTCCTTTTTTAGAGCACTGTAATTTTCAATACATAGATCTTCTACTTCTTTTGTTCAATTAATTCCTAAGTATTTCATTTTTTTGGATGCTGTTGTGAAGGGTGTGGTTTCCCTAATTTCTCTCTCAATGAGTTTGTTGTTTGTGTACAAGACTGATATTGATTTCTGAGTACTGACTTTGGTGTTTTTTTTTGAAAAAAAATTTTTTAAATTTATTTTAAAAATAAAAGGAAAACATAGTAACAAATAGATATCCATTTACAAAATAGCGTAAGAACAACACAAGCAATTGAATTACAGACGAAGTAGTAGGAAATTAAGAAAGATTGCTGTATTACATATTGGCATCTTCAAAGTTGAGTACTGACTTTGTATCCAGCCACACGACTGAATTTGGTTATTAACTCTAGCAGTCTGTTGGAGTTTTTAGGGTCTTCTATGTGGAGTATCATGTCATCTGCAAAGTACAATAACTTACCTTCTTCCTTTCTTATCCCTAACTCCTTTATTTCTCTCTTGTCTAATTGCTCTGGCTAATGTTTCCAGAACTATATTCAATAGGAGTGGTGACAGTGGACATCCTTGTCTTGTTCCTGATTTTAGAGTGAAAGCCTTCAGTTCTTGTCCATTTAGTATGATGTTGGCCGTTGGTTTGTCATAGACGGCTCTGATCAAATTGAGGTAAACACGATCTACTCCAATTTTCTGTAGGGTTTTTGTCATGAATGAGTGCTAGACTTTATCAAAAGCTTTTTCTGCATCTACTGACATGATCATGTGATTTCTGTCTCTGGCTTTGTTGATATGTTATATTACATTTATTGATTTGTGTATGTTGAACCATCCCTGCATTCCTGGGATGAATCCCACTTGGTCATGGTGTATAATCTTAATGATTTGTTGAATTCTGTCTGACAGTATTTTATTGAGGAATTTGGAATCTACGTTCATTAGGGAGATAAGCCTGTAGTTCTCTTTTTGTGGTTGAATTTTTCTCTGGTTTTGGTATCAGGGTAATACTTGCCTCAGGAATGGGTTAGAATATTGCTTCCCTTTTAATTTCATTAAAGAGTTTGAGGAGAATTGGCACTAAATCCTCTCTAAATTTCTTGTGGAGGGCTGGGGATATAGCTCAGGGGCATAAGTGCCTTCGTGGCAAGCGTGAGGTCCTGAGTTCAATTCCTGGTCCCCAAAAAATAAATAAAATAAAATAAATTTCTTGTAGAATTCAACAATGAATCCATCAAGACTTGGGCTTTTCTTTGTTAGTAAGTTTTTAATTACATTTCCAATCTCATTAACTGATACTGGGTTGTTCAGGATTTTTATTTCATTGTGTCCTGTAAGTTCTAGAATGTTGTATCTGTATTCTCATTTAGTTGTAGATACTGCTTAATTTCTTTGTTTATTTCCTCTGTGACCCATTGGTTCTTTAGGAGGGTATTATTTAATCTCCATGTGTTTATGGAGTATTTGTGGTCTCTTGTGCCATTAATTTCTAACTTCACTGCACTTTGGTCAGATACTATGCATAAGATAATTTCAGTTCCTTTGCATTTACTTGGGCATGTTCTGTGGGCCAGTATATGGTCTATTTTAGAGAATGTTCCATGTGTAGCTAAGAAGAATGTGCATTGGGTGGAACAGTCTGAAAACATCTAGTAAGTCCATCTGTTTACAGGTCTGGTTCCTTTCTGTTATTTCTTTGCTGTCATATCATTAACATTTAACCTAATGCATTATCTCCTTGATAATTCATTTCTACACTGTGTATTAATGTATAAACATGTATAACTTCAACCTATTTCTAGTCTACCATAGACTGCTGGATTTATCTACCTGGCTTTGCCTCAGTAATGCATATGGACTACTACAAATGCTTTCTAAGGGTTCTTCCCAGCTATTCTTGCCTTTCTGCAATTAATGTACTTTCCAGGTAGCTGTCACAATGCTCTTAACCTTAAAATGTGAATCTCATCAAAACCCTTTAATAGGGGCTAGTTCTCTTCAGTACAATGACAAAACTCAGTATGTCATATAAAGCCCTTCATGACCCTTGGAACCTAATCTTTCTGCATTAGCTAGACTGGCCTATTAGTTCTCAAAGTGTCCAGCTCTTTTTACCGTTAGGTCTGGCTCTATGCTACTGCCCTTTCTACCAAATGTTATTTTCTATCACTCTCTCTCTGGTTAAATCCCACTGATACCACAGGTCCAAAATTAATTGATACAGCTAGTAGGAAAACGAGATCCTCTGGAGATTAACAGAAAGACTCCTTTGTCAGAACTAAGAGATTAAAAGGAAATGGGATGTGGTACATGTATACTTCATTCTTTTTGCTCAACTCCAGCTTATGCACACCATGAAAGCAGGATGATGGGAAAAGGGAGAAAGGAGAAGGAAAATTAACTCCTTATATTTCTTTTACTCCTTTCAAAGTAAAACAAATGAAACAAGCACTTAACTAAATTACTAACACTGACAAATGCTTCTGATACATAGAAGAGTAAGAATGGATTACAAGACTGCGTATCATTACCTTAATTTTAAAATACATATTAATATATATCACGGTAGCTACATAAGACTTATACAAATCTAAGTTATCTATAAAAATTAAACTTTAAATCTTCAACAAAATCTATGAAATAATGTTGTAAGCAAACTTTAAAGTGAAGTGTCCTACTGAATATATACTAGTGACCTTTTAGACACAGAAATTTTGAATAACCTGGAAGTTTCCTAGTAGTACTGTTAGAAGATAGAATGATAATAATATACTCACTCTTCTTATCTGATGAGCTACTAAAATCTATACCACCAAGACCTTCATTGCCTGCAGTTGAAGGGGCAGCTGTAGTTCCCAACGTCAAACCTAAAGCATTCTGTCCAAGTCCTGCAAATATACCAAACATCATTTACTAATTCCACTGAAAGACTTATTAACAATTTTCCCCAACTGACTAGAGCACTCAAACACTTTTAAGTTAGGTCCCAGAGTTTCTTCAGACTTGATTCAGGCAAGTAAGAAGCAAGTCTGGTGAATGCTTTCGGCAAAGACTGATAACCATGCTTAGATTCAATGGTGATACGAACTGTGGAGGATGTGATGTTTCATTATTAAAAGGACTAGAATGTATTTATTAATTTGATAAATGGGGATACTCAATGTTTGTTATTTTTAAACCTTCTCTACAAAAGTAGTTTCAGTTGGTACACTTTCGGAAGACTACAAGTTATCTTCCAATTATATCTGGGAATTGCATATTTTAAAATAACGTACTAAAAAAAAAAGAATACTTCAAAATTCAGGAAAAAGACAAAATGATGCTCTGCTTCACTTTTCTATTATTTTTCATTTTGCTTTTATAAGAACATTTATGAGATATTTAATATTTATCCTGCAAAGAAATGTACAAAATGTCATTTTATGGCTTGGTCATCTCGAAGCATTTTGAGGACCTACAAAATTAGACAATCATAAAAATTAGCATTTGTAGATTAATGCAAATTTGAGTACCATGAATTTCTACAGGTTATCCAAGCCCTTTCTATCCCTTCTGCTGACCTAAATTTTTTCCATCCAATTATCATCTGAATAAAAGAACAAAACAGGAACTATAACTTCTTTAATAGAAAACATCAAGTAACACTTCTTCATCCCTCCTATACAACTAAAGTATTAAACATTGACCTCCACAAAAATTTTGGAAGTACACAGCCAATATAAATTCACATACATATTGGAAATTCTGTAATGTATTATGTATTACATAATGTATTAATGTATCAACTTTTCCTAAACTGTTAAACAACACTTTTTGATTTTACACTGCTATATGGGAACAATTATAGCATTCTTCAAATAACAGGAAAGTTTTTCTCACTCCCACAAAGTGCCCACTGCTTTCAAAATATGCTGTTCTTATGCTGGCATTAATTATAACAAATATTCAAAACATACATAAAATCCTTAAAATGTGGCAAATAGAATAAGGCATTGGTCTTTTTTTTTTTTTTTTTTTTGGTACCGGGAATTGAACTCACAACCTCACACTTGCCAGGCAGGCGCTATGCCACTGAGCTAAATCCCCAGCCAAATAGCATAGTAAGCATGAAATGAGAAATCAATTAAAATATTCAGTACATTATGCCCTGTGAACTAACACTTTAGTATTTGTCTAATTATATATAGTCAAAGCATTTGACATCTTTTTTTTATCTATCTATCTATCTATCTATCTATCTATCTATCTATCTATCTATCTATCTATCATTTTTAGAAAGGGATTCACTATGCAGTTTAAGCCGGCCTTGAGCTCATTTTGTAGCCCAGGCCTTGAACTCTCAAGGGCCCTGCTGCCTCAGCCTTCCAAGAGCTGGGATTACAGGCATGCGCCACCACACCTGGCTGACATCTGTATTTTAAATTATGGTCTTCAAAAGCATGCTAGTACCCTTTTCTGACTTCTATAATGAAAAGGCATTTCTAGAATTGGGGGCTTAACAAGTTGCCTTATAATGAGGTTAGGCTATAAACAATGTAAGACTTTTCCCCTAGTGCTCAGGATGAAACACAGGAACTCATGAATATCAGGAAAGTACTTTGCCACTAAGCTATACTCCAACCTTCTCCAAGATTGCTTAACTGATATTTATTAAAAAGACAAGGATCTCTGGATAGTTTTCTAACTCTTTAAGTAGGCTTATTCCCTATTTAATCAGTCAATATTGAGAAAATGGAGAACGTATTTCTGAAACATAGTTAAGATATCCAATTATATATGAAAAACATTATTGTATATTTCAATTTTTATACTGAAAGGAAAACATACAGCATTAAAAAGTGATTAGCTCAAAAAGCCTCAATAAAGACAAAGGAAATTTAAATATAAATATTACCCAGGAGAAAAAATAGTACCAATTACCTGATGTAGCTGTGTTTGTACTCTGGAAAAGTGAACCTCCCAAACCAGCTAGGGTTCCCCCTAAAGACAGGCCTGTAGACGCAGTTGTAGTTGTAGATGTCGTTCCTCCCAAATTATTTAAGGTAAATCCTGTAGATGCTATTAAAAAATGAGATCATAAACCATAAAAAGGCAACACACCATAGAAAAATACAAATAACGTTTTAGAAAACTGATTCTATGTCAAAATTGACTGTGAAAAAAGTACTTGCTAAAGATAAAATCGTACATACTTAAGAATACAGGTAGGCAGTAACTTCAAAGCAAATGTGAGCGACAGAAGGACTCTGGAAGAATTAAACTAGTACCAGAAAAATGACTATATACAGCAGTACCTGGTTTTCAACCCAGGTACCAAGTCCATCTTCAAAATTAAATGAATCTTAAGCCAGGTAAGATTTACACAGTCTTCATACACAGTCTTTATCCTTCCTTGGCATCAAATGGCTCCTTGAAGACAAAGCTATTATTAACTTTACATTGACTTATCTAACCCTGTGCCCTGGCTTTGCCATGACAGATCAACTTTCAAGATAGGCTTTCCTGCTATAACACCCAATGCCAACTTTTCTTCTTTCAAATCAGTAAACTGGTAAGTCAAAATTGCTGATTGATTAGAGTACTTCTCAAAGTGTAACTATGTTTAATAAAGATGGACACTTAAGTTCTCAAAATAAAATTTAAATTTAACCATAAATGCAACCTTCTCAGGTTTTGCCTCACCTGCTGGAGTAGATATCAGAGCAGATGAAAGAGTAAGACCACTAGCTGAGGTAGAGGTAGTAGGCAGAGCAAATGGTGTAGCAGATGCTGCCGGTTTATTGAATCCTAAACTGAAGCCTGATGTGGATGCAGATGTAGTAGCTGGCGTCCCTGTTTTAAGAAATAAATAAAATCTCATTTTACCTTAAGCTTATACATGAGATATATATGCATGTGTGTGTGCACATACATATATACATACATACACACATATATAGGTTTCTATCACAATCCCTAAAAGTTTGTGATTCTACTTTCTAACAAGAAAAGGATGTATGTATGCGTGAGAGAAAAAATATAAAACTTAAGCCTAAATTGTGGCAAATAAAGAGAACATGGTTCTTGCCAGGGATTTAGCTCAGTGGCGTAGCACCTGCTTGGCAAGCGTGAGGTCCTGAGTTCTATTTTCAGTACTCCCCCCAAAATAAAGAAAAGATGGTTCTTCAGGTTAACAAAGCAAAAACAACCCCTATCAGTATAACTTTTCATCAATTTCAATTCTACACCTACATTTACCTAATAATTTCTTTTACTTCTTCCCTCCCTTTACTCTCAGTAAGACAACTGTCCCTCTTCTCCAAGACTATGTAAATAACCATTCTCAACTTCTGGAAATCCTCTTCTCTCTGGCTCCTCTGTCTGCCAGCTCTCAGCTCTCTTCCTACTATTATTCATTTCCAGTCCTCAATTGTAGATCTCTGTCCTCTGTTCACTTTACCTTAAATGAAATGCCCTTGGTTTTACTCTTCCTCCCTTACTTCTCCAATGATCTCACCAACTTTCATCATCCCAACTATAAGTACAGGAATCTCAATCTACACCTACCTGAATCTCTGTGGGCTGGCTCTACCCTGATATCCCTTTGGACTCCTATCTATCTCACCAAAAAACAAACAAAAACACAACAATAAAGAAAAAAGGCCCAACTTTGCTAAACCCATCTTGGTCCATTCAGCTGCTCAAAAAAGAAACCAGAACTTTCCTATCTATTCCTCTGCATTCCATCAGTTACAAATCCTGTTACTTCTACTTCAGAAACATCTTGGATTACAAAACTTCTCAAAAACATTTGTTTGGATCATCTCTTTCTCAAGAGCTATTACAACAGCCTCTTAGGTTCTCTGCTAGTTTCTTCCAACCTCTATCTATTCTTGGAAAGATCTCATTACCTTAAAAACAACAACAACATCTTGGTAATACTGATCAAGATAAAATTCCCAAGCTGGGAGAGGTGGCACACACCTGTAACCCCAACACTCAGGAGGATGAGGCAGGCGGATCATTGCAAGTTCGCGGCCAGCCTAGGACACAAAGTGAGCTCAAGGCCAGCTTGAACTGCATAGAGAAACTCTTGTCTCAAAAAGAAAGAAAAAAACCATAAAGTTCCCTCAGCTTCAGACCATCACTAAAATAGTCTAACCACCTGGTACAAAATTCTCCTTGCTTGTCTAGTCCCAACCTATTCCTCAAATCTTGCAGTCATTTCCATCTCTGAATCTTAAGCTCCAAGAACAAATATTTTACATATTTCCCAGATACTTTTGTGATTAGGCTTCTGTACTTTGTACACCTCTGTTTGGAATGGATTCTGTCCCTCCAAAATAAACTTACTCTCTCCTTTGCCTTCAGTACCTTTCTGATACCTGTTAATGCCATTTATCAGATTATAAAAGAATATATTAATATTCCTGCCTGTCTCCTTCACCTTGTAACAGATGAATGCCTTGCTCACTTAACAGGTCCTGGCATCATCATCAGTACTATCCTTGTCACTAACACTACTGCAAATACTGAATGTTCAAGGCATTATATAGACTTACAACTACACAGTTATGAAGCAGTAATTGCTTCACTACTAAGTTTAACAATGCATAAGTGACAAAAAAAGCATGAATGAGAGCCAGGAGCAGGCCTGTAATCCAAACACTCGGGAGGCTAAGGCCAGAGGGTTGCCACGAAGGCAAGGCCAGGTTGAGCTTACACAACAAGTGCGAGGTCAGTCTAATTTTCAGAGTGAGATCCTGTTCAAAAATATCAAAAGAGAAGAGAAAGAGAAGAGAAAGGAGAAGAGGAGAAGAGGAGAAGAGAAGAGGGGAGTGGAGGGAAGGGGAGGGGAGGGGAGAAAAGAAGGCATGAATGACCTGCACTGGAGATTTTTCTGAAATCACTGAGAGAGAAGCAGTCAAGTGTTAGGTTCTGGATTGCCCGGATCACAACTGGAAGTTCCTGCTAGAGCACAATCCTTCAAAAGCATGCATAGAGAAGTCCAATAACTTCAGAAAACAAGACTCAATTGTAACCAATCCTGTCTAAAACTTTGGCAATGGTAACAGGTATGTTGTCTTTTGCTGATTTAATTTAATTTCCATTTTCAAGTTTTTTCAATAGCCTTCCATTCTTTCTTTAAACTCTAGTTACTCACATTCCTTTCAGCAAACCACTACAGAAACGTATGTGTTTTAGCTGAAAAGGAATCGAAACACTCAGTCCAATAATATCCATGTTGTTGTTTTGCGGTACTGGGAATCAAACCCATGATCTCACGCTAGGCAAGTACTCTCTCGCTGAATGCCCCTCCTTAGTACTACAAAAGTGGTTTTTGTTTTCTAGTGGTACTGAGCACTGAACTCACAGTCTCTGTACTGAGCTACATACTTTATTTTGAGACAGGGTCTCACTAAGTTGCTAAAGTGCCCAAGCTGGGCTCCAACTTTATTCCTCCTACCTCAGCCTCTGGAGTGCTAGGATTACAGACACTGCCACCACACTCAGCTACAACAGCTTCATTTTATAAGTAACCAAAAGTTTTGCTCCTAAATATCGTAAGACTTCACAACTACTTTAGAGATACAATCAATATGCTTAATTCCGAGACTTCTGGAGTATAGTTTGGTGCCTTTTCCTCTAAAAGATCAAATGACTGATAAAAGTAATGTGAAATGAACTTCTACATCAAAAGCCATTTCTGTATTTAAAACACATCTCTCAATTAATAGTCTATGATATAAAGACGTTTTTAAAGTAATCAATACTGGAGATTTCTTTGAAAAGTCAGTCTCTGGAATCTATACTAAATTCTTTAAATACTTTTTTCTATACTCCAGTTCCATGAAATATTAAAAAAGAGTAGAATGACCACTCAATTCATTTGCACTGGGATCTTTCCTCAAAAGTTTCTTACCCAGAGTTAATCCTGTAGTTATAGTTGTTGCTATTCCTGGGGATAAAAAGAAAAATAAAATTTAAACATCAATGAATATGGCATTCTTTTGATTTGTCTCAGAGTTATGCACCTACTAAGATCAATACATGACCTCTGCTACCATAACCCTTGCACCAGCATTTTTCCTGTAGCATTGGGTTTCATATTACTGTACCTAATTTTTTTTGTAATTTTATTAATTAGAGGATAGAATGATTAGGTTTAGAAATATAAACCACTATTGCCTGTAACAAAATTAAGCAAAGAGAAGAAAGAGCTACTATAAACAGAACACTGGCACATAGCTGTCTCCAGAAGCTCACTAGTTGTTCCCCTGGTTTTTCTTTACTTTCTGTGTATGGCTGTGAGAAGTATTAAAGAAGGAAAGTCAATGCCAGTGGTGGTGACAGAGGTCAAGAGCCTCCAAAGGCAGAGAATAAAATGTAAAAGAGGAAGCAGACTTTTAAAATGGTTATCTCCAGTGAAATATTTTCGTTTAGTTGTTAATTACTAAAAAGACCCATTGGGCCAGGCATGGCGGCACACTCCTGTAATCCTAGCACTTGGAAGGCTGAGGCAGGAGGATCACTGTGAGTTCGAGACCAGCCTGGGCTACAAAGTGAGCTCAAGGCCAGCATGAACTGCATAGCGAGATCCCATCTCAAAAAGACAAATAAAATAAACAAATAAATAAAAGACCTATTATTGAAATGTCCACCAAAAATCTTTGTGTTCTTTACTTCTTGCTCTTTTTCCACTGAAACAATGGTTTTACTACAAAACTTTAAAACATCTAAGAAATTGCTGACTGCTCTATGTATGTTACATTAATCTTCCAAATTAGTAAAGCTGACAATGTTTAAAAGGAAAAACACTGTATTATATAATTTAATATAAAAAGGTAAATCACCTTATATCATTATATTTGAAGAAAAAGTTCTTCAATTACTGAATACCGAGCAAGAGAGACAGACACACACACACACAAAGACAGACACTGCCTCCTTCCCTTACACTTCAGCAGATGACTGAGACTACCAGTCTTATTTCCAAATCCCTATATCCTTTTCACCTTAATATCTACCCCCTTTACAGGTCTAATGTCAATGACACCCTCTTACAGGGATATAAGATGAAAACCAAAAACATCCCAAGTATATAACATCCCAAAGTAAAACAATCCCTTTTACCTGTATTCGATCCTCCTAGTGTGAACCCAGTGGCAGGCTTAGATCCAAAGAGTCCTCCAGTTCCAGTTCCAAAAGCATAAGTTGTAGATGTAGTTGCTGGAGTAAGTGTGCTTCCAAGAGTTCCAAAATTGAGCGCCAAAGGGTTGCTTGTTTATTTAAAAAAAAAAAAAAAAAAAAAAAGTGTACTAAAGCTGACATTTACTTAAAAATAAATTCTTTAGGGTTTTCTTTATATAACGTATCTAACAAATCTAAGATCTAAAAGGAACTAACAATAAATCTGCCTTTAACCAAACAAGTTAAAATATCTGTTCTCTTTAAGAGTAAATGCAAATATAAAATAAGTCTTAAAAAAATACACTCTGTCGGGGCTGGGGATTTAGCTCAGCGGCACAGCGCCCGCCTGGCAAATGCAAGGTCATGAGTTCAATTCCCAGTACCAGAAAAACAAACAAACAAAATACGTTTTGTAAATGGATGTCTGTCTGTTAATATGTTTTCCTTCTTTTATTTTTTAAAATAAAAAAAAGTTAAAAAAAATACAATACCATGTTTCAAGCAAGGATCAACATAGTCTCCTTTTATCAATATTTGTTCGAAGCCTAGTATATTTTAAAATGGCCACAGGAAATTTTACGAATGTGAAGTGTGTTCCTTTTAAACTATTCAAGTGCAGTTCACATTTCTAGATTCAGTTGTTTTCCCAAGTACTCGTATAAAGATATAAGAACGAATAGAAAAGCTATTCTACATTGTCTTTCCCAGTCCTGTTATGTATTACCATTTCAGCGGGAGTGGGAAACATTCTATCTTGCCCCACCTCAATATAAAATTTTGGGGAGGGGTGGAGGTGGTAAGCATATCCTGGCAAAAAATAACTCTGCCAAGATTATGTGTTCATCAGCACAAACTACACAGAGCTTCTGAAAAGCTTAAGAAGACAGCTGATCAAACAAGTCAATATAAATAAAGTTCACTTTATAACTTCTTATGAAGCCTCAGAGGCTCAAATTTGCTATCTACAGGAGGAAGGGTCAATTATGAAAATAAGAACTTTGACAGTTTGATACTTCAAAGATCATATAAAAGAGCTAACAGAGATAACAGACTTGTGGAAATCCTATTGTCCTATTTATTTATTAAGTCTCTCTCTGTCCCTCAACAAAGACATAAGAGAATCCAATGTCACTTAAAAAATATTAAAAACCCTGGAGGTTTTGATGTATGGAGAAGGCAGTAGTGTTGGGGCTGAGTTCCAATACCAATTCCCACATGCGCTGGTAAACGCATGACATTATTTTTTTGAGCCTTAATTTCTTTATCTGCAAAATAAGTCTATTGGTACCCAATTAGCAGGGTTTTTAAAGATGGTTAAGAAATTATGCAGGGTTGGGCATGGTGGCAAATGCCTCTGATGAGGCAGGGGACTGCTGAGAGTTTTAAGCCAGCCTGAAATGCATAGCAAAATCCTGTTTCAAAAAGACAACAAAACAAAAAAACATAAAAAAGGACACAATTAATATACATTTGCTAGGTGTGGTGGGAGGCTGAGGCAGAAGGATCACTGCAAGTTTGAGGCCAGCCTGGGCTACACAGCTAGTTCAAGGAGAGCCTGAACTACAAAGTGCAAACCTGTCTCAAAACAAAGAAAGAAAGAGAATGAGAGAAAGAAAGAAAAGTTATGAAGGGCAAACTAAATTCAGTAAATGTTGTTTTTATTGTTATCAGGAATACTTAAAAAATCAAATGAACACAATGTATATAAAACTGTATGTCACAAATAGGAGAGGGATACAAAGATGACTAAACTAGTTCTTATTCAGGGAACATGTGGGATAAAATAACACAAATAACTGCAACCCAAGTCAGAACAGTAATTATGTCCAGGTGCTATCAATTCCATAACCACCCCAAGGAGCCATTCAGTTTTCTACACATTAGGCATATAAGTGGAATACTGTGACTTGAGTAGTAGAAATGCAAACTTTCAATAAGGCAAATAATTATGTACTAAATGATGGAACTCAGATACCGCAGAAATTTTAGGGAACAGGCTAAACAGTGTCATTTGCACATACACAGAAGTTTATTAACAAGTTAGAACTTAAAATAGATCAACACTGTGTAGATAAAGGGAGTGGGAGGGAGTACTGCATTGCATTAGTTCACCACTGGCTTTAAAAATGTGTGTGAAAATCTGGCATGGTGGGCATGGAGGAGGCTGAGGTAAGAAGAGGATTGCCACAAGTTTGAGAATCAGGCTGAATTAGGCAGTGAGTTCAAGGCCAGCCTGAGCTACACAGAGAGATGTGTAAGGAGCCCTTGGCTATACGATGAGTACAAGGGAGGCTGAGTTAAGACTGCAAGGTCTCACTGACAATTAAACAAGGCTATTAATGACTATTCTTAAAAACCCTGCAAACCTAAAAACAGAATTAAAAGGGATACAGCATAGTATAAAATGGCTTCATGTCTAAACAACATGTGAGACAACTAAAGAGAAAAAAAAGAGAAATAATATGCAAAAACATTTGATTTAACTAGTGGTAGCCCGTTATTTTCCATCTGTTGTGTGTATAAAGTGGGCTAGAAAAGTGGATATTTTTAGGATATTAAAAAAATTATTGACCAATTTTGAAGGCATCTAATTATGTTCCCCTTATTCCCAAACAAATCAGCGAAAATCTTATTTTAAACTATTCCAGAAATGAATAAAAGAACAGTGAAAGTATTTTTGGACAATCAATTAAAATATTTAAAATTTCCTAACAACTTAAAATACCTGAAGATAGTACAAAGTGCTACATAAAGTTGAAAATATTGCCAAGGAAATATTAAAGTACAACAATTGCTTCAGGAAAAACAAAAGCTACTTTAAACCTGACCAGTTATTCACTCAATCCAGTGTTATCTGCCAAAGTCATAACAGAATGTATTGTAGAAAAGCAAAATTTACTTCATCAGGTCATGAATATTATTTTAACTTCCCTGACTGCCTTGATGTAGACATGGGAACTAACATAAGAGCTTACATTTACAGAGCACTTAGCAAGTACCAGACCTGATGCTGAATACTTGACATGGTTGAACTAACAAATTTAAGGTAAATACATAATACTATTCTATCTCTTTCCGAAGCATAGGAACTGCAACATGGAGAGTAACTCCCCCAAAATCACTTACCTCAAGAGATCAAATGACCAGGTGGCACAGTCAGGTTTCCTAACAGCATCCAGTGGACACATGGTAAACCACCTCTCCTTTTTAGTTTATCCAAGCCTTCCTAAAGCTTAGGTAAATTCTATTTCATTACTAATGATCCACTTACACACCCAGTTAGTATTTATTAAAGACCTTTTCCTATACCAAAACAGTTCCTAGGAACTGAGAACAGAGCGGTAAATAAGACTCAGACTCTGACTTCTTACGTTTTCAGACAGTGGGAGGCAAAGATACTGATCGTTCACTCACTGAATGCGTACTAAACTCCAAGTAGTGTATCTACTGGAAAACCAGTATGAAAAGATCTCTGCCATCACAGAGCTTACATTCTAAGTCTGATGTCAGACCATCCACAAGTAAACAATACATATGAAAACTGATTACAAATGTGGCAAGTGTTCTAAGTACCATCAGGTACTATGGAGAATGGCAACCTCCCCTTAACTGGCAGGAGTGAAAAGGCCTCTATGGTTAGAGATTACAGTATTTGAGTTGCAAAAAAAAGTAGGAATTAGCTAGTTACAGGAAGGAGGTATGGGTATTGTAAATTGAGGGAACTGCCCTCAACCGGGAAGGAGTGGCCAAGGCCACTGAGCAACTGAGAAAAGACTTTGTTGCTGGGGCAGCATACTTTTCAAACTAAGACTAGGACCCTTAGAGGAGGATTAAAGTTAATTTAGCAAGTCACAGCAGAAGTTTAAAAATGAAATGGGCTAGCTTAGAAAGTAATGAAATGTATCTCATGAAGTATGAGTATTCTCTGAAACTATTTCAATTGGTATTTATACACATGTACTTGGCAGTAAATGCTATTCGACAGTAGGTCAGGATGACTAAAATGAAAAAAAAAACAGGCCCCAAGCTGGGTTTGCAGAAGTTCCAGATTACTCTGGGCCTTGCAGAGGATGAGATCTTTACGCAGTTCATTTTAATGGCAGTGGGAAATAATTACAGGAAGAACAATGGTTTGTTTTTTGTTTTGTTTTTTTAAAGTCACTCTGGCTAGAAAGTAGCAAAACTGATGTAAAAGCAGATTTTGAGACAACTGGGATTCCACTGAACTAGTCTATGCAGGAGTTGAGGAGCGCAGTTTTTATCTAATACAAGAAAGGTCTGACAGGACCCTGACAGGAATCAAGTATTTTCTTAACAATCTAAGTGTCAGAAGAGCTGGGTTCTTACTTATCTTACCATCTAAAAGAAAGGATTGTCCAACAAGTATTTGCTACATGAATGACAGTTTGGAGCAGGGTAGTAAATTTTTAAAAACTCCATTGCATTATTTAAAAATTCCATTCCATTATGGTTTTATCAGTGGAAATGAAGATAAATGGAAATTGCACAAATAAAATTATCAGGACTTGCTAATTTAAAATGTCGAATGAGAGAACAGAATAGAAAGTGTCGAGAAAAACTTCCAGATTTCTGGCTTGACTGTGTAGTATGCTGTTCCTCTTTTTTTTGCAACTGTTATTTTCTTTTTCTTCTTCTTCTCTCCTTTCCTTTCTAAAAATACAGGCAATGTTCAAGTTATTTTTGCCTTTTCCATCTACAACACTTCCTTAATCTTAATTTTACAAATTCGGAGCCGGGGATATAGCTTTGCGGCACATTGCCTGCCTGGCAAGTGCAAGGTCCCGAGTTCGATTCCCGGTACCAAAAAACAAAAAATAAAAATAAAAATTTATGAACTCTTTCATCCTTATCTTCAAAAGACTGCGCTCCAAAGACCCGAATCTTTCATTAAAAGTATCTCTTCCCATTTTATCTTTCTGGACCTCCTCCGGTTTTATCTGTCACCACCTCAACCAGTAGGTTGCACAAAACCGATGAATATACTACCTACGTTTTGTAAGACACAACGAGTCACTACAAAACATTCTTACTTAGCATACGTTAAAACGACTACCACCGACTTATTGCTAGAAATTATTTTTAAAAACCGTATCGGATCCCGATATGGCACAAAGGTTCGCTTGTGACGTGAAAGGATAATCCCAAAATAATTTCTTAGAAAAACCGTCAGGTACAAAACCATAATAATGTGACTGAATCAAAACCTTTCAGAATTTTCCACAGAGCCTCCGCGAAACTCCTTCGCGCTGTGATTTCATTCATTCACGATTGGCTCTCATTCCGCGCCGCCGGCCGACGCGACGCCTCGCCGCGCGCGTGGAACTCCACGCCGCCCCGCGCAGGCCCACTCAGGCCCACGCCGCTGCACCGCGGGTTCCGCACAGCCCGCCCGCCTCTCCCCCCAGGCCGGCCGCACACGCCGCGGCTCGGCGAGCGCTCCTCCCCGCCCCCGGGAAGGAACTGGCGGGAAAAGGGGCGCGCACGGCACTCGAGAGCCTCGCGGGGACGTGGGGGGTCGCCGTTACCTGGACGCTCCGGTCCCGAAGGAGAAGCCGCCGCCCGCGCCGGTCCCGCCGGCGGCCACGGTGGTGGAGCCCCCGGTCCCGGACCCGAAGGAGAAACCTGTGGACATGGCCTCCCGGGGTTCAGTGCGGCGGACA
Source organism: Chinchilla lanigera (assembly GCF_000276665.1). Taxonomy (NCBI): domain Eukaryota; kingdom Metazoa; phylum Chordata; class Mammalia; order Rodentia; family Chinchillidae; genus Chinchilla; species Chinchilla lanigera. The sequence goes on along the minus strand of NW_004955497.1, from coordinate 4,762,454 downwards.
AACCGAAAGGGGTCTTGGACGCTCCTCGTGCCTCACGGCCGCCGTGGGCCGAGCAGCATCTTTCCACCTCGGCCCTCACCCGGCGGGAACGTCAGCCCCAGCGCCTGCGAAAGATGGCCCACCCGGAGGGGGCGGGGCAAAAGCACGCTGGACGCCCGCCTCGCGCTCCGGCGCGCCGGAAGTGGGCCTGCCGCGCAGGGGACCCTGGGACGGCGCGCCGGAAGTGGGCCTGCGGCGCAGGGAGCCCTGGGACGGCGCGCCGCGCAAAGAACCTCGGGACGCGGTGCGCTAGTAGCCTCACCCATCCTCTTAAGGGAGTAGGCGCTCGGGGTTCAAAACAACTGTTTTTTATGTTTGCTAGTTCTTCCATCTTGTTCAGTACTTTGGGCTGATGGGTTAGAGGGGCCTTCGTGAGCAGCCCAGAGGAAGCTCAGGGAAGCGGGCGCCCCGTCGGAGGAAGGGTGGGGAGCGTGTCGGTTTCCAGTCGGTGGGCCGGTCCGTCGGCAGTGAGCCACGCACCCGCCCTCCGCGGAGCTCCGAGGGCGGTCGGCCGGCCGGGCCCCCGCTGTCCTGCGCGCAGGGCGCGTCTGCAGGTCCGCTGTCTCGGCGGCCAGGACCTGGGGACCCGCTGCGGGGCGCTGAGATCCCGCCCGGAGGGCCGCCTCCCTGCCGCCTGCGAAGTTCTGTCGCCTTGTGTTAGTGCTGGAGGAACTGCCAAGCGGGAGCCGTGACAGAAGTACCGCAACGAGGGCACTCCAAGGCGAAGTGCAAGGCTCCTGGGAGCGACGTGGGGAAAATGTGGGTTTAGAGAAGGCGTGCCGCTTCCGCGCAAGCATCCGGAAAGGCTTCCTGGCGGTAGTGGGTGAGAGGGCTGCAAGCCTAACGCGGATCTCTGGCTGTTCATCAGGCATGGTCCGTACTTCTCTAACTGGTGTACCTAGCTGTAATGTCTTACGGGGAAAAAAATCCGTCCCACGAACAACCCCTCGAAATTTTACTCCTGGAACATACTCTCACCACGACAGTTCCTTGACGAAAAGTCCGGCGGCTCCCCAAATCTGGCACTCCATGTCCTTCAAGGACCAGTCTTTGGAACGTTGCATCTCACAACTCCCCTTAATTCAGCATTCTCGTCTAGGCATTGCCACCTGCTAATTATGCCCTGCTCCAAATTCTTATTTGATACCTTTCACCCCTTCCTACCCATATGGGGAAGCCCCATTTCCTCGCCATTCATATACTGACCCACTTGCATCTATTGGGAGGTAACTAAATTTAGATTAAGACTTAAAAGTGGATCACCCACTGTTACCTTTAAAAAAGATAAAAGCGGTATCTCTCATCCCACGATGTGAGAACACCGCAAGAGGAGCCTTCTAAAAGCCTGGAAGATGGGGCTGGGGATTTAGCTCAGCGGCACAGCGCCTGCCTGGCAAGCGCAAGGTTGTGAGTTTGATTCCTGGTACTGAAAAAAAAAACAAAACAACAATAACTAACTAAATAAATAAATTTTAAAAAGCCTGGAAGGAAGACCACCAGGAATCAAATCTGGTACCTACTTTGATTTTGGGCTTCCCAGGCTCCAGAATTGTGAGAAATAAATTTCTGTTGTTCTGGCTACCTCATTCTGTGGCATTTTATTGCAGCAGCCCAAGCAAACGTACATCACTTCTGTATTTGTGTAATTTAAAATACGTAGCATTTTAAATATTATGGAAGACACAGGGGAAATGATAAAACAAGAAAGGGACATAATAGGTGGCAGACAGGAAGCTGAGAGAGCAAAGGGAAGAGGCAGGGAGGAAGATAATCTGCCCTAGGGAGGTAACCACCCTTTTTCAACCTGGCCTTACCTCCTAATAGCAAGTCAGCTATAAACCCCCATAATCCAATCACCTTCCAAAATCCCCCACCGAGGAGGGTTTGAGACATCTAAAACCCCAACAACCCAAAACCCCATAGAGAGGAGCTCTGCAGACACAAAAATGAGACATTTGATGAACAGTATCTACCACATACCTCCAGGTATACTAAGTGTAAGACTGGTTTCCAAAAACGTTATCTAATATACCTTCTGCTGTTCTATTAGCAGAATGAAAATGTTTCACATTCTAATCTACAGAAACAACTCCCTCTCCCAAAAGGGAAGTTTCAGCAAGTTTAATTCTTTACTTAGTTAACTAAAAATTGACAATAAAATGGTAATAACCAGTGTCCTGCCAATTTAAAATAAGCCTAAACCCTATTCCCCAGCCAGACAAACCCAGAGCATCTAAGTTGACTTGATATTCATTACTTAGTCTACTATAAGTAAGTAATCCTATTCCAAAGGATCTTCCAACCATTTGTCATCATGGGACCTGAGTCCAAGTGTCGGGTCTATGTAAATCTCTGCTTTCCAAGAATGAAGCAAATGATTCAGAAGCCAATCGGCAGCGTGTGTGATTACAACTATACATTTGGAAAAGAGCGCAGTGGAATCGCGCCTGCCTTGCAAGCACAAGGTCCCAAGTTCGATTCCCGGTACCAAAAAAAAAAAAAAAAAAATGGAGAAAGTAAAGGGATCATTTGTTGCCATCAGGAGGAGGAGATGGATAGATAAATCATAGAGGGTTTTGACTTCTTTCACTTAGTAATATCTACTTAAGGTTCCTGTATGTATTTCTATAGCTCATTTCTTTTTAACACCGAATAATATTTTATTGTCTAGATGTCCTACAGTGTATCTGTTCACCTACTGAAGGACAACTTGGTTGTTTACAAGTTTTGGCAACTCTGAATATAGTTACCAGTATATTTGTGTGCAGGTTTGGTGTGGAGATACATTTTCAATAAGTTGCAAGAAGTATGATGGCTGGATCTGTGGTAAGAGAATGTTTGGTTTTGTAAGATATCATCAGACTGTTTCCAAAATTGCTGTGCCATTTTGCACTCCCATGAGCAATAAGAGTTTCTGTTGCTTCAGAGTTTGTTGTTGCCTGGGTTTTGGACTTTCTCACAGTTATATAGTAGTGCTTCGTTTTAATTTGTATTTCTCTAATGACATTTGATGTAGAAGACCATTTCATATGCCTGTTTTCATTCTGTACATATTCTTTCTTGAGGTGTCTGTTAATATATTTGACCAATGTTAAAAATGGAATTATTTTTATACTACTTTTAATAGATTTTTAAAAATTCGTTATCAGATGTATATTTTGCAAATATTTTCTTTCATTCTATAGCGTATTTTCTCATTTTTCTTCACCTTCCTTAATTATAATACATGTTTTACTCTAGTGAAAATATTGATAATGAAAGAAATTATAAGTGTAATTGATAAAGAGGGCCTGGGGATTTAGCTCAGCGGCAAAGCGCCTGCCTGGCAAGTGCAAGGTCCTGAGTTCGGTTCCCGGTACCAGAGAAAAAACAACAACAACAACAAAAAAACAAAACAAAACAAAACAAAAAACCCCCACATCCTTGCTTTGCAAGCGCAAGGTCGTGAGTTCGGTTCCCAGTACCAGAGAAAAACCAAAAAAAAAAAAAGAAATTATGGGAAGGAATATATGTGAGTTCTTTATACCTGCTTCTTAGTTTTTCTGTGAACCTAAAACTCCACTAAAAATAAAGTCCTTAAATATGAAAAGAATCTCTGTTTTTGTCCTTGGTGATAACATAGTGAATTCAACATGTTGAATCTGTAGTGTACTATGATGTGTCTATATGAATTTATTTTTCTTTACCCCTCTTGGAATTTATTGGGTTTCTTTGTTCTATAGTCCATTGTCTTCTCTGCAGTCTGAAAAATCACAGATAGTCTTTTCAAATATTTTTGAGACAGGGTCTCACTGTGTAGTTCAGGCTGGCCTTGACTTCACTATGTAGCCCATGCTGGCCTTGAACACCTCGTGATCCTCCTGCTTCAGCCTCCCAAGTGCTGGGATTACAGGCATGTACTACCAGGCCCAATGAAAAGTAAGCATTTTGTTTACTTAAATAAAAATTACAGAAAAAGCTCAAGTTGAACTTAACTGTACTATAACTACCTTAGTTTCCCCCCTACTTAATACAGCATCAACATTTTTGTTATGTAACACAGTATCTCTCTACAGGATGTTTTTAATGGATGCCCTTACCAACAGTGAATAGAGCATAGTGTGCATAATGAATCCTGTAGAAGTGAAAAATATCATTGTTTTAAATAAGGCTACATTAAACATACCTGATAATTTCCTTAGAATAAATTTTAGTAAGTATAATTGCTGCTCAAACTAAAGGGAAAATATCTAAATTGGATGCAGTCCACTGGTATGGTGGTGGTGATAGTGGGGAAAGAAACTCCCAACCTGTAGATATCAGGTACGAGTTCGTGTTCTCTAAAATCGAAGAATGAATTCTAGGAACAACAGAGGTTAAGAGCAGAATCTCTTTATTGGGGAAAGAAAGAAAGCTTCTGTCTGAGAGAGAGAAAGGGTCCTGAGTGGCTTGTCCAGGGCCCTGCCTTTTCTGGGGATTTTTATAGAGCGAAACCTTGAGGTGAGGCAGGTCCAGGGTGGGGAAAAATAGGAAATCACAAGGTGGTTATGAAGGTGGGACAAAACTATGGCCCGCCAGTAAGATTAGGAGCATAGCTGCTCAGGTAGTGTTGATTAAATGGGGATCAAATGGGGAAGAAGTCAGGTAGCAGAAACAGAACAGGGGCTTTTCCTAGAGGGTTGGGTCAGTGGCTCTCCCTGGCTTTCCCAAGGTGATAGACACCTATTTAGAATATGATCACTGTTGTTTATCACCAGGAGAAGTTCGTGGGTGCATTCGTTTCATCTTTTGTCCTGCAGTCGGGCCCTCAGCAGATGTGTCTGTGTCTCCCCACAGTGGCCATGCGTCCTGTCTTCTGCACTGGCTACTTTGAGGGCCTGGCCCTGTCTGACTGCCTAGAATATTTCTGCCTAACTTACCTGCCTAAAACAATGGGTTTCTCAGACATCAAGTCTCGCCCTTACCCGTCAAATGCCCTTTATTCAGGATCCATCTCGAAAAGCATAAATGTTTTCTATCCACTGGACGCTGGGCTCTGAAGCTCCTAGTCTGGCTGCGTGACAAAGGACTCCCAGGGAGGGATTGCCGAGCGGTATCAGTCTTCCACCAGCTGAGGGCGCTGTAGAATCATCTGGCACCCGGAAGTCCGGCTCCGTCGGCGGACGCTCTACCCGCACGCTCTGCGTCCCCTCGCCGGCCGGGCGGTTTGGGGAAGTGTTTCTAGGAGACGGCGCGCAGCGGCTGCGCAGGCGCGGTTGACGCCGCCGGGGGGCGGGCTGGCGGGTGGAGGCGCTGGCGGGTGGGGGGAGTGCTCGCTCGCTCCGGATTGCCTTCGCCGCCCGGTTTCTCTCTGCCTGGTACGCCTGTGAGGCCGGCTGCCGGCGGAGGCCTCCTCGCGATGGAGCACATCCGGACGACCAAGGTAGCGGGTGCGGGAACGTCCTCACCGCGGGCCGCGCTGTCCCCGGCGGGGAAGGCCGGGCGGGCGGGGCGGGCGGGGCCTGTGCGGGAGGCGCCTGGCGGGCTGGGTCGCGGTGATTTAGGGATCTGGGGTGGGTGGAGGCCTGGAGCTCTGGGACAGGGCCTCGGCGACTCGGGTGCCGGGGGCTACGTCCGGGAAATTGATCGTTGCCGTCGTAGCCGTGCGTTCTCGTCGGCCGAGTCGGGGCCGCTGGGACTGCGGGGCTTTCAGCCGTTCTCCGCCTCGACTGCACCCCGAGGCTCCGGGGTCCCCGCTCGGGCCTGGCGGCGCTCTGCGTGGCCCGGTCCTGTCCCTCGTTTCGTTGTCAGGTGTCTCAGGTTCACGATGCAGTTACGGAGGCGATCGCAGGGAGCTGGTGCACCTTCACCTTCTTTACTTTCTCGTTTACGGCTCCACCGTTTGGATATGGTGCTTCCGTGTCTGTACTTCAGATTTATTTGTTTGTTTTTGTTTTTCTTTCGGTACTAGGAATCGAACTCACGACCTTGCGCTTGCCAGGCAGGCACTTTGCCGCTGAACTAAATCCCCAGCCCCTGTACTTCAGATTTAGGGGCTGCCCTCAACGTCGGTAGTTCACAGAAGAATTAGCAGAAGGGAAAAATGTTTGAAAGGATTGGATGCAACTTTTTTCAGCTGAAGTTATCAAATCCCATAGTAGCTTCTGTGTGTGAAAGACATTGACTCCGTGATTTTGTTATAGCTTTAAAAACGGAAGGAAATACCTCAGAATATTATTTGTTCAACAACAGTTTAGTCAAACTTCAACTTCCGGAGGGAGAAAAACAGAAACTGAGTAACATTTTATATCGACAGGAGTCTGTAATTGGAAAGAGGACCCGCTGCGAAAGCTGACTCTTACAGTGTTTGGCCAGAGCCAAAGCCATCATCAGTGAGTTGCTGCTAATAATCTGGTCAGACCTGGGCCCAAATTTGAGTTATTCCAGAAGCAATCTTATCCCGGGTGTGGTGGCACACGCCTGTAATCCCAAGCTTACGAGGCTGAGGCAGGAGGATCGTTGCAAGTTCGAGACTAGCCTGCGCTACAGAGTGAGTTCAAGGCCAGCCTGAACTGCATAGCGAGACCCTGTCTCAAAAAAACACAGAAAACAAACAAACCAAAAGCTATCTTAGCTGCTCTGTCTTTTTGTCATTAGAATGGGAGGTCATGCAGGCGTATATACATGATCTGTTACAAAAACGGAAGGAGATCTAAGACTGAGAAAGTGATATTGTTTAAGTTGTCTTTGTAATAAAGAGCCAGAGTTTTGAGGACTGCCTAAACTTTTCTCCCCAAGTACTGTGATGTTTTGACTATCACTACTGTTATCCCATCTTATAGGTGAGAAAACTGAAATTTTTAGAGATTAAATAACTTGTCCTGGCGCACACAGCCTGCTGGAAATGAGCGAGTGTTTCTGATACCAGGCCTGTTCTCTTAACCACAGAATAGCTGGTCAAGAGATTCGAACCGTGAGGTTGGGCAGGCTGAGTGGGAAAAGAGGAAAAACAGGCGGAAAGATTTTGTCTGGTGTTTTGCTCCTGTAGAGCTAGGGGAACGACCTGACCCAGGGAAGCGGACTTCGGAGTCCTGTGTGTGGAGGCAACCTGGAAAATCTCTGTTACAGATATTTTTGCACAGGGAATATATTGTAGAGATGCGTGGGGCGGTTAGGGTCCTGGACTGAAAAAGGCACAAGCAGGGGAGAGGAACTGAGAAAAGTGTAGTGCTTGTAAAATTGGGAAAGGTGAATCATACCTGTGAAGGGAGCAGTCTTCCCTGTTGTAATTTCTTTCTGGATGCCTTCACCCTCTTCTGTTTCATCCTTCTCTTTGGATCAGGCACTGTTTAGGTAGGAGGGAAGTGGCAGTGAACAGACCAGACAAAAACTCCTATCCTGATAAAATGTATTTTCTAGCTGGAGGAGATACAACAATAAGCAAACTTAGTAAACCAACTATGTAATTTGTTAGATGGTGGTAAGTGCTATGGGAAAAACAAAGCAAATGTAATCCCAGCATGAGGGAGTCTGAGGCAGGAGGATACATAGTGACTTCTAAGGCCAGCCTGAACTACATAGTAAGACCCTGTCTCATGAAAAACAAAACAAAAAACCAAAGCTCTGGAGAGCCAAAGGCTCTGGGGAGTGGCTAGGTGGGGTTGGAGGGCGAATGTAAATCGGGTAGTTGAGACTTGAAATTGAGAAGGGAGTGAGTCATCCTCATTTGGGTCTCCACCAAAGATCAGCAGGTCATAAACCGTTTGTCGGAGGTGCCTGGCTGCTAAGAACTACCAAGGCTAGATTCAAAGGGAACAGAAGAGAAGATTAAAGTTTGGGGACAGAGGCAAGTTACTGTAGGTCTTTGAAGGCCTTTGTAAAATCTGCTTTTACTCTTGAGTTAGTTACAAGACATTGATAGAATATCACCTATTTTCTATATTACAGAAAGGTAAAGTACGATATAACGGACAAATTCCCAGTGGATTTATTTCATTTGAGTTTGCTCTTTTTTCTGTTAAGTCTGTAAGTGTTTCATTGATAATTTATGTGGCCAGAGTGCTTTGTCTTCTTGGTGTGCTTCGTTTTTGGTAGCTATTTCTTGGCAGGATGTCAATGTAGGATAGCAATTCTGCAAGTCCCAAGTACGTTCTTGGCTACAGGAGGGAACATAACAAGCCCCAGAAGCTGTGACTAGTTTCTGCTCAGGTGTCACTGCACATGTTGTCATGTACTCAGAGAATAAGTGTAGCTGTTGGTCATAGGAGTTTGATTGGAGAAGGCCATTGGTTTCAGAGGCCATTTTCCTCTTAGCAATAAACAGGTATCAGAATTTCCTGAGTGTAACTCTGTGTATGTGTGATTCCTTGCATTTTCTATTTTCAACTTTTCAGTGAGCTGAAATTTGAACTTCCTGTGTGGAAAGTTAGAGTACCTTTTAGTGTAGGCCTGTGGTTAGCAACAGTTTCTCTCAGGGGTTCCTAAAGTAACTTGTCCTGGCGTTTACTGGCTCTCACAAAGTGACCTCACCCTCTGTGATATTAACTGTTGTGTCAGCTTGACTAGGAAACACCCACCGGATTGGCTTAGCACAGTTCTGAGTGTGCTTGAATGGAGTTGCAGAAGACAGCAGGCCCCCGCCGGCTGTGAATGGCGCCAGTCAATAGGCTTGTAGCCAGGGCGGAGTAAAAAGGGGAGGCTCGCTTGTGTTTCTTCGCTTGTGTTTCTTCAGAGGAGCTCCAGTCTTCACCCTCTCCTTGGATGTGAGGCTCCGGGCTTCCAGTACAGCCTCTTCAGCTTCCCTCGCAGGCCCTTCCATTTCCTGATGCGGAACACTGAGGACCGCGCTGTGCGAAGTGGGTCTCTGCAGTGAGCTCCAGGCCTTTGACTTTTGACTGGACCCTTGCAGTCTCCAGCACACAGACGGCCCTTTCGCGCTCTTCCACACCGACTGTGCATGTGGCCCACCTTGTAAATCCGTGCCTGTCTATATCTTACGTTAGTTCTGTTTCTCTAGGGAGCACTGACTGATACAACCTCCAGTTTGTTTCTCTTTGCCCATTCTTTTTTTGTTTATTCTTTTTTCCCCAGTCTTTTCTCTTTCTCGGTTTATTTTTTGCTTTTTAAGGATCTTAACACTGTTTTTGTAGTACCTCAGTAATACTGACCTGGAAGAGTTGCTGTTACTTCCTAAACATCTGCCTTATAACATTTTTCAGAAATGCTTGTGAAAATCTATAGCAACATCTGTGAAGTATTTCCCATTCTTTAGGAAAAGGGGAAAATATAATGAAGCTGTTGGTTTTTAAAAATCAGTGAACTCTAGTTTGAAGTTTATGTGCCAGTGATTTTTGCAAAGAAATACACGACTTTGAAATACACGAAATTGGAAAAGATCCAATTTCTCTTTTGTGGGGAGGATTTGCAGCAGCGAGCAGAGTAATCAGTATATTGTTTCAGAAATAATCCTGTTTTCTTCAGAACTTTAAGCCCAAAGTAAATGTTTTGGAATGATTTCAGGTTAATTTTATTATCTGTTGTATCTGTATGCTGATTGCCCTATTAAAGCCGTTACATATAATGATTTTATCTGTTACATCTATATGCTGATTGCCCTATTAAAGCAGTTACATATAATGATTTTTTTGGGGGGGTGGGGGGGTGCTGGGGATCAAACCCAAGACCTTGTGCATGCTAGGCAAGAACTCTACCACTGAGCCACATACCCAGCCCCTATATCATGTCAGATCATGATTTTCTATTATATTTTCTTCATTTGAATATAATTTTGCATTGACTAAGGTAATGAATACTCTCCTCAGTTTATTATACTTACAACATACTTTTCTCTCAGACTTCTTTTTCCCTATGTATTTCGCTTTGGGTTTTTGAGACAGTCTCGCTATTCCAGGCTGGCCTTGAACTCACTGTGTAGCTCAGGCTGGCCTTGAACTTGCAGTGATCCTCCTGCTTCAGCCTTCCAAGACCTGGGATTACAGGTGTGAGCCACCATACTTGACTGCAGTCGTGTATTTTAAAGGGTCAAAATTGTAATAAGCTCTTAAGTGAGAAAACTCTGACATGCTGGGGCCTTAAATATTTGGAGAAAGAACCTAAAAGTAGAGAAGGAAGCTAGGTCGTGTGAATTAGGAGTGAGGTGAATTAATTCAGAATTAAAATAGAAGGAAAGTCAGCCTAAGAATGAGCAAGTATTCTTCTTAGTAACAGTCTGAGCCGCTGTCTCCTCGGTGACTGGTGTGATGGTGAGGCTTGGGCCTTCTACGTTTGCAATTGAGATAACTCGGATGAACAGCCAGGCTTTGAATCTGGAATAGAGCTGACAAACATTAAAAATCTGGTAAGGGAAATTCCAGATTATTTTGGATATATAACTAGGAGGCATTAGAAAATAGGCTTAGAATATTGGAAAGAGTGTTTTCAACCTGAGTCCCATTGTGATACAGACCCAGCCAAACAGGGCTGTGTAATAGTGTACAGCTTTAGAGGAAGAGAGATTTTGCCCTGATTAAGTGATGGAGTGGGTACAGAGGACTGGCCGTCCAAACATACATTGCCAAAATAAATAGGTGACTAAGCTGAATATAACTGTATGTCCTGCTAGTAGTTTTTGTTTTTAATTTGCTGCTCATTTGTTCTTGAATTACTTAATGAATACCTGTTGTTTTACCCACTGTGCAACAGAGAAAAATAATTGTGGGTACCTTCTATTTTTTCCCCTGTGGGAAATAATTTTTCTGTGGTAGTTTATTTTAGTTCAACAAATATTTACTGGGTCAGATGCTATAGTAGTCATTAGGCAGTATTGAGGAATGAAAGAGACATTCCTTCCCCTGAGATACGTGTGCGTTTTAGTGGAAGAGATGGACGCATAAACAGCTGCTCACATTCTCACATGGAAATTAAAGGTAATGGGAGGAGCAGATTTTGAAATGCTTAGGGATTGGTGATTGAACGCTGGGAATCAGGAAGTCATAGGCTGATTTCCACGTTTCTAGTGGGTGACTTAGTAAGAATTGAATACTGTTTTGCGGGGGGTGGTTTCTGGTACCGGGAATTGAACTCACAACCTTGTGCTTGCCAGGCAGGAGCTGTGCCGCTGAGCTAAATCCCTGGCCCCAGGATTGAATACTATTAATTCACATCTGAAATACAGAATTAAGATCATATTGGTGAAGTGAATGAGCTGAGATCCGTTTTGTTTTCAGTGTGCTTACTACAACTCGGAGACATCCAGGCAGAGGCAGTATGGTACAGGAAAAGTATTGCATCTCTAGAATTGGACCGCACAGGTGGGTAGGCCACACGGTCATAACTGTGCTCGCACTTACTGCCTGCTACTAGCTGTACAGGGCTAATAATATGGTAGGCTCCACCACATAGGAATTGTAAAAATGAAGTGAACTGATGTGTGCTAAACACTTACCGTAGTACTGGGCACACAGTAAAACCTAATTAGTATGTTAGAAATCACTGTTGCATGTGTAGCAGACAGTGTGAATTCAGGAGAGATCAGAGGTGGATACATACTTTTGGGAGTCATTCACAAATAGGTTAAGTAAAGGATAGTGGGGTAAGATTTCTATAAAATGGGGTTCCCCAGCTCCCAGGCCATAGACTGGTACTGGTCCTTTAGGGACCGGACCAAACAGCAGGTGGTGAGTGGCAGGTAAGCAGGTGAAGCTTCATCTGTGTTTGTAGCTGTTCCCCATCACTCACATCACTGTCTGAGCTCCACCTCCTGTCGGCACAGTGGCCTTAGATTCTCACAGGAGTAGGCACCCTACTGTGAACTGCGCATGCAAAGGATGGAGGTTGCACACTCCTTCCCAGGGTCTAATTGTGGTGATCTGATGTGCAGCCTCGGAGTGGCTACCAGTGTAGGTTATTAGCAAAGGTTTGACTGCGCAGAGATTGTAATTGCTTGCTTGCGGACTCCTATCAAAACACTACCAATGAGTGCCACGTGACAAGCTGTCTTTAGAGACAGGATTTATAGTGGCAAGTGAGTTAATATACTCAGTTGAACAGCTACATCTGGTTGCAAGCTTTTGTTTTTTGTTGTCTTTTGAAGACACGGTCTTGCTATGTAGTTCAGGCTGGCCTTGAGCTCACTTTGTAGCCCAGACTGGTCTCAAACTTGCAACGATCCTCCTGCCTCAGCCTCCTGAGTACTGGGGTTACAGGCATGCGCCACCATGCCCAGCCTGGTGGCAAGCTTTAAATTGAAATCTGACACTGATTGTAGTCCCTTTGTGAGTTGCCCGTTATTTTATTTACCATTTGTGTCCATACCGCTTCCTTGCTGTGTACTGGTTTTGCTTACTTTTGATAAGCCCAAGCTAACCCTAGCCGAAATGAAGAAAAAACAAACGTCATGGGGCTGGGGCTGTAGCTCAGTGGCACAGCACCTGCCTGGCAAGTGTGAGGTTATAAGTTTGATTCTGGTACCAAAAAAAAAAATCACTTCTTTAGGCCTCTTTGAAAAGGAGGAAAGAGCCACTGGTGAGACAGCAGAAGACTCTAAGACTGCCAGCAGAAGCAAGCTGCTTTTACAAGAAAATACTAGGAGTCTTACTAAAGTTACGGATTTGTTGCAACAGATGATTACATTTTCCAAGCCCACTTTGTATAATATGTGGTGAGCAGCTAGCCACTGAAGGCATGAAACCTTCAAAATTGCTTTGCTTCGTGAGGAACAAGCACCCTGCATTAAAAGACAAGCCTCTGAAGTTTCTCAGAAGTAAAAAAAGTGGACGTGAAGAATAGAAGCAATTACCACCTCCTCAGTAAGGTCATTCTTAGTGGCCACCACGTTGCCAGAGCTAAGAAGCCCTTCACGGTTGATGAAGACTTGGTCTCGCAGGCTGCTAAGGGTATGCTTGTGAACTCAGGAGCACTGCAGTTTAAACTGGCATGTGCTCCTCTTCTGGCTAGCACCGTACTTGGATGAACTGATGAAATAGCAGAGGGTTTTGAGGCACAGTCGTTAGCAAGGAATAATGACTCATTGTGGCACAGAATGCAGGTTGATGAGTCTGTGGACATTGTCAAGGCAGCAGTGCTTGTTTTTATGTGATCTGTTGGATTGGAGGATGTACATGAAGATACGTTACGTGCACTTTTGTTGTCAGCCAACATCAGAGCTTCAAATATTGAGTGATTGCGTATCAGGGAGACTGAAATGGTCATTGCTGCTGATTAATGCCTGACTGGATGGCTTTCTGGTTTCACTGTTCTGGTCAAAGAGGTCACGACGGAAGATGAGTTTATGCACTGTGTCATCCATAAAGAAAACTGGCTAGTTAAAGAGCATTGCTTGACTTTAACGTTTTGCAGAGTGTGATTAAAATTATTAGCCACATTAAAGAACATTCACTTAACTCACATCTGTTGGTACAGCTCTGTGAGGAGGTGGGGGCAGAGCACACACATCTTCTCTTACAGAAGTAAGGTGACTTTCTAAACGTAGATCCCTGGCCAGAGTTTTTGAGTGACAAAAACCACTCCAGAGATTTCTTTGGAAAAACAGTCACCACTGGCAGCACATTTCAGTGACACAGAATGGGTCATAAAACCTAATCATGTGATGTATTCCACCTGTTCTGCAAACTCAATCTGTCGGTTCAGAGGAGAATGACAGGTGTGTTCAGGTGTGGCATACAAAGTGGCTGCATTGCAAAGCAAACTAGAATTGAGCAGTGAATGAACATTGGGATTTTTGACATCTTTCACACATTAGCAGAGCTCTTGAAAGAGGCTGGTTCAGGGCCTTCTTTCTCCCTGCTGGTGCATGATAACCTGTATCAACTTTCAAAAGAGCGTGGGCATTACTTCCCAACCACAGTGACCCCCAAACTGGAAAGAAGTGGATCTGTGATCCGTTTGTAAATAAGCCAGGGGAATCAGTTTGACCGTACTAGAAGAGGAGCAACTGCTTGATATCACAAATGATGATGGCCTTGATGATTGTGAGACAACTTCTAATCACCATACCTTGTGGATTAACTTTCCCACTGGCTTGAGCCACTAGAGGGAGGTACATGCATGATTGTGGGTTTGGGCCGTTTGTGTCACTTGAGGGGACTGTCCGTGCTGCCTGATAGGGCAGTCGTGTATGCACCATCAGAGCTGTCTGCTGTAATGCACATATTAAAGTTGTTCCTGAGACTGCCACAGAAGCACCAAAAAGCTTGCTTCCATTTCCAGCATGCTAATTTGTGAGACAGGTTTTCTGCAGTGATGGCAACCAAACGACATCATGGAATAGATAAGCAGCACAGTTAGGGTGTCACGGCCCCATCACCCCAGATGGGACTGACCAGCTACAGGAAAACAATTGGCATTTTTTCTCCTGACTTCATGATTGTTTTGATACAAAGCAAGTGAGTGTTTAGCTTTCCTGCAGAAATGATTGGAAGAGGATCGTATTATTTCTGATTCATAGACTATGGACACCAAGTTCTGTATGCTGTATGATTATTAGTTATTTCATAATCATCAAGTAAAATAGCTATTAGAAAAAAGACTAGTTGCAGATATGCTTTTTTATATATCTGAACAACTATTTGAAGTATACAGAATGATGTTGGCATAGATTGTTAGCCTGAGTAGTGAGATACTTTATGATAACCATTACTTCCATATATGTCTGCTTTTGTTCTTAGAGACCTTAAAACTTTGTTTTACAGTACTTGCTGAGGAAGTAAAGTGGGTGAGAGCTGTGTTGTGGTATCATTGTTGGATGACCAGGTGCCCTTTCCAGCCAACTCTGGCACTGTTGGAGATGAGTAAACAGTAGTTGATCCCATTTGTTTTAAAAGGTGTTTAAGTTTGATTTTTTGCATGTGGTATAATGAAATTAGATTTTTAATTGAGGGAGAAATATTCCGAACAATGAAATAAATGTTGACTTCCAAGAGAAATCTTCCTTCAATTTCTATGAAGCATTCCTATTTTTTTCTTTTTCTTTTTTTTTCTTTTTTTTTTCAGGCCAGGGTACCTGACATTTACAATCTTCCTGCCTTAGCCGCTCAAATTCTAGGATTTTAGCTGTGTGCCACCATGCCCAGTTGAGCCTTCCTATTTTCTTGAAGGGTCAGTGAGACTGGGCATGGTGGTGCACACCAGTAACCCCAGCACTCAAGGGGCTGAGGCAGGAGGCTTGTCACACATTGGAGGCTGGCTTGGGCTACATAGTGAGTTCAAGGCCAGTCGGAATTGGAAAGGGAGACCCTGTCTATAAGTAAGTAAGTAAGTAAGTAAGTAAGTAAAAAAAGGGTCAGTGTAGAGTGATCAGTTTTTCAGTATCAGATTCAGTGATCAGACCTGACTTATAGAAATTAAATCATATTTCTAAGTTTCCAGAAGGAAGTATTCACGGTTAATTTATTGTCTTAACCATACAAATTAAGTTTTATATAAAAAGTAATTGTTTAAGCTATACATTATATTTTAACTTATTTGAGCAAATGATGTTATAAGCAAAATCTCTCCGTGGAAGTAAATTTTTGAGAGTGAGGAAGAGAGAAGCTAATCAGCCTTTTAAGTGGTAGTTACTGATTACTTTGGAAATAATTTCCTAATGAGGGCATTTTGTTCTTCGGTTAGTGAGGAAAAGGAAAATGTGTGTGAGAGAAAAGTACAACCTTAATGGTTAAGTACAGATACAATGATTAGCTGTCTTGTTTTGAAGAGCTGCACAATTTTAAAGGACTATCTACTGCTGCTGTAGTTGTAAATTAGAAGTATTAAATTGGTAGTTACTGTGCTTTTTACCCCCAATCAGGGTAGATAATACTAACTTTCAAAGTAGTAGTCTCCTGCACATTCATGCCCAGTCCTAACCCCACTTCTGACTCCGGTGACAACCGTGTGTGTGTGTGTGTGTGTGTGTGTGTGTGTGTGTGTGTGTGAAGGCAGCGTGTATCTCGCTGCCTCAGGCTCTACGAGAGACCAGTGCAGCGTGCGACCTAATCTGTGCTAGGGGATTCGGAGGTGTGAAGGGTACAAAGCTGGAGCGGAAGTGGTTACTTTTCTGAGGAGGGTTTGTGTTGGAAGCAGCAGTCAGTGAGCCTGGAAGACGCTTTGCACTCCGCTAAGCAGAACACCGAGTTAGAGCCCGGAGCTGGACACAGCTCACCGTTGTTCTGCGGGCTGGTGGGCTTTGGGAACACTCAGCTGTTGCCTGATACAGTTCCTAGCAGTTACTTCTAGAGCTCTAGATAATAACTTCAGATAGAGTAGTGAAAGTGGACTCTTGGATATGAAAAATATTTATCCTTATTCATACTGCGCTGCTTTTTTCTTGTTCTTGTTCTTCTAGAAGTTAGTACTGGTTTTTGTTTTTGCAACTTTCTCCTGTTATTTATGTTTGTGACTAAACAACACACCTGTGTTATTTGTGGCTTGTGTGTTCCCCCAGAAGAGAGATGATATTTCACAGTGAGTATTAAATAAGCTGTTACGTTTTTGGACAGGAGAAGGAAAAAAAATGGAAATGATGCATCTCGGTCCTAGGAATAAGAAAAGAGTAATACTACTTTTAACATGAAAGCTAACATCTCTTTCTTTTTAGGTTGAACAGGTAAAACTACTGGACCGGTTCAGTACCAGCAACAAGGCATCAACAGGAACTCTGTATCTTACGGCCACGCATCTGTTATTTATAGACTCGCATCAAAAGGAAACCTGGGTAAGAAGGCAGGACTGCTTACGGGAGCAGTAGCCGTGTTTTGCTGTGTTTCAATTTGAATATTGTCTTAGTCCCTCTCTTTATTACTGGAACAAAATGCCCAGCACCACAACTTAAAGAGGGAGGGATTTATGCCCACTCAGTTTGCAGTCCATGGTCGACTGTCCCAGGTGGAAAGGCACGGCAGAGGGGCAGAGCAGCAGAGAAGCTGCTCCTGTCGCGGTGGGGGGAGTCGCGAGCAAGAAAAGGGGGGTCCAGAAGAGAGAAGCCCTTGCAGGCCGCGGCCCCGGCGGCTCACCTCTTCCACCTTCCAACAGCAAGTCAGCTCCAGACTCATCCGTGGGCTGATGCACAGGTGACCGTCCTGTGCCTGTGATCCAGTCACCTCTTAGGAGCACATGAGGGTTTGCGGGGACCTCTAGACGTAAACCATAGCAAATATGTTCAACAAAATTTTTAATCATCAGTTACTTACCGCAGAATTTTTTCGGTCTCTGAATCACTCTTCCCTTTTATAAATCCTTGATGCCACCTACAGTAGTACCTCAGTTCATGAGTGCTTCTTTTCACAGACAGCTCAGCTGCAGCAGAGTTACAGAGAGACTTACATTTGTGAACAGAGGTACCACTTTGTAAACATCGCAGTATACATACACGTGTGTAAACATCCGTGTGTGCATATGTAGGAGATACACGCACACACATTTGCAAGTACACATTCGTATATATGCATGTACACTCTGAAGTACCCCTTTGACCCTTGAGCACGATACTGGGTTTGAACTGTGCAGGTGCATTTATGTTCTTACCTTTTTTCTTGGAAACTTACAACAATTTGAAAAAATTTACAGATGAGCCTTGTAGCATAGAAATACTGAATAAATTAAGAAAAACTTAGAGATGTGTTCATAAAATATATGTAGATAATAGTCTGTCATTTAATGCCATAAAGTATACACAAATCTACAAAAAGTTAAAATGTATTAAAATGTAACACGTGTAAACACAGGTTGTACACGGTACCATTTGCAGTGTTCTAATTCCGTAAAATTTATGTAGTGCATAGTGTGCTACAGTAATAATTTCGTAGCCGCCTCCTAATGCTCTTGTTGTGAGCTCAAGTTTTGCAACTATCTCCTTAAAACCCTGTGTGATGCTGTTTGGCAGGGTCTGCAATTCCATGCCAACTTTAAAATGTTTTTTTTTTTTTTTTTAATAGAATTTGTCTTTTACTGATTTTATAAGAGTTCTGGATTTAATGTTTTGTCATTATGCGTGTTATCACTGGCTTTTGCCAGTGTGTGTCTTATCTTTTGTGTATTTTTGTGTATATGTCTTTTAATTAAGTTGAAATTTTAAAGTTTTTTTTTCTTTTTGGTTTTTTTGAGATAAGGTCTCACTCTGTAGTGCAGGTGACCTTGAACTCACTTATGTAGTGCAGGCAGTCCTCTTGCCTCAGCGTCCTGAGTGCTGGGATTAAGTGTATGTGCCACTATGCCCAGCTTGTTTTTAATATTATAGATTTTTTCATTTTATTCCATTATGGCTTGTGCTCTTTTGTGATTTAAGAAATCCGTATGTCGAGGTCTTAAATGTTCTTCTATATGTTCTCTAGTAAGTTTAGTTTTATTTTCCACATGTAAGTTATAAATACATTTAGGGATTGTTATGGTGTGTGGTGTGGCATAGAGATTCAGCTTTATCTTTTCACGTGGACATGCAGCACCATTTACTGACTGTTTTATTCCTTTGGTCCTTAGAACCAGCTTTCCCGTAAATAAATCTTCATGTATGAGAGGCTCTATTTTTGAGCTCTGTGCTCTATTCTTCTGGTGTACTGAGTGTAATATACCTGTGCCACACAGTTTTACTGACTTTTAGGAAGTTTTAAGATCTCGTAAAGCAAACCCTCTCAACTCATTCCTCAGAACCGTTACAACTGTTTGTGCTCTTTGTTCTTCCCCTTGTCCAGCCGCTCATGCACTTAGCATACATTTACTGAGCATCGCTATGTTTCCTATTATTCTAGGTAGTTTTTGGAGACAGAAGCCAATAATAACAGGAATTGTGTCTTCTAGTGGGGAAAGATGAGAATAAGATGCATGATGAATATGCAGTAGAACAATAGGAAAGGGGCATGGAATGTGCGGCTTGCTTCTGTGCTTAAGAGAGACTTAACACATGTTTCTTTGTGACCCTGGCTAAGCCAGGTTTTGTAACCTCTGTTTTACAGGTGAAGTTGAAGTTAAGGGAGGTGGTGGTTTCTTCAGGGTCACACAGGTAGAACAAAACACTAAATAAGAGGAGCTTATGGGGTGCAGCCAGGTAGCTTGGGTTCCAGGGCCAGCTGTGCTCCCTTCTGCTCCAAGTGAGTATCTGACCAACAATGGTATCAAACCTCCCAAAGCAGAAGAGGCAGGGTGGCCTCTCCTTAGACCCTCCTCTGCTCGTATCAGGGAGAAGACGTTCTCCCTCGTGGTTCACTGTTGACTTTCCCAAACATCTGATCGTTCAGAAATACTTGGAACCTGTAAGGGAGACAAAGAACACAGATTTGGGGCATTTTTGATCTCTTGAGGGAGATGAGTATTGTCCCTAAGGAAGATGGAGAGGATGACATACCCGGGTGTCGGTGCCAGTTGTGTAACTTTGAGCTTAGTACCACCACGAGATGGGGATAGCGTCAGTCTTTGCGTAGGGCTTTTGTGACCCTAGATGAGAGAAAATAGAACAGCATTTCGGTCTAAAGCACAGTAGTGGCTCAGTAAATCACAGCTGCTCGGACTTTCTCTAAGCAATAGAATCCAGACTACAGCAGCCACGTTGGTCTGGGTTACACTGCTTTTGGCACATACTTCCTTCTTCTTTGTACTCTTTGAGTCCCCTGAAGCCCATCTGGTTGATTTGTGAGTGTGGTGAGGAAGTTCAGGTGCTCGAACTAGAGACTGACCTTGAATACCTGTATTCCTTAGAAGTGCTGGGCCCCTTCTGTACCTGGGGCTGGAGTCTTGCTGAATGGTGCCTTGTGAAGCAGTTACTCATGTCATCATTCACTCTGTGTACCCTTCCTTTGTCTGCCTGCCTCAGTAGCTTCTCTGTGTGTTTTCTCTCTCTTGGAGGCACATATGAAGTATAGATAGTCATTCCTTCAGACAGGAGGGGTAGGTCATTGCTTTAGATACTGAGAGCGTAGTTGGAGAGAGCAGCCAAAGGTGTCTATGTTATTTGCTCCTACTGCTGTCTTTATGGCGCTTTCTTTTGTTGTGGTTGTTGGTTTTTTTCCGGTACTGGGAATCAAACTCATGACCTCGCGCTTGCCAGGCAGGCGCTGTGCTGCTGAGCTAAATCCCCAGCCCTGTTTATGGTGCTTCCTTACGAGCACATTCCCGTGTGCTCTCCTAAATGAAGTCTTGTTTCATGTGCTAGATCCACAGAAGTAGTATTTTAATTTTAGAAGAAGCCTTACCCACCTTTTCTTCTGTTGTCTCATGTATAAATAGTTTTATACATGACTATTTTTTCAGGACCGCACAAACTAGGTAGAGGTAGAGCCAGATCCCTTTATCATTCTTTTGCAAATACTGTTGTATTTTATTGGGATCATAATATCACGGAACACTACAATTAGATTCTTGGCCCTTATTCTCTATTTAGATACCATTTTTGGTCATTTTGAGTAAATTACCACAGGCTCACTAACATAAACATCAACAGTACTGATTTTTAGCCATACAAAAGGGCTATATGTATGTATGTGTTTATAATAATCTATGATATGTATAGTTTTAATTTTTACAGAGTAAGTTCTTTTCTCATAGGTCTTTATCAAGCTTTTTTGATTATTTGCATGCACTTAATCTTGCATGTGAACTTTAGATCTATCATATGTAATAATATTAACATAATAATACAGTATAGGTGTATTATATAATAATCTTCCTTTACTGTGCCACAAAAAAATAGGAATGGTGTTGAAAAAGTAGACTTTTAAAAATAGCAAACAAAGTATTAGTAGCAGTATTAGTGATCAGATCTCAGTATTGAGTTTGTAGAAGGTCTTTTTATTCATTTACTTGGTGAACATTTATTCTGTGAACAGAGGTATAAGGGATATCGCCTATATTTCTAGCTAGAGACATGCAGTCATTTTATAAATTGTATGTTTGAAAGTTTAACACATAATATTTGAGATGTTATTTGAGGGAGGCATTCCTCACATTTACACATTTTGAGAAAAAATAAATAATTTAGTGCTTTCTGCATTGATGACTTGAATTTTTTTCCTGCTGTAGATTTTGCACCACCACATTGCCTCGGTGGAGAAACTTCCTTTGACTACTTCTGGATGCCCACTCTTGATTCAGTGCAAGAACTTCAGGACTGTGCATTTCATTGTTCCCAGAGAAAGGGATTGTCATGATATTTATAACTCTCTGCTACAACTGTCAAAACAAGGTATTGTTCTTAGGGACCGAAGTTTGCATGCTCAGTTTGAGATGAGTTGCCCAAAGTATTTTAATGTCTCGTAATTGTTATTTGGTACTTTAAGTTTATGTAGTCAGGATCTTGTGCATTCAACTGTCCCCTCCCCGACACCATGGCCTACGGATAGAGACGATTGATCTGAGTTGAATGCTGTCCAGAGCAAAGCATTTACAGTGCAGAGTGAAGCAGCTGTATATTTATAGTTTAAAAATCTTTTGATGGCAAGGAGTACTTTGTATTCCACAAACCAGGAGACTTGGAAAATGATACTACTAAATGGAAAGATAAGGAAGGTCAGTTTCCTCTGGTAGCAATGGGGCTAAAATATTTAATAGATTAGGGTGGCACAAAAGGCAGATGAACCAATGGACCAGAGAAGGTGTGTCCTATTTTATTAGAGGTGTGGTTAAGAAAAGGATATAGCCCCTAAAGAGGCGTTTTCTCCCTGTTTGTACCTTGGAAGTCTGGAGACCGTTTTTCCCCAACGTGACTTAGATTACGTGTTGAACTGGGTTTCAGTTGAGCAACCTGGGTTGCAGCCTGCGTGCGTAGTTTTAGCTGCAGTCTGTATTCCCTCAAACCTGCCACGTTCTCTTCTCCCAAGCTAAGCCAGAGCATATAGTAAAGATGCTTCTGTGACTCCAGGCTTACTCTTCTGAAGTAAGTGTGCTGCTGAGGTTGGTTGCTGTTTTCGGTCTCCACTCTCCTGTAGGGCTGTGTAATGCAGTTTCTTGTGCTCTGCCTTATCTCTAGTTTTTCATTAGGCATTGTTCTTTCCCTTTTACATGTCACTTGGGAAAAGTGGTGAGTAGGAGGTACCTATTTGTGTTTTTATAATTTGACTTTTAAGAAAATATTGCAGTAGAGGATTTAAAATATAAGTCTAACTATATTCTTTATTAGCTTAACTTTCGCTGATGAGAGATTGAATCTCAGATTCATGTGTGTGCTTTCAGACATAATTGCTGTCAGTGGAAATTTCAAAGAACCAATTGAAAAATTACTTTTATTTATCGTGTATTAAGTCTTATAGAGTGCATTTTAATGTTTTTATATATTGTACTTTATAGCAAAATACGAAGATCTTTATGCATTCTCATATAATCCCAAACAAAATGATTCAGAACGACTACAGGGTTGGCAGCTCATTGGCCTTGCTGAGGAATATAAGAGGATGGGAGTGCCAAATTCAAACTGGCAGTTGTCTGATGCCAACCGGGAGTACAAGGTAATTTAGCAGTGTTTTGGGAAAATTCAGAAAATGTTAGTCTGAGGGGGAGTGCCAGAGCAGCAAGTTTTCTATGTATTGTAATGCACTGTTCTTGCACTTCATAAGTTTCAAAGTTTTTAAAGGTGAATTTTAACTTCCTGGTTTTTGAACTATGATAAAGTTGTCATGTTTTGATATTTGCAGATTTGTGAAACTTATCCCAGAGAACTGTATGTTCCCCAGACAGCAAGCAAACCAATAATTGTTGGTAGTTCCAAATTTCGGAGCAAGGGAAGATTCCCGGTTCTTTCTTACTATCATCAAGATAAGGAGGTAGGAACTTTCTCTTTTGATTTTTGTTAACCTAATTTAGCTCCTCTTTAGGTTTAAGAGCCCAGAATAATACTGACCTTACAGTGTCATTATTGTCAACTTTACAGTGTTACAGTGTGAACAGTGTTAGAATGTTTACAATGTTACAATGTTAACTTTACATTGTCATTATGATCATGTTCATAAGAATGTTCTGGCTTTTCGTATAATTACATTTTGAAAATTTTAAAACAAAACTACCCTGAAATGTAGAACTTTATATATTTATACTTGTTATCTTCCTTTCTCTTTCGTCCTTTCACTCGTGACTTGAAAATAATGGTTTAGGGAACAGATAACTTCTTCTCCCTTTTTTGTAGTTCTCTGTCCATTTTGCCTGTATATGGGGAAACCAGGTAGCTCAGCAAACCAACCATTGAGTGAAGGGAGAGAAACAAGGTCATTTTAGGGTCCCCTTTTAATAGTGAGTTCTTCAAATCATGAAGATTTTATGACATTAAAAGGTGGAGGAGGAGTCTTTATACTGAGGTGTTGTAATCACACGTTACAGTAAAATTTACTACAAAGTAAAACTTTGTAGCCTACTAACAGTAGACCAAGAGGTACTTCATATGCATGGCTTGATAACTTCATAATGTAGGCTCTGCTAAGCACGTGTGACTTTCAAATGGGGATACTGAGGTATATCTCATAGCGAAGAAGTTGAAGAGTTCAGTGCCATTTTTAATTTAGAGGCCTTAGTGATCTCTCTCCCCATCCCTCCCAAAAGGATTTAGTATATTCTCTCTCCTAATTGTCTGAAATTCTCAGTAATGTGCCTTAAAATGTCTTTTAAACTTCCACTTGGAAACTCTGATCTCAGTTTTAGGAGATTACTTTTTCATTGGTAATTTCCTTTCTTTTATTAGTTTTGTTTGTACTTTTTTCATAAAGCATGCTTAAGTAAATGTAAAAGAACTGAAATTATACTAGGCATATTACCAGATCATTTCATTCCTAATGAAACTAGGAATCAATGGCAAAAGACACAAAAATTTTTCAAATGTGTGGAATTAAACAATACTGTCTTGAATAACCAGTGGGTCATAGAAGAAGTCAAGGAGGAAGTTACACAGTTTCTAGAAGCAAACAATAATGTCAGTACAGCGTACCTGCCCATTACGTGGTAAAAGCTTGATCTGTAGTAATGAAAATGCAGGTGTGTAGAGTATTGTGCTTTTCTGTCTTATTTCATTTTTTGAATATTTTTAAATCACTAAGCCTGTGCTGCCTAAGTGAGATATATTCAGACTACCATATATGAAAGCAGCTCAGTAGGGTGCATGCAGGCTTCTGATACCCTGCTTTGTTTCCCCATCACCAGAGATTGTGAGATGGGCTGCAGTGTCTGGCACAGAATGTCTCCTTGGGAATGAGTTCACTTCATTGTGTCCCTCAGTATCTGAGCTGGGGGCGGTGGGGGGTGTGTGTCCTGTATTTGCATACTTAAATGTGAATACTCTTGCTCTTACTTTTATTATTAGTGTTGTTATTATTTACTCCAGCAGTGGTTTTGTAATATTGTGGCTGTCTTTAACAGCACATTCTGTTTCTGAGAACGCATTCTGCAGCTGGATTCTCTTTCTAAATTAAGTTTTTCATTAAATTGTGACAATTGGAAAAAAAAAGTCTTATGGGATGCAGTGAAAGCAGTCCTAAGAGGGAAGTTTATAGCTGTGAATGCCCACATTATAAAAACAAAGTGAACCTTAGTAAGTAACCTAATGAACCTCGAGGTCCTAGAAAAACAAGAGCAATCCAAATTTAAAGTTAGAACAGGAAAGGAAATTGCAAACATCAGAGCAGAAATTAATGAAATTGAGACTAAAAAAAAAAAAAACATACAGAGAATCAATGAATTGAAGAGCTGGTGATTGGAAACAAAATAGACAAACCCTTACCGGAAAAAGGAAAAGAAAGAAAGGATTAGTTAGGATCAGTTAGGATCAGTTCTGTATATGTGCTGCCGAAGCGAGCACTAGGATCAGTTCTGTGTTCATTCTTCTCTACCAGCAGGTAGAACCTGTAGCATTCGCTTCTCCCAAGTTAAGTGAGAGCATATGGTGAAGGTGTACTCCAGTAAATTGGGGAATCTTAAAGAAATGGGTGGGTTCCCGCGTACATATGCAGTACCGAGACTGAAACAAGAAGATTCAAAAATTCTGACTACTTCAGTAACAGCCAAGAAAAGTGAAGCAGTAATAAAAAACATAAACTGCTAACTACTATAAGAAAAGCTCAGGATGCAGTCACTGCTAAATTCTACAAGAACTGGGGCTCCAGTGGTGGCATTGTTTAGTGCACAGTACTTATAAATTCTACAAGAACTTCAGGAAAGGTCTAACACTAATACTCCTCTGACACTTTAATAACATTGAAAGGGAAAGAGGCCTCCCAGAGTCATTCCTGCAAGCTAGCATTACCCTGATTCTAAAACCAGAAAAAGACCCAAACATAGAAGAAAACTACAGGTCAGTCTCTTTAATCAAGAAACTCAAAAATCCTCAACAAGATACTGGCAAACAGAAGGCAACAAATCATCAACAAGATCAGACACCATGACCAAGTGGGCATCATCGCAGGGATGGCGGATTGGTTAAACATGTGCAAACTAGTAACTGTAATACACTGCAAAAACAGAAGTAAGGACAAAAACTGTGTGATTGTCTCCGTTGGTCACAAAAAAGTGTTTGACAAAATCCAACTTCCAGTCATTAAAAACTCTGAATAAATACAGAAGGACCTTATCTCAGTCTGATAAAAGCCTTGTATGTTAAATGGAGAGAAGCTGAAAGTTTTCCCTCTAAAATCTGGAGGAAAGCAGGAATGTCCACTATCACTGCTCCTGTTCAATAGAGAAGTAAGATTATTTGCAGATGATTTGATATCTACAGAGGAGACCTAAATAATTCCACCTAAAGACTCCTAGAATTAATAGCTAAATTCACTAGCATAGCAGGATACAAAGTCAGTGCACAGTCAGTCCTGTACATCAGTAACGAGCACACTGAGAAGGAACTTAGGAGAACAGTACCATTCACAGTGGCATCAAAAAACTAAATACTGGAGATTGAACCTAACCAAGGAAGTGAAAGACCTCTACAATGAAAATTACACGATGAAAAAGGAGGCGGAAAAGGACATCTGGAAATGGAATGATAACCTTATTCCTGGATTGGCAAGACCAATGGCCATATTTCCAAAATTGATACACAGTTTTAATGCAATCCCAATCAAAATATCAATTTCTGACAGAACTAGAAAATAGTCCTAAAATCTGTATGAAACAAAATGTGACCCAGCATACCAAAAGCAATCCTGGGCATCACAATCCTGGACTTGAAGTTATAGTATAAAGCTCCAATGATAAAAACAGCATAGTTTCAGTACAGAAGTAAGCATATGGATCGGTGGCACAGAATAGTGGATGTAGAAACACCTCCAGATGTACTCAGCTTTCTAATCTTCGACTATAGGACCAAAACATACACTGGAGGGAAGATAGCTTCTTTAATAAGTGGTGCCGGGAAAACTGGCTAACCACAGCAGAAAATGGAATCTAGACTCATCTCTCACCGTGTACTAACCTAAAATCAAAATGGATAAAAAGATCTAAATGTTAAAATGGAAGCAGTCTGCTGGAAGATAAAATAGGTAAAACTCTTGAACACAGTAGGCATAGGCAAGGACTTTCTGAACTGAACACCAGTTGTGCAAGAAATGAAACAAAAAAATCAATGAATTGGATCATACCTAACTGAATATCTCTGCACAGCAAAGGAAACAACAGAATGATGAGACAACAACAGAATGGGAAAAATATTTTGCCAGCTATTCATTACAAAGAGGACTAATGTCTAGGATATATAAAGAACTGAAAAAAAAAATTAGATCCCCTAAAGTAAAAGACTAATAAATGGGCAAGTAAAACAGATAGACACTCCTCAGAAGTATTTCAAATGGCTAAGAAATACATGAAAAAGTGTTCAACATCTCTGGATGTGTGTATCAGTCAGGGTTTACTAGAGAAACAAATATAACACAAGGCATACAAATGTGTAAGAAATTATAAGATTGGCTATGTCAGCCACAGAGTTGGATGAGGAAGCCTGCAGGGGTGTCAGTTCAAGGTCTGGAGCTCACTGCAGCGTTGCAGGTAAGTCTTTGTCAGGAGGCTTATGGGTCTGCTATGGAAGGCTGCCAAGTCTATGCCGAAGTCTGACAAGTCTGTGCTGGAAGGCTGAAGGATCCAAGGTAGAAGCCAAAGAGTCTGTGCTGGAAGCCAGGAGAGTACAAACTGGAGGTGAAGACTGCAGCTCCTCCAAAGAACACAAGCTTGCCTGTCCTTCCTCATTTCCCTTCTATATTGTCCAGGGATGAGCCACCCTAGGGCGGGTCCTCTACACCCTGGGGTGCAGACAGCTGTCCTGGGGCAGGTCCTCTACACCCTAGGATGGAGAATTACCTAGCCAATTTAGTTAAGCTTTTAAACTTCTCAAATTGACAAAATCAAGCACTGTACCATGAGAGAAATGCACATGAAAAGAACACTGAGATTTACCTTGCTCCAGAAAGAATGGCTATGGTCAAAAAAATCAAATAATAAGTACTCATGAGGCCACAGGGAAAAAGGAATCTTCTGTATTATTCTTGGGAATGTAAACTACAACTACTGTGGAATTCAGTATGGAGATTCCTCAGACAAGTAAAAACAGAAATTCCATTTAACCAAGCCATTCCCCTACTAGGTATCTTCCACAAGAGGTGAAGACATACTACAGTGATACATGCATACCCATGTTTTTAGCAGCACAACTCATAATAGCTGGTTGGAAGCAGACTATATGCCCATCAACCAATGAATTGATAAAGAAAATTTGTTTATATACATAAAGAAGGATAAACTTGAGTCATTTTAAGAAAATAGGTTACCTTCAGACCATAATGTTAAGTGAAATGGAATCATACATACAAGCTGTGATATTGCATGGTTTCTCTTATGTGGGAATTCCAAGGCATAAATACTATAATTAAAAAAGCAAAACAAAACATAGATAATAGCCAGTAGGCTACTAGGTCTTTTGCCAAACAGAAAGGGACCAAGAGGGGGATGGAGGAGGGAAGGGAGGGTTGGGGTAAGTAAAAGAATTGAAATATGTTATATACTTTTACCAAGTCCCCATGAGGACTGTGATCATTATGTAATGTGACCATGTACCAATAAAAAAAATGAGAATAAAAAAGAATTTTGAAAAATCCTTTTATTAGTTGACAATTGAGCTTCCTAGCATAAACATCCCATTTTTGTGGTTTCTGTCCTGCTTTCCTTCTGTTTTTTGAAAGATCCTTAGCTTATCTCCAATCTACCTCTTTAATTCTTTTTGTAACAACATTTTTAATATTCATGAGCCTTTTCCTATTTTTTTAATTTTTTAGGAGGCTTTCTGTTGTTGGATGTGGTATCTTAGGTCTCTGAGGAGAAGTTTTTTTTAATAAGAAGTCTTGTGCTCCCCACATAACTTAAATTTTCCCCTCAGGGTTTCTTTCCTTTTTTTGTCTCTCCTTTCTTTGAAATACTTGGTTTTTGGAAGGCCTCTCATATTTGAGCTATTGAGAAGTTTGCGTGCATGCGCTGTCTTTGATTTCTTTCTGTTATGTGAGTTGGTGTCTGTGTTAGGCTTCTGTTGCTATGACAGAATACCTGAGAGTATCAGCTTAAAAGGTTTATTTTAACTTGTGATTTCAGAGGTTTCAGCCCATGGCTGCATTACTTTTAGGCCTGTGGCCAGGCAGAGCCGTCATGGCAGGAGAGCATGGTGGGGAGAAAGGTCTGATTTCATGGCAGCTGGGAAGCAGAGAGAGAGGGGCAAGGGGTGAGGGCAAAGTGTACTCTCCCAGGGCTGCTCCCAGTGACCTTCCTGCACTGTGACTCCTCGCCCTGGCGTTTCCGCAGTGCCATCTAATTATGCGTCTGTGAGTGGATTAATGCACTGATGAGGCTACAGCCTCAGGATCCAGTTGTCTTCCACCTCTGAACACTGCTGCGTCAGGGACCAAGCCTTCGCTACATGAGTGTTTACCTGCATTCCAGATCCAAACTATAACAGTTTCCTTAAAGAGGGATCTTGTGACTTCTTGCCAGTATATATAATAGACTGGCTGTGACCCGAGCAGGTGAAGAGGGGTGGTTGGCTCTCCTGTTTTGCTATGTAAACTGTATTTAATCCGCTTGGGTTTTTGAGGGGGTCAGCGGGGTGTGTGGCTTCCTTCTTCTACAGCTGTACCAGCTGTTCAGCGTCTCGGGGTTAACCTTCATAGAGTAAGCTTCGTCTTCAGAGCAGAGGAAAATCTGGAAACATTAACTTGTATTTTCCCAAAACTAAGACCAGGTCTTACATTTTTGCTGCAAAAGATGCAGTAGGGCTTATTTTCAGGGAATGTCCTATTCATGTACAATTCACATTTATTTATGTGCAAAAATCTACATTTATTCAAATATAGTCATGTCGTCTTCTGGAACACCATCCCAAATCCTGAATTCTGGCCAGAATGTCCTGCGACTCCTTTTCCTGCAGAAGCGTGGGCCCCAACTGCTCACGCCCGGCGCTAGAGCTCTCCTTCACCGCGCGCTCCTTGTCCGTGTGGGGGTCAAGCGCCCTGGCAACGCAGAGGCGGTGATTTCAGCCCGTGAACTCTCACCCACGTCACGGCATTGGAGACTCAGGAGACAGGAGTGGCAACAAAAATGATGACAGTTAAAAGTGATGGTCCTCACAAAAGCCATGAAGAATGGCAGGCAGCAAAACTCCGAAACTGTTTCTTTATTTCACACAAGGGTGTTAAATATGACTGCTACAGCACACAGTGTACGGAATTATGAAGATTCACATTAGACGTGTCTGTTCATTATCAAGTGGGCATATTATTTATGCATTGTGTCTATACTCTGGTCATTTAGCAATAAATCTCCCGTTTACCTGTTTGCATAGATGTTCGTCATCCAAAGGTGCCTGCTTGGGTATTTCCAAATACTTAATTATAAATTATGTTATTTAAGTATTAATGTCTAATATTTATATTTAGTTATATATTAATATTACTGTATAATTGAGTATGTCCAACATGTGTTGCAGTGACTGAATGCATCCCTCTTAATGGGGGCTTATTTTGGGGGTATGAGGCTGTGGTGGATGGACAACTGATGGTCAGCTTGTAACACCCAGCTGAACTGAACCAACGTGGTGCTGGGTGTGGGAGGCCCACCCGAGGGTTGCTGCCGGCAGCATAAGAGGCAGAACTGGAGGGGAAGAAGTTTAGAAGCTGTTGGGAGCTGTTGAAAGCTGTAGGAAGCTGTTGATTTTCCTGGAGGAGTTTGTCATGCTGGCGTTACTGACAGGAACACGCGGTTCACTTTGAGGGAGCTCTGGTCCTCACTTTGAGCATGGCTTCCTGGCTCCAGAGAGGAAGGTGGTGCACTGTTCATTCTCCTGGAGAAGCTTGTTGCGCTGGCTTTCCTGATAGAGAGTTGGCTGTTCTCATCCGGAGGAGCTTGGAACCTCACTGTCACTGAGGGTGGTGGTGGTACCTTTTGGAAGAGCTCTGGTTCTTACTTTGAGCGTCGCTTCCTGGCTCCAGTGCAAGTCCCTCAGCCTGCTAGCTCAGATCCTTCATCCTGCTGACACAGACTTCGTAGCTTCCACCACTGACCTTTGGGCCTTTTCAGTGCAGATCCATGAAACAGGCCTGCATGAGACATTGTTGTGGGCTGTAGGCCTCCAGTTGGACTCGTGGGAGGCATTGTGATGGGCACTAGGTCTTCAGCTGGACTCATGCAGGACATTGCCATGGGATCCAGGCCCTCAGCTGGATTCTTTGATCTATAGTGCGTGGACAGGTTTCCTTCACTCTCTTTGTATAACTCTTTGGGCTACTGTTACAAAATAATCTTGTAATTAAGTGTCTTTTGTTGTGTTATTCCCCTTGCAAAACCCAAACCACAACAGGGTCTTAATGAGTACCCTGAAAAATCATGGTAGGGCAGGGTGTATTTTCTAGTTAGGTCTTATTTTGGTAGAAATATGGTAGTCCTTATGTAGGCATTCAGCCTGTCTTTGGGTTTTTAGTTATACTCCTCAGTCTTTCAGAGGTACAAGCTCCTGAGCCTTCTTGGCATTTTGCTGTTTCGAATATCTGCTCATTGACTTAAGGGCACTGGAAACTTTTTTTTTTTTTTTCCGCCCTGTACATCAGTTATCACTTGCCAATCTGTTACTATCTCCTGAAGTTTTATTGACATCTGTTGTCTCCTTTTCCATTCTTTTTGTCCTTTTGGCTTTATGCATCTTAAGTGTGTTTGTGAGAACTTTTCACTGGAATTTGGAACAAGAACCAGAGGTGAAATGTAGATACTTAAACAGAAGTCTCTAATCTGCTTTTCAAAACTTAAGTCATAAGGAAGTTACTTGATTATGGCCCGTTTGTATACATTGTTGATTAGAAAGCTAGGCAGAAAATAGATATTCAGTGACCAACCTACAGAAATAAGAAATTAGGTGTGAAAAGAATTTAATAAAACATTTCCTTCTGCTATTGTAAATTTTCATGGTTTTTTTATTTGTGAATTTAAAATGCGCAAAATGTTTGTTTATGTTTATTTTTTTTCCTCTTAGTGAAATTCTATTTGGAATGTTTGGGTACATGTCAAGTTAGGGCATAGATGCTATTAAAGAAATGTGTGTGAGTCTAAATCTTTTTAGTCATTTTTAGGACTTTAAACATTTAAAATACCTAATTTAGCTGTTTGCTACTTATAGATATTCTTGTCCTCTTAGAATGACGGTATTTTAATTCAGTTTTGAATTGAAGCTTGTTTTTTCCCATTTTAAGTCTCATTTTATATAAAGCTTGTGATTTCTATTTAGAAATCTGAAAGCCTTTGGAAAGTACAAGGGCAAATATTACTAATTTTGAAAGTCCTGCTCTACATAAACTGTTTTTTTATTACTTTTGAAAGTATCCCATAATCCAAGTAGAGCACAAGATGTAAGTATCTTAGTGTAGGTTAATTGAGAGAATTGACCAAATGCTGCTTCTTAAAAATCATAAGTGTTTTTTGAGGAGGAATGGATAGTACTAGGAATTGAACCAGAGACTTACACTGAACTACATCCCCACCTCTCACCCCTGTGTTTTTAAAGTTTGAGACAGGGTGTTAAATTGCCCAGAATGAGCTCAAACTCAAAGTGCTGGGATTACAGGGATTAACCACCAGACCCAGCTCTTAAGGTTGTTTTGTTTTTTGTTTTTTTCTCATCAGACTAGTTAAGGAGGCATTTAGTTTTCTTAGGAGACAAGAATATTGGGAAAACTTAGGAAGCAACAGGATACTGAAATAATGTTTAATTCAAATAGGATTTCAGAGTATTCTAATTGTCTTCCTAACTTTTAAAATGATTGCGTGCTTGATTATTTTTTGTAATCTATTTTCTGTATTTTTAAAATCAGGCTGCCATTTGTCGATGTAGTCAGCCACTGTCAGGATTCAGTGCCAGGTGCCTGGAGGATGAGCATTTGCTTCAAGCCATTAGTAAGGCCAACCCAGCCAATCGCTACATGTACGTTGTGGACACCAGGCCCAAAGTAGGTATCCTGAATACACTAGATTCTATTGTCTTTAATTAATAAGTTTTCTCATATTTAAAATGTCTGAATTCTGGTTTTAAATTAATCATGGCTAATCATACAAAAGAAATACTCTTTAAAGTGCACCAACTTAGAAGACCAGTCTCTGACCCAGGTGGTGATTTATGTCTTCTGATGTATACAGTGATGCCCTGGTCATGAACTTAATTCTTCGCACGATTCTGATTGTAAACTGAATTGTTCTTGAACTGAATCAAATTCATTGGTTGGGTTCCGTGTTGATGGGGAAATTTGATTCAGTTTGCAATCAGAATCCTGGAAAGAGTTAAGTTCTTGAGCCAAGGTAACACTGTTCATTAGAAAAGCTGTTGGAATTCTTGATGGTGTATTAAAAGTCTTACGTTATTGTGAAGAAATATCTAATATATGTATTATGAATAGAAATTCTTAATTTTTTCTTACTATTTATAAAGTTTTTAATTGACCACTTCGTGTTAAAATAATGGATGTTAATTTGAAATAGAAAGGAAAGATAATGCCTTAATTTAGGAAACTTGAACTAGAGAATTAAAGTGAGCAAGAAATTGTTTTATTAGGTATTTATAGTCTAAAGCTTAATATTCATGGAGACAAGAATCAGTATCCTGTTTTCTTTTTTTGAGCAAAGTTAAACAGCCAATTCATATAGGACCCTGAAATTAACATAGTTAAAATATTCAATGGTAATAGCTAACTTTGCTTTTAATTTTTATTGTAGCATCGCATGCAGAGCTGGTGGGCTACACAAAAGGACATTGGCAGAATTATAGTGAGGATTTCTTCAAAAATCTGGAATGATGAGAAAATAAGAGAAAGCGATGAGGAAAAGCGAGTGAGCAATACAGAACACAGCAATTTTAGGCAGCTTTGTGGAGGGAGTGGTCGCTGCTTTAGAGTAATTCTTACCATTCCTCAGCCTCCCAGAGATGATGGAGAGTACAGTTAGATTAATTTGAGTAACTAGGAAGTATTAAAAATAATTGTTACTATTTTTTGTTAAAAATAGGAGACTTTCTTAGGAGTTCATAGTATGCCGTGGCCCCTGTTTCTTTGTATAATCTGGGTTGATTAGTTGGCTAGAGCTCTTGTTTTAGGTAATATCAGAAATAAAAGGTGATTATAATATGAGACTTTTTGAAGGTGAGACCCGATTGATCTGTGTCTCAAGGCCTATTATCTTTTATGTATACAGTTCTCTTTTTTTTTTTTTTTGATACTGGGAATTGAACGCAGGACCTCATTCTTGCCAGGCAGGCGCTGCACCACTGAGCTGTATCTCCGGCTCCGATACAGTTGTCTTCTAACAGAAGGATACATCCTTCTTTGATTGCTTTTCTACTTAAACTTAAAAGTCAAATAGTAGTAATAATGGGGAAGACTTTCTGATATCTAACCCTTAATCTTAGTTTAATTCTCGTAGGTGCTGAGTGACCAGTGACTTAGTAGATACAGTTTAACTGTACTTGCTGCCAGCCTGTGCTCTCAGTCCACTGAAGCAGAAGGTAGCTTCATCCAAAATCGCTGCAGAAGAATATCTAGTAAATTGTAGTAACGTGCTCTCTGAAATCCTAGTCTGAGAGGAGTAAGCACGTCAGATCCTAAATTAATCTCTGATAAGATTTGATGTGTAAGCCAGGATGATAGGCCCATGGACAGTCTGTTTTTCCCTTGCAGACCAGCTTATTTAGGGCCCAATGCGTGAAGATAGATAGCAGGTTATATGCTGTGTTAAATGGGTTGAGGGCCTTCAGTAGTTTCTAACATGGAGGACTTCAGGTAATTGGAAGCATGTTTCAGATTTGAGTTTTAGGGTTTCTGTGGCTTCTGAGTGATCAGGTGCTCCAGGTTTGTTCTGAAGTGAATCTTATAGTTTCATTCTAGAAGGGAACATTTCTGGTGCTATGCATGGTGGTATATGCCTGTAAACCCAGCACTCTGAAGGCTGAGGCAGGAGGATCACTGTGAGTTTGAGGCCAGCCTGAACTACATAGCAAGACCCTGTCTCAAAAAAACAAAAAGAAAAAAAGCTCTGCTCACTTCTGAATCATTTAGGATTCAGATAGGAAATACTTCTTTTTAATTTTGAAATATGATACTATCAGCATATGGGAAATGGATTTGCTTCCTGAATCTGTGGGATCTTCCTATCTAGAGCCTTCTTTTATAACAATTAGTTTGTTACTTATTAGTATCACTTACTGTTGTAACGTGACATCTTTGCTTATTAAAAACAACAGCTTGTTCAGGTTTGATGAGTTCTTTTACATTCTCTCGTAGCTAAAATGTAGTATACTTAGTGTTTTCATAAAATTTTAGTAAGTTAAAAGTAAAAGTACTTTGATTCTTAATTTCCAAAATTTTTAATTTCAGCTGAATGCTATGGCCAACAGAGCAGCGGGAAAAGGTTATGAAAATGAAGACAATTATTCTAATATTAGATTTCAGTTTGTTGGAATAGAAAATATTCATGTCATGAGGTCCAGCCTTCAGAAATTATTAGAAGGTATGATTTTGCTTACGTTTTAGGCAGCTTTACCTGATGGAAACATAATGCTAGTCACATATAGTTTAAAAATTTCTGGTAGTTGCATTTTAAAAAGTAAAAGCATATAGTAAAAAAATTGGTATTGAGATATTTTCATCAAATCCTAGAAATCAGTTGTGTATTTTATACTTATAACACATCTCACTTTGGCCTAGCCACATTGCAAGTGTTCAGTAGCCACCTTTAGGTGGCAGTTACTGTATTAGTACTACTGTAATGGTTTTACAAAAAATTATGGCTGTTAGATAGAGATTATAAAGTAGTCAATGCATTGAAGATTACCTTAGGATACTCTCTTATTTAACTATTAAGGTACTCTTTCAGTCATAATATAAAATTTTAAAATATGACTTTTTAACACTTGTCCTAGAGTATTTAGAGAGATGGTAGCATTTCTCCCACCAAGAATGGCAGGAAAATGCATCCACAAATCGATTATTCTGCTTCTATAGTAGCATCTTTTCCTATATAAAAAGTCTGGCGTGTTCTGTCATCCTTTTTCTCAGTTCACTCATCATGATAGAGACCGAAAAGGAGGGGTGGAAAGTAGCCCCCTTCTGATTGAAAATTCTCTTCCTTTTTTTCAGTCAATGGCACCAAGGGGCTGTGTGTTAATGATTTCTACTCTGGCCTGGAGAGCGCTGGCTGGCTTCGCCATATCAAGGCTGTCATGGATGCTGCGATCTTCCTAGCTAAGGTAGTGCTCGCTCATATTTGCTTTGGGGTTTTTCATGGTTGGCAAGGACCCCCCGCATCCTTCTGGGTGCTGGTACCCATTCTGTTCAGGTGACCTTTATTACCCTGTACCTCTTTGATAAGATTTACTTTAATTTGATTCTTAAAAATACATAGCAGTAATCACAATATTATATGCCTATACGAATATACCAAAACAAATCTTGTTTTTATTACTAATGTGCACCAGTTAAAAAAGTGCTCAGCGTCTTTAATCATCAGGGAAATGCAAATTAAAACTACAATGAGATAATCGTCTCATCCGTTAGAATTCCTATTACCAAAAAGACAAAAAACAACACATGGTGGTGAGAATAGGGAGAAAAGAGAACTGAGTCTCGTATGATGTTGTTGAGGATGTTGATTAGCACAACTTTTATAGGAAATAGTATAAAAGTTCCTCAAAAAATAAAAAGTAGAAATATTAGATGATCCAGCTGTACTGCCACTGGGTATATATATCCAAAAAATACTATAAGTGAAATTAGTGTCTCAGAGATACGTCTGTACTGGAATGTTTATTGAGGTATTATTATTCACAATAGCTAGGATTCAGAATCAGCTAGGGGACTGGTGATTTTAAGTCTTCTCTTAAGGTGATACTGTATATAAAAATCTAAACACAAAACCTTTTCCTATATCAGTATAGGAAAATCTTTTCCTTTATCAGTGGATGAACGGATAAAGAGAATGTGGTATGTATACATTGTACAAGTTGTGCAACATAAAAATGAATAAAACTTTGTCATTTGCAACAACATGGATAGAACTGGGGAAGACTGTTAAATAAAATAAGGCACAGAAAAACGTAGAAGCTAAAGAATTGGTTTTGTAGAAGTAAGAATAGAATAGAGGTTCTGAGGGTCTGGGAAGGGTGAAAAGAAAAGTTATGGAGAGAAGATGGTAAGTGCAGAAGTATAACTGGATAGGAGGAAGGTCCAGTATTGCATAGTACTATAGAGTAACCATGGTTGACAACTATTAACTGCATGTTTCAGAATGGCTCATAGAATTATGAATGTTCCCAACTTGAAGTAATGAGTGCTTAAAGTGACGTATATGCCAGTTACCTTGAGTTGATCACGTTTTTTACATGTGTTTAAATTCCACATTGTACTTCATAAGTACGTATGATTATTATCCATCAGTTAGAAATTAAAAATCTATTTTAAAAAATTCCTGGGGCAATTGGACTATTTTCACATTTTTCTTGGCAAAAACAAAAACACTGGTCTCACTCTAAGAAAAAGATACTTGTGCATTTAATGTAGAAACTTAGAAATGCCCAAATATTTTGAAACATTTTTAACTTTTTTTTTTTTTTTTTGGTACTGGGAATTGAACTCAGCACCTTGTGCTTGCCAGGCAGACACATATGCCACTGAGCTCTATCCCTGGCCCAACATTTTTAACTTTATTTTTGTTTGTTTGCTTTTTTGTGGCTTTTAAGTTATGCTATCATTGCAGGCATAACTCTTTATAGTGTAATTCTTGCTATTGGGGTTGTAAGATAAATAGACTCATTGGTTTGTATCAAATTTGTCCTAGAATCTAAGTGTGTGATCTTTCTTCTCAGGCAATAACGGTTGAAAGTGCAAGTGTCCTGGTACATTGCTCGGATGGGTGGGATAGGACCTCCCAGGTTTGTTCGCTTGGTTCGCTTTTGCTGGATTCGTATTACAGGACAATCAAAGGATTCATGGTAAGGGTTTATTTAAGTCAACCGGTGGCTCTGAAATGCAGGTGATTTTGTCCTCCCAGGGGACCTTGCAATGTTAAGAGACAGTGGCACAGTGGCATATAGCTGGTAGAGGCCAGGAATGTGGCTGCACATCCTAGTGACACCATAAAAAGGCACAAGTACTTAAAAATTACATCCTAGAAGGAACTTTTATTTAAAACACCTTCATTTGCTAAGTGTATAATATGTTAAGCATGTTTTATATGAAGATTAAGTCTTCATATAAAATCTTTTCTAGTTGAAAGATTTTCCACTTTCGGTTTGGTTTTTTTCCTGTACCAGGAATTGAACTCACGATCTTGTGCTTGCCAGGCAGGTGCTGTGCCGCTGAGCTGAATCCCCACCCCTGATTTTCCACTTTTGGAAGATAAAGTCCTGGCTTCTGTTTTTTATTTATTTTTTCACTCTATGATCAGATTAATTTTCACATTTTACATTTTAGCTCTTGGTAAATAAATGAAGGCATATAGGAAAAGGTTTTGTGTTTAGATTTTTATATACAGTATCACCTTAAGAGAAGACTTAAAATCACCAGTCCCCATGTAGCACATTTATTTATTTATTTATTTATTTACTTACTTTTTTTTTGGTATGAGAAATAGAACCTTGCGCTTGCCAGGCAAGCGCTGTGCCGCTGAGCTATATCCCTGGCCCTTAGCACTTTTATTTTGTGCTACTATTGAATCTGAGACAGGGTAAATAAGAGGTTAGAAAGTTATAAGAATATAATGCTAGTAAGAAAATGATGTTCCATTTACACCCTTTCCTCCTTTTTTTTGTGGTGCTGCGAGCTGAAGGTACAATTTACCTGGAGATTGTAAGATAGTATTTTCTTTACCGTCTGTGCCAGGCCTCCAAATGAAGTCAAATAGTAATTGACCAGGGGCATTGAGAGCTTCCTAGGCAGCAGAAACACCCTAAATTGAGCCTCTTTAGGTAACTGCAGGTGACGTGGTGGGTGGGAGTCCGGGCGAGTGTGAGAAGGGGCTGGTGCAGAGGCGTGTAGTGGGCTAAGGGCCTGAGGAAAAAAGGCGGGGATTGGACCTCCCCCTCTTTGGGTGATGAGAGCCATTAAAAAGCTTTATAAAGAGGAAATAGTAACTTGATAGCTGCTTTTAAAAACATAAACGAAAGAGCAAGATGAAAGATAATAGGAGACAAGGAGGTAGATCTGCTCTTCTGCAAAAAGGACAGGGACCGGGGCTGGGGATTTAGCTCAGCGGCAAAGCGCCTGCCTGGCAAGCGCAAGGTCGTGAGTTCGGTTCCTGGTACCTGAGAAAAACCAAAAAAAAAAAAAAAAAAAAAAAAAAGGACAGGGACCAAGAAGGGGGAAGGAGATGCAAAAGGAATTAGGGCGTGTTACGTACTTGTAGCAACTCCCATGGCAAATATAATCGTTGTGCATTGCAAACATGTACTAATGAAAATACGAGTGAGTGAGAGTGGGTTACAGAGGGGTTGTGGGCTAGAGGAGAGGGTCCTCCTCCGGGAGGATTCCCAGGTTCCTGAATCGCTTTCCCAGACGCACAGCACTGCTTTCCTGCTCTGCACTCACCTAAGCCGAGGAACGGGTTTCTTGAGAAAGATGCAAGTTAGGATGTAGACATCAGTGTGTGGAAGAATGTAGAGCACCCAGAATCAAATGTGCAGCTCCAGCTGAAGGTCGCTAGCCCAAGGTCCCGTGGGGTAGAGGTAGCGAAGCCAGGGTTTATGCCTGCGCGTGCACCCAGACGCTGCATCCCCGACCATCAGGACATGTGGCGTTTTTCCCACCTTGCAAAAAGTCAAGACAAAACCAGAGAAGGTCAAGCTGATCATCTTGACACGAGCAAAACAATGTGTTCATTTAATGAAATTAAAGGTGTATTAAGTACTAAGGAGATATATTTTGCTTAGATTTGAGAACATTAGAGATTCATTATTTCAGTGGAGTTGATCAGTAGAGAAGCTGTGACAGAGATAAAGAGAGTCCATTCATTGACGGTCGGATTTCAACACAGACTCGTTGCCATTGGTATTTTTATCGCTGATTTTTTTTTCCTTGAAAAAGTTCTACATAAGTGTTGTACATATATCCAAAGGTTAAAGATGTTCAGTCTTCGGAGTTAATTATTGTTAGCATTTTAGTTTACGTTTTCCTAGCATTTTATGTGTCATATTTGTACAGGCAAAATAAGTGCGATCCTGCTTTGTGACATGCACGTTTCCCTTACAGAGTAGTATAACTACTATTTTTAAGCTAATAGAATTGAATCCATTCTAATAAAATGTTGAAAAGTGAGTTTTACTTTTTTCCATTAAGGTTTTAATAGAAAAAGATTGGATCTCATTTGGACATAAATTTTCAGAGAGGTGAGTGTCAATTATACATTTATGATTTTAATAAAATTAGAGTACCACAATGTTTCTATTCTTTATGAACTCACATGACTTGGGAGAGATCTGTGCTGTGGTTTTGCACTGTATTGTGTATGAGATTTAATATTCTGTCATGTCTTTCAGTTCTAATACCTTTGTTAAATTTTGAGGCTATTTATTACCTTTCTTTTTTCTGTATTGTAATATCTAGAAGGCAATAGATCTTTTAAAATTACAGTTGCAAAACTCATAGCTGTACATGGCTGCAATAAAAAAGAAATGCTAGTTTGGTTTTTTTGAGTGCAGATGTAACTGTTCAGTATTATTTTCTGTACATATGTTTAAGTTTGTCATTACCCACACCATGGACTTCTTTCAGGGCATTTTTTTAAAGCTTGTGCTTTCTGGGGGTTAGGTGTGGCCATTTGGATGGTGACCCAAAGGAAGTCTCTCCAGTGTTCACTCAGTTCTTGGAATGTGTGTGGCATTTGACGGAACAGTTTCCACAAGCCTTTGAATTCAGTGAAGCGTTTCTTCTTCAGATCCATGAACATATTCATTCATGCCAGTTCGGAAACTTCATTGGAAATTGTCAGAAGGAAAGAGAAGAACTCAAGTAAGATGCTTTGATGAAAATGGGTTCTCCCTCCCCCTTAGAGCTGAAGCCCTGCAGCCGTAAATCATGGTTGACTTAATAAGATGTCTGAACAATATGAAGTAGAATTGAATTTATTGTAGGTCTCGTTGTCTGTATTTCTGAAGCTAAGTACCCTTCTGATATACCCTACCCTCTCCGGGGACTAGTAAAAACATGTTTTAAATGTATTTTGAAGAAAAATGCATGTAGCATAAGTGCGCAGCTCCATAAATCTTACCACACTCACACCTGTGTAACCAGCATCCAGAACAAGAAACATTGCCAGCAACCTGAAACTTCCTCATGTTCCTTTTCAGGGTCAATACTTTCAGATTTAATTTCAACACAGAGAAAGCTTTGTATTGTTTTGTTTCCTAGAAAGCACTGATCACTATTTTTGAAGTGTCCGTTTGTTTCAAGGTGAGGTGGAGCCTCACAGCCCTTCTCATATTCCTGAAGAGCCCTTTGGGGAACGTAAGTGCACGGATGTTGGCTGTGGTGTGGTTGCACGGAGACCCTGATTCACCTGTTCTTTCCTAACCAGTCTCAGAGGGCAGGAGTTTTTAGCTAAATTTTGATGCAGGAAACATCTGGGGAGAGACTGAAAGGTGCTTTATTTTAGGTTTGGCTTCTGAATTTTAGCTTTCTTACAGTAGCAGTAAAGAGCAGTTTAAGATTCCTGACCATCCAAATGAAGTAATAGAGTAGCTAAATCTTGCCGTAGTTTGGAGACAGCCGTGCACTCATACTCCTGATGGAGTCAGTGGCAGAACTGAGAGCACCTGGAGAATTCTGAAGGGAAGGGAAGGCGACAGAAATGAGTAGAGTATGGCAGAGGCAGACAGGTCAAAACATGCCAAGCCTTTAGCTTTGTGCTACAGTCATGCGCGGTAGTTTATCTTGACTTGGTGCAGGCAGCTTTTCTTCAAGTTTCCTGGAGCCATTTTAGGGAAAACTATTTTTTTCAGTTAGTGCCAGAAGGCCTCAAAAGTAGGAGTGGATATTTCCCAGCAGTTCTTATCTAAGGGCACACCTCTGCCGAGTCATGGAAAAGGAGATTGTCCACCTTTCCCTGGCTTCCGGTCTGTGGTGTTCACGTGGGCTGTACCCTCCGCCACCGCCTGCCTTTCCCGCCAGGCCAGGCTCGCAGTGCAACTGGCATCTGCGCCTCTTACATAAATGCCTTGATTTTTCCTGTTTCCCTTTAAATTTTCCCAATTTCTGCTTCATATGTAAACGTGGTCCTGCCTGTGATACTTGTCACCACAGCCCAGACAGGAGCGAAGAGATTAGCGAGCAGAGCTACTTTTGTATGTGGCTTTACATTTGTATGTGTGGTGATTTTGGATAGGTGAAATAGAGGCCCAAAATTTTGAAATCGGGTGAATTGAGAGGAATCCCTTAAGTATACAGTTGAAGGACAAATGGCCTACCTGTGCTGTGTTCAAGAGACGGGCTTTATTGCATCTTATGAATGGAAAAGGAAAAAACAATACAAGGACAAGAGGTTAGACTGAATGCAGAAAAACTGAAACCTAACCTACTTTGGAAACAATTGCCCGGTTTATAAAAATGAGTGTTAGCGGAATACTTTGCATCTCTGTGAAAGATCAGTATGTTTTTCTTTATCACATTAAGGTTGAAGGAGAAGACTTACTCCCTGTGGCCATTTCTTTTGGATAACCAGAAGAAATACTTGAATCCTCTCTACAGTCCCAAATCTCAGAGCTTTACAGTTTTGGAGCCAAATACAGTATCTTTCAATTTTAAGTAAGTTGGTATCGTTAAAATATTTGTATCTTATCCTTCTCAAACTCAGTCTAAAAGTTAATTATTAGCAAGTTGTGCTGATGCAAGCCTGTAATCCTAGCACTCTGGGAGGATGAGGCAGGAGGACTGCAGATTCAAGCCCAGCCTGGACAACTTAGCAACTTAGTAAAACCCTGTCTCAAAATTAAAGAGTAGGATAGGGATATAGCTCAGTACACAGGCGGGGGGTTCAATATCTAGTACTGTAGAAAGAAAACCTTCTCAATTTAATTGTACATATTTGTGGGTACAGCATAATTCAATACATGCATAATATAATGACAAAATGAGAGTAGTTAATGTTTATGTCTCCAAATTTTAAAAAACGTACTAACACAATTTCATGTATTTATGAGACATAATGTGATACTTCAGTCAGTACCTGTAAACAGTGTGTGCCGATCAAATCAGTATTTAACACTCTAGCCTCTTATCATTATGTGTCTGAAGCCTTTGAGCTCCTGTCTGGTGATTAATAAAATATAGAAAGGTTTTGCGAACCGTAGACTCCCACTGTACTGTAGAACACTAGGGCTTATTGCGTGTGTCTGTGTTCTGGTAAAACCTTTTATTTTGTCACACAGGTTTTGGAGAAACATGTACCACCAATTTGATCGAACGTTGCACCCTAGGCAGTCTGTATTCAATATAATTATGAATATGAATGAGCAAAATAAACAATTAGAGGAAGACCTTAAAGACCTAGAATCTGTAAGTATTCTGAAGCATCTATTGCAATATATTTGGAAGTTTAATTTTCGGTATTTGTTTTCAGTTTTGCATTTCTTTGGTGACAGAGTCGAATGGTTCTTCGTATTTGTTGGTTTCCTTCTCTGTGAATGTGCTGTTCATACTTGCACTGATTTTCCTTTGGTTCCTTTGCCTCCTTCCTGCCGATGTGTGGAGTAGTGTGTTCCATCCTGTAACTCCCTGTCAGTGAAGCAGATTGCACATAGCGTTGTCCAGCCTGTTCTCTTTTCCACTTTATTTATGGTATGTTTTATGCAGAAGTTTTGAATTTTCATGGTATGTTTTATTTTGTGTGTGTCTTAAGATCCCTCTCCACCCGAAGACTTTGCTATAGCCTTTTCTTTGCTGTCATATCTAACCGAAAAGGATCAGTAAGTCTGTAACTATATTTTAAAAGTCCCAGGGAGATGTTTTAGCCCAGTAAGACTGTCTTGTCTGCTCCTCAGACGAATGCCCCCTGTCACCTCTTAGGTAAGGAAGTAGTGACTGTGTGAGTGACTTGTAGAAGGAGATGTTAAAAGAAAGGCAAGCCCAAGGTACGGGTAGTGCAGATGGCTATCTGGAGATCAGCCAGAGGGTTTCTAAGGCATGGTATTCTGCCAGAGGACACTTAAAATACTGTGTTGTATAAAAAGGAAGTTCTGTTTTGTTTTAAAGCCTATTATGTTCCCCTAATGAACCACTGTAGGAAAACCCTGTAAGAAAAGCTCTTCACAACCAGCAAGACCTTTAGCTAGATAAGTGGGATTATTATGAACATAGTTATGATTTCAGGGTGACTCAGATGTATTCTTTTCCTTCTAAAATGATTATTTATCATAATTTTTCTTGAATCAGATTTTATTGTTACATTTTAGATACACATAATGATCACATTCATCATAGAGAATTTGTACTGTACGTGCTATAACTTGTTTTTCTTTCCCCATTCCCCTACCCTCCCTTTAACCCTTCCTCCCCTCCCAATTTACAAAGCTTTGTTTTCCATGTCTTCCTTCTTTTCTCTCTCTCTTTTTTTTAACTTTTCCCTTCTTTCCTTTTCCCATTTCTCTTCTTTCCTTTCCCCACCCCCTCTTCCTGGGTTCCCTCCTATTCGAACATTTTCTTCCTGTTCCACAGTACCTATTATACATTGTGGTCCTTATTTACACTTTCAGTTTCTCACACCAGAGAAGCAATGCAGTGTTTGCATGTGTGCCCGATCTCGCTTAAGAGTATGGCCTCAAGGTCCAGCTGTTTTCCTAGAAGTGTCTCAAGCTTATCCTTCTTTATTGCAAAGTAGTACTCCATTGTGTAAAAAAAAAAAAATCACATCATCTTTATCCATTTGCCAGTTGATGGGCATTTGGGCTGTTTCCAAGATTTGGTTAATACAGACTGTGCCACTATAAACAGATATGCATATATTGCTGTGGTATGATGCTTTTAATTCTTTTGGGAAGATACCCAGGAGGGGAATGGCTTGGTCAAAATAGAACCTCTCGTCCTACTTTTTTGAGGAATTGCCTCACTGTTTTCCATAGTAGTTGCAGTAGTCTACAGTCCCACCA
This sequence comes from Chinchilla lanigera, assembly GCF_000276665.1. Classification (NCBI taxonomy): domain Eukaryota; kingdom Metazoa; phylum Chordata; class Mammalia; order Rodentia; family Chinchillidae; genus Chinchilla; species Chinchilla lanigera. Next base: position 4,717,873 of record NW_004955497.1, on the reverse strand, counting down.
CCAGTGGAGAAGGGTTCCTTTTTCCCCACAGCCCCGCCAGCATTTGTTGCTGGTTTTCTTGATGATAGCCATTCTTTCTTGGGTGAGGTAGAATTTGCATTTTTCCAATGACCAGTGATGTTGAACATTTTTCATGTATTTATTTGCTGTTTGTATTTCCTCATCTGAGAAGTGTGCATTCGTCTCAGATGCCCTTGTCATACATTTATAGGTCGTGTGTATCCTTTTCAAATGTGAAGGCCTAATGACCATTTGCAGTCAAGTCTGGCTGACTGGATTGTTTGATAAATATAAAATATAACTAAGCATTTTCTGCCACAAAAAATTGTAAACGATTAGGATTTTTACTTTAGGTACACGAGATTTTCTTAAGTTTAATCTTGTATCAGACGTGCAAAGAAAGGATGCTTTCTTTTCCTACCTAACAGATATATTGACCATGAAATATCTGTAGTAATTTTTTTTCAAATTTTTATTTGTTTTAGAAAATTAAACAGCACAGAAATAAGCAAACAGAAGACGCTCTTACCAAGGAATTGTTAAATTCAGTTCGTCCGGAATCACCTGCCCACAAAACCCCGCTGTGTCTTAAAGAGCAGACTTTGCTACCCGTGGATGACGCACTTCGAACTATAGAGGGCAGCAGCCCCACAGATAACCGATACAGTGACTACACAGAGGAGTTCTCCAAGTCGGAGCCTGCTGTGGTCAGCTTAGAGTACGGTGTGGCAAGGATGACTTGTTAGACGCTGAGCGTTTCTGGACTTGACTGTTGGGTGGAAATGATTGTGAGAACGGTTGGTGCCCGTGACCGAGAAGGACTTGTCTAATGATAATCTTGGGTTTCACAGTAGGTGAACAGTTGAAGAGGGCTAACAGGTACTCTTGTGAGAGAAACAAGCCAGGTTAAGTGCATTTCTGGACTGAAGTGACATCAGTTGTGTAGGAAATGACTGGTATTTGGTAGATATGTTCAAAAAACACCTTGCACTGTACACTAGTGAATTGACATTGCTGTGTGACTTACGTTAATTATAGCCAAACATAAACAGCTTTCGTAATTTAATTGCAAGAAAGCAAAATTTGGCAGACAGGATGATCCCTTAGTTGACATGGCATGTACTTTGAATTATGTAACTGTAACTATGAATATTGACATGTTTTTGCCTTTTAGTGATGTTGAATATTGAAGTGCCATGAAAGATATTTCCAAGAGGGCCTTAAGATAAATTCTGCTCATGCTTTACCCTTAAGTTTTGCATCGTAGAGCAGAATGCTTTGCTTTTCTTTGGCCAGCCTCGTTTTGTTCATTAAGCATCGCACTCCGCACACCGCAGGCACTGCATGCCTCAGTGCTCCTGCACGGACAGTCGCGGAGGCATTCCTTTTGGTTCATGCTCAGCCGGCTCACTTCCATAGTCAGAGTTCATGCAGCTGAAGGTTTTATTCAGATTATAATTTGTTTAGTGCTACATGTGACGATTTATTATTTACAGCTTAGATTATTGATTTAATGTGTAAGCACATTTGACTTTTACATATGGATTACTGCATTCTACTGATTCTTTGTGGTTGGTTTTCATCCTTTCTTACCTGTGTCAGTGTAAAGAGCTGAAGTACTAAAACTCTTAGTAGACACAATGAACAGTACGTGCATTTTCTTCCTGCCTTACCTCCTGAGGAACTGCCATTCCTAGAGTATTTAACTTTAATGCACCCAAAAGCTTTTGGGTAAAGTGAAGAGGGATGTATGGATGGTTTAAGTTTTGCTTTGTTGCATGAACTTTAAAGCAGTGCTTTGTATATGGAACATATATTTCTTCTCTTAAATATAGAAGAAATAAAGGAAAACTAAGGCGAGCCTAATTAATGTTTCAGAGCAACTTAAACTCTAGAGGAGAATTTCATGTTGCTGTATTACACTATTTACTCTGTGTACTACTATATACACATGTTAAATTAACAAATAAAATGTCAATTGTATTTGGCAGTACTACCGAGAATGGCTTTAAAATTGAAAATGTAAGTAGCATGGGCAGTGTGAGGTACGATTCAAGGGTTCTAGGAAATTTGCATAGGACCCCTCATGTGTCTCTTTATTATACCTATATCTGTTATCTAGATGTGAACATGCACATCTTTTTCAAATGAAAATGCTTTATTGTAAGAGAGTTTATCTGATCCTGTTTATTTTTCCAGTGCATTCCTGTATTATCTTACATAATAAGAAAAGTATTTCTTTGTAAACAATAAGAAAACTTCACCATAAATTATAGTGTGGGATTAACCAATTTGTATGTAAGCACTGGGCAAGGGGATGTAATGTGTGTGGCCCCCAACGTAAGCTTTTGTGCCTTGGTTCCAGGCAGATTGTGGATTTGGAATTGTTTGTGCCGGACTTGCTACATTCAGCCCTTTGGTTTATTACCAGAGTTGTCACCTGTAGATGTATGAGTGTATTTATGTGCTCACATGTAGGCGGAAGTCAGACAACATCCTGAGTGACCTGTAGGGTATATGTTGGCAAAAAGCGCGTTGCGTTTGTCTGATAAAATTGGATTCGTGTTCGTGTTTGGGAATGTATAGCATGTAAATTATTTCGTGTATTATTTAAAGGTAATTAAATGTTCATATTTTACTTTGAATGTTTTTCTTTGGTGAAAAAAAGATACGCAGTTGTCATTTTTTCTCACCTAGTTAAATGGGCTTGTATATTGCAGTAATGTAACAGAGCAGCTTTTAGCATTTCATTCCCCAAAAGATTGTTGGCAAATAATTCCTCTCATACATACTTTTTATTTATTTATTTATTTATTTTTGGTTGTTCTCCGGTACCGGGAATCGAACCCACGACCTTGCACTGTGCCGCTGAGCTAAATCCCCAGCCCTTCATACATACTTTTTAAAACTCCAAAAATACTTACGGTAGGCATAATGGGCTAACAGACTCAGCAGATGCGGGTAGGGATGTGTTAGGGTTTCCTTCGGCTCCTGTTGCAGGAACTTACGTCACAGCTAGTGCTTCGTTGTGCTCCTTCCAGCTGTCGGAAGGCGGGGACCAGGGCGTGCCTGCGTCTGAGGCGAACGTCTCTGCAGAGGCAGACCTAGCTGCCATTGTGGCGAAGACGGTGGTCGGCCAAGAAGAGCGGAGCTTGCTGGGAGGAGGCGAGAAGCAGCAGGGGAATCTTGAGTTAAAAAGACGAGGGACTCTGCTTTCCTTCTGTGTGTCTGGCGGAGAAGCAGACAAGAATATGGTGTGTCTAGTGTTCTATGAATTTTTTTTTGCATAAGGTCAGCTTTTAGTTAATTTATTTATCACAGTACTGGGGATTGAACCCAAGGCTATGTGCTTTACACTGCTATGAGCTACATCCCCAATGCTTTTATAATTTTTATTTTGAGACAAGGGCTAGCTCAATTGCCAGGGCCAGCCTTGAGCTTGTGATCTTCCTGCCTCAGGCTCCCAAGTGTCTGGTATATTATTACAGTTTGCAGAAATGTCCCGCAGAAGCTCCTGTGTTGAGAGGTAGGGCTTTGGGAAGGGGTGGGTCACGGGAACACGGACCTCACTGTGCGCTGATCCCCAGAGCTCGTACCCAAAGGTGCTCTTAGGAGGAAGGGCCAGGTTGGAGCGGGTAGGCCGCCGGGGTGTGGCTCGGGGGTGCATTCTGCCCCCCGCCCTGTACTTAGTCTGTCTCCCTCTCTCCTTACAGTCCCTCTCTGCTTCCCAGCTGCCGCACGTGAGCAGCTCTGCACGCCGTCCATGCCCTTCCTCAGCCGACCATGGACCAAAGCCATGAATCAGAATAAACCGTTTTCAATATGTGGTGCTACTTGAGTTATTTCTAGGAAAGTGAAATATCCTTTTGCACACACTGAGCTGTTTGAGAAAAACGGCATGTCTAAACTTTTTTAATATATTCCAACAGAAAGGGCTGTCATAAAATGGAATTGGCAGAATGCCGTTAATGATCAACTGTGAGTGAACAAATGAATAATCGCTTTTGATCATTTGAGTATTTGCATAGGCATTTTAAAAATAGACAATTATTTGAATATTTTAATGAAATCCATGCCTTGGAGGATAATGCAGCCATAAACAAGTGAATACATTCTAGTAATCTCCAAGCCTCAGTGTGAAGTAAAAAACAAGCAAACAAAACCAAGGTATATATATTTGCAAAAAGAAACTGGAAATGTTAAACTAGAACACGTATAGTGGTCAGGACAGGAGCAGTGGTAAAAAACAGGAAGGAATATAATAAAAGCAAGACTTCTGGGTCTATCTTTTTATATAAGTTTAAATTTTGAACTGTTTTACCCATTTAAAAATGCATTAAATTAAGAAAGGAATAAGCAAATCCTAAAATTAAAAACCAAGTATCAGTTGTAAATCAAACTAATGATGTAAACAAATTATTTCAAGTGACTTAAATATATTACCCTTACTGCACGTCATTGGTAGGATATTCATACAGTTAGGGACTTCAAGGAAATCTTAAATTCTACTCAGTATTCCTATTTTTATGTTAGTAAAACTGATTGTAATCTACAAAGCGTGTCAGGCGTTGTAAAGATAATATAGCACTAATGGATAAGGCATCTTTGTCCTCATTTTTCATACAGGTAAAGTCATGCATTTTTCTGTAAATTGTCTGTGACTTTGGGCCAGTTTTCCTGATGAGTGGTTACTGTATTTCTTTAGCATTTATTTTAAGGAAGATGGACTCTTCTTGACATTTTGCAAATCTCCCACTGTGTCAATAGCTTCGTATATTTTTATCTGTGCAGGGGACTCGATTTTAGAATCTTGTTACTCTGACATTGCTTCATGTGTTGCATCATAGCTAGACTTCTCCACTCCAAGGTTATGAAGGATTCACCCATGTTCTTCTAGTACTTCAGAGTTTAATTTTTTACATTTGACTGTCTAACCTGTGTGGAATTTGTTCTACATAGAAAGCGTTGACGTTTTCTTTTTCTGAGCCCTTTTGAGAATAAGATGCCCATAGGATGCTGCCCCTCGTGGTTTCACATGTGCAGCCTCTACAGAGGCATTTTCATGTAACCACATACAGCGGTCATAGGACGCCCACGTTACTACTGTATCTAATCCTCAGATCCCATTTGGAGTTTCCACTTGTCTCTCAAATGGCCTTTTTACTCTTTTTTTTTTTTTTTTTTTTTAAGTACTGGAAACTGAGTCCACTGCCTTTTCACTAAGTGACACCTCGACCCCCCTCCCTTTTTTATTTTTTGAGACAGGGTCTCACTAAGTGGCTAAATTGTCCATGTGGGAGACCAGAGCAGAACTGGGGCCTCACTGGCCGCCTCCGTGCACACAAAGGAAAAATTAATACAGCTGAGAACAGGTTGTTTACCTGTTTACCTTATCCATTAGCATAAGGGAAGGTAGATGCGTCTTGTGTTACTTTAATTGCTTGTATCTGTTTGAATAAAAGGAAGATGAGCCAGACTCGTGGGGCTCCTCAGCCTACCAGAGCCAGGAGTCCCCTGGCTGTCTGCATGTTAAACTGCCTTTCATCCTTGTTCGTCCCTGGGTCAGGGTGCCGAACTAGCAGGACGACGTCCGTAGAAGTGGCACTTCGGGTGGGGAAAGACTGTAGAGGGCTGGTTCCCCAAGGTGGCGCCTGGGCAGGGACCTGGGAGGCCTAGACTGGTCTCCTACATGTTCAGACTGGGCTCAAATTTGCAATCCTGCCTCAGCCTCCCAGAGTGATGGGATTACAGGCGTGCAGCACCAGCCTCCTTTTTAAAAAACCAAAAAAATTCAGATTAGAAACACATACCTGGTTGTCCGGTCTCTAGCTTCCTCAATCAGAAAGTTTATCAGTGTTAAAAGTAAAGCTTCATTTTTTTGCATCCTGTCAGGTGAAATCAGAATAATTCAACTGAATCTGCTCCTGGTCATGTTCCTTGATATGAAGTGATACAGTCCAGGCTTCCTAGCTGCGAAGTTACTCATTTTCACTTAATATTTGGTGGGGAAGCACTAGTCCTTTGTATAAAACCCTCAGTTCCTTTTCCAAATTCCTTAGGCTTCTAGTGGATTGTCACGTTCATGTAACACTCTCTGACTCCCATGTCTTCTGCATCAGTGGGGTTACTCTGCTCTTCCTCTCAGTCCCTTCTTTTTTCAACAGTTCTCTCCACTTCATCGGGTCATGTGAAACTGCTGAAGTATTCTTCTATCTTGGTTTTGTTTAATCTTGAATTTACTACTATCTTCATTGTGTTTCTCCCACAGAAACTGCTTCCTACAAAATTCCTCAGAAGGGTCTGTAAGCGCAGTATTCCCTTACTTACGTATATCTTCTGTTTGATTCTTCAAGGAAAGCATAACTGGATGCAAAATTCTCTGCATTATTTGATTTTTTTTTTTTTTGAGGTAGGATCTCCCTGTGTAGTTCAGACTGGGCTTGAACTTGCTGTGTAGCCCATGCTTGCAGACTTTCACTAGTTAGTATGGTGTTATCTGTGGAGTTTTCACATGTAGCTTTTATTATCTTGAAGTTTTTTCCTTCTACACCTAGTTTACTGGGGATTTTTTTTTGGTCATAAAAGGGTGTTGAATTTTGTCATACTTTTTGTGCATCAAGAGGACCGTATGAATTTTTTTTATCCTTTCTGTTAATGTGGTGAATTACATTGATTTTCATATATGAACTGCTCTTTTTTTTTGTTTGTTTGTTTGTTTGTTTGTTTTTCGGTTTTTCTCCGGTACCGGGACCCGAACTCACGACCTTGCGCTTGCCAGGCAGGCGCTTTTGCTGCTGAGCTAAATCCCCAGCCTCAGCTCTTACATTTATGATTTACAAGGTAGGATGCCTGCAGAGGCTGCTGTCGAAGATTGCCGCAGGGCCAACTGCACACAAGATCCTGAGGATCCAGTCAGAAGTCAAAGGCCTGGAGCTCGCTCCTCAGTCCCACATGAGTCCGTATCAGACCGCTAAAGGGTCTGCACTGGAAGCCTGGAGGCAGATGTCCAACAGCGAGGGAAAAGTCTAGAGCTCGTTTAAAAAAACCAGAAGTGGGCCTTCCTTTCCTTTATTATCCCACCCAGGTTACGAGCCTATTGGTTGGTCCGCCCACACCTCGGTTGGGTCTTCCCTCTTGAGGAAGTGCAGACATTGCGTATTCAAGTTGACCCCACAGTTAACTGTCCCGGGAGGGGAGAAAACCCTCAGTTCCATTATCTGAGCCGTCATCCCTGAGCTCATCTTCAGTTGCTCTTTTGATGTGGTTTCCAAAAATAGGAAAAATAAGCAGGCGATACGAGAAATTCTCGCCTCTGCCAGCTGCCTGTAAGCATGCAGAATTGTCAGAGGACAGGAGTGGGACACGTTTCACATCGCTGGAACTGAGTGAAGTGCCTTTACTCAGATTACCAGCTCGTTAGACACTTTCAGAGGGCGTTCCTGTGATAAAGCAGCAACTGACAACCAGGTAGGGAAACTCTAGACTAGCGCTTTTTAATAGAAGTATACTGTGAGCTACAGTACACATGCAGTGGAAAAACTTGTAAAAGTCACATTTAAAAAGTATAAAGAAAGGAAAACTAATTTGATAAATTTTATTTAGCACTATATATCCAGAATCATTTCAACAAATAACATAAAATTAGATACATGTCGTTTGACTCACTGTTTGCACCCAGTCTCTGAAATCTGGCACGTTTTATACTAACGGCACCTCTCAGTTTGGGCCACATGTGCCCACCGCGTTGGGCGGTGCAGAGCAAGGGCACCGATTCTCCCTGAGCTGTGCCCCTCACTGTCATTTTCGAGTCCTGGACAGATGAAACCATCAGCTTTGCTGCATTTGGTTTGAACCTGATCCAGCTCTTGCAGTTCCTGTAGGGAGATGGAATCCTGATGTCTGTAATTTGTCTAATGATGGATTCTCTGCAGAGAGCAGACATTGGCGAGGGTGTCAGAAACTGAGTCCTTGGCAGGCAGTCTTGGCATCTAAGAGAGAAAGGCTGATGGCAAAGTGGTTGTGGCAGGTGAGGGCCGGGGGGAGTTGTGCAGGGTTTCAGGCTCAGTGGAGCCAGCGGGCGGGCGGTTTTTTGGAGCAGTTGGTGGATAGTAGAACAAAACACGAGGGAAAATGGGGACAACACAGGCGGGCTGACCTTTTTCCCCTCCTGCCTGCCTGTGTCAGTGTGCAGGAGGTGTGTGTGAGACACAGGACTGCAGGACCAGTGGCTGGGTCTCAGCTGCAGCTCCCGGGAGCCCCCAGCTTGTCCGTATCCCCCCTCGCCTCATTTGTATTCCACTCCAAAAAGCAGCCCTTTCATGCATTGCGTATATGCCCTTGGGATGCTTTGTGTGTGTGCGTGTGTGCGTGTGTGTGTGTGTGTGTGTGTGTGTGCGCGTGTGTGTGTTTACACGGATGACACTGAGCACCTCTTTTTGCTTATCCTCTCTGGCTTTGCCTTGCTTGTGCTCATTTTCTGTCTTTCTTCCACTCTGCGTTTCCCCGGGGCTTTCAGCCCTTTGCATTTACTGAACGCCTAGTGCGTGCCAGGTGGGGTGCTGGGTACGTCCCAGACATTATTTTGGTCAGGTCTCACAGTAACCCTGAAGAACGGTGGTGTTTTCCTTACGTCTCCGCAGAAACCAACTGAGAGCAGTTAGGTGATGTGTCCACCGTCACACAACCAGCAGTTTGTATGCCCCCAGCACGTTGCGTTCCAAAATCAGCACAGTTCTGCTATTCCAACACCCTTATTTTTTTCTTTACCATCCTTCTTTGAAATGAAGAAATGATACACACTGGCTTGGCCATCCCTTAGGAGTGAGGTAATAACAGCTCTTCACTCCTTACATGGTGACCCCAGCGAGTACGGTGTGTGTTCAGTGTTTATGGAGGCGGCACAGCGCCTGGATCCTGGCTGATCCCAGCCCTGTGGGAGGCATCTGTTGACTTTGGGAAGTCAGCCAACACCCCCATAGGAAAGAAGTCAGATTCTGTGTGGTGCAGTGAGGGGACAGGAAGAAATTAGAAGTCTGCGTGCTCTTAAAATCATTTATTCGAACAACACTTGACATGCCCACCATATGCTAGGTGTTAGTCTAGGATATAGGCTGGGGTATGAAAGAGCACAAAGTACAAAATCATCTTTCCTTCACTTGGGAAAGATGCCTGAGATAAAGCCATTTAGAGGAGGAAAGGGTTATTTGGGCTTACAGTGGCAGAGGTTTTAGTCCGTGGTCCTTTGGCCCCATTGTTTGTTTGTTTTGGTACTGGGGGTTGAATCCGGGGCCTTCACACTGAGCTGCGTTTTTAGCTCTTATTTTTTAATTCTGAGACAAGGTTCCCCTGAATTGCTCAGGCTTAGCTGAGACTTGAATCCCAGTGTGCTGGGACTGCAGCATGTGCTACCGGGGGGTGTGTGGTGGAGCAGATCTGCTCACCTCAGAGTGGTCCGGCAGGAGGGGAGAAGGGGAGAGGCGTACTGGAGTCTTGGTGTCCCGGTCAGGGGCATTCCTGCAATTACTTCCTCCCACCAGGCCCCGCCCCTTCCTTTCTTTGTTTTTTACTTTTGGTTGTTGTTTTGGTTTTTTGGTGGTACAGGTACACTGAACCCAGGAGCACTCTCATCACTGAGCTAAAATGCTTCCCTCCCTCCCTCCATCTGCCCACCACCTCCTGCCCTGCCCTGCCCCGCCTGGAACTTGTGATCCTTTTGCCTCACCCTCCCTGAATGTGAGATTACAAGCATGTGCCGCTGTGCTTGGCTCTTAAAGGCTCTGCTACTTCCCAGAAGCACCAAGGGCTGGTGACTGAGCCTTTAGTGTGCAGGCCTTTGGGGGACATTTAAGATTCAAACCCTAGCAGCAGTCCTTGTCCTTGAGCAGCTTACCGTGCAGCGGCAGCACCAGTGAAGACTAACTCGACAGGGAGGACGGGGCCTTTGCTGAGGAGGGAAACGTAGCAGGGTGGTCGCTGAAGTGCCCTGTAGTCTGTTGTGTGCTAGAGCCAGCTCTGACTAACTTCCCATTCCACCCTCTAATAGGCTGAGTGGGCAGCTGGACAAGAACTGGAGCCGGGAGAAGACTTTAACCAGGGAGGAAACCCTGCCCAGAGTGTGATTCCAATGCCTTGAGTCTCAGCACCCCCTGTAAGGCACCTGGAGCCTCTCTGCGGGGTCTCACCCTGGGTTACGTGGGTCTGAGGTCAAGGCCTGCACACCTAGGGCCCCCCATGTTGACCTCATTAACCCTTACCTGGCACAGTGAGGTCTCATTTACATATATTTACATTTAGACCCTCACCCTCATGGGCTTTTGGCCAACACCGTCCTAAGTTCTAAAACTCCCCGTCCTATTGGAAAAGGTTATGTGTGCAGCAGCCATTCGCCACTCCTCCAAGTTCTGGGAAAACCAAAAGACAAACTCTAGTTGATTGATTGTGCCACCCTGAGTAGGAAACACGCAGCTAAATTGGCTCAGCAGAGTTCTGAGTGTGGAAGACCCGCCCTAGCGGGGAATCGTCACCAGCAGGGAAACGAAGAAGGCAGGCTCGCTGCTCTCTCTTCAGGGAGCTCGTCTTCACCTTCACCTTGGACATCATCTGGCTTCCAGCACAAACCCTTCGGCCTCCTGATAGGGCCTCACACAGGACACTGCACGGAGCTCCAAGCCTTTGACTGGAACCCCCAGTGCGCAGACAGACCCCCTGCACTCTTCCACACCTGACTCTGGGTGGCCATTGTAAGCCAGTCTTGCGAATTTTTAAATATTGGTATGACTTGCATTAAACCTGTTTCTCTAATAAGCTCTGACCAATACAGAAACCAGCCCCACCTCGCTGCAGTTGTCACCTCTGGCTGTGCCCACTTGGAACCCTCGCAAGTGTGCTGTCCTAAGAGACAACCCTTTCTCCAGGCACCAGGCCCTTCGCTGAGTCACGCACTTGGATCTCTCCCAAGCCTATTTTGCCTACAACAGACATTTGCCACCTCTGGCGCTGGCCACCCCTTTTTTGAGAAGGATACTGTCCTTAATAAAGTGCTTGCTTAAAGTTGTGTTGTGCTTGCTTCCCAGTAAACTGGCTTGCTGAATCTGTAACTTTTGACTCAATTTCTTTGTGGGGATTTCAGAAATCTCAGGATCCAAGAACAGAGACAATCTGCACAATCCAAACACAACGCAGATCACCAGCCCAGACAGATCCAACAGTCCATTATTATAAGGGCACAATTTGTTTTTTTAAGTGGCTTTATTGAAGTACAATTTACACCCTCTGAACTTCATAGTAAGAGTACAGCTCAATGAATTTGGTCAGCACACAGTTGTCCAACGGTCAGTTCACTCCAGTTGTAACATTCCCATCACTCCATAAAGCTCTTTCCACCAAGAGCACGGTTTTGTTCTCACTGAGGAAGGGAGGTAGTCTTGTGCGTGGCATGCTGGCCTGTGAGGCCAGAGAAGCAAGCCTACTGCTAGCTGCGCTCTGTCGCCCAGACAGCGAGGTCGCCGCTGCCTCTGCAGCTGTGAGTTGGAGGCAGTGCTTGCTCAGGTTCCTTACGTGCTAAGATCTTAGGAGTTTATGTAAGGAAAACCCGAGCATCTGTGCCAGTTCGACAGGGAGGCCCAGGTTCAAGTCCTGTCACTGGGAGTGTGAGAGAGCTAGTCCCCATCATCTCTTTTTCTTTGTCTGCAGATAATAGCTACCTCGGTGGAGTGAAGTTAGTTGTCTGGTATGTGTGAAGCACAGTCATGTTTGGTGCAAAGTACTTGATGTTTTAAAACTATAACACCTAGTTTGTATTGAGTGGCTTGGAAGAGAGCATGTGGTTCAGTGTGTTTCCAAGGATGGCTTCCTGACCCAACTGTCAGAGTGACTCAGAGAACACTATTAAAATGGAGACTCTTAACCAGGCATGGTGGAGCACACCTGTAATCCCAGCTCTTGAGAGGCTGAGGCAGGAGGATCGTTGCAAGTTCGAGACCAGCCTGGGCTACAAAGTGAGCTCAAGACCACCCTGGGCTGCCTAACAAGACCTTGTCTCAAAAAGACAAAAAAATAAAATAAAATGGAGACTCTTAAGGCTATTCCCAAATTGCTTCAGTCCAAATGTTGGAGCAGGTCCTGGAGATCAGCATTTCAACAGGTTCCTGGAAGCACATCTAAGTGAGAACCTCTATGATTGGCCAGCCCTAGGTATAAGTTAGTTGTTTTGTCATTCTTTGCTGCTGCAGTAGCTGTAATTATTGCTACTCTGGCATAAAAGAGTCCTAACAGCTAGAAGAGGGTCATCAAACACTTCCTTTTTGCCTTGTTTGCATGAATGAGTAAGCTTTGGATGAACAAATAGGCTTTAGCTAAGTAAAGAAAAAGGGAAAGTTATCCAGTTAAAATTTTATTGCATATAGAAGCATGGGAGACTTGGCTTTTGAAGGGAACTATACATAGTGCAGAATGGGTTTAGAATGGAGGTGTAACTACCCAGCAGTAAGCCAATCAGTTTATAATGGAGAATAATCTATGAATATGTGCAAAATTTTTCAGAAGGTCTTAGAATAAGGTCTGAACGTGCAGCATGAAATCTAAATAACCAAGGAAAAGCAGGAAGAGAGAGCAAAGAGGAAAAAAGTTTGAATGAGAAAGTTATTAACTATATCAAAGGCCACCTACAGGTCGTCTTATTAAGTAGAAATTGTCCATGGCATTGTCATTTAGCAAAAGCAGTTCTAATATTAGGTAGTAGCATCAGAAATAAAGTTTCAGTGGCTTTATGAGCCAATGGGAAAAGAGTAAGTAGAGAATGAGTGCAGACTAGAAACATGAAGCAAAAAAAAAGTCATGACTTTTTCATTAAAAGAAATTATATTAGAAAAATCATCAGATTGAAAAAATAATATATCCAATAGACTCCATGTGGCAAAAGAAACATAATTCATGGAAGACTTCTTTTGTTCTAGCCTAAACCTTTAAGGGGCAGAAATTGCCTTCTTTTTATCCTCAAGGCTGAGGTACAGTATCTGGTGCTCAGCAATGATGTAGTAGATCTCTATAAATTGGATGGGTGGGTGGATGGGAGGATAGATGGATGGGTGGATGGGTGTGTGGGTGAATGGGTGGGTAGGTGGATGGGTGGATGGACAGATGGATGGATGGATGGTGGATGGATGGGTGGATGGGTGAGTTGATGGATGGATAGGTGGGTGAGTGGGTGGATGGGTAGGTGGGTGCATGGATGGATGGAGGGATGGATGGATGGGTAGATGGATGGGGTGGATGAATGGGTGGGTTGATGGATGGATAGGTGGATGAGTGGGTGGGTGGATGGAGGCAAGGGTAAAGATTTTTCAGATTTATGTTTTCCCTAATTTAATATGAAGTTAGAAGAAAGGGAACTAAAAAGAATCATGTTAAAATATCAATACACACTAATAATACTTTTAATTTTCAAATAGCCTGTAGTTTTTCAGTTTGCTAAAATTGCATTCTCTCTCCCCCTCTCTCCCTCTCTCTTCTCAGTATGCTTTCTCTTCCTTTCCTCATACTTGTAGACAAGTTTTTAATCTAAATATTTTAGAGCTATAGAGACTTGGAAGTGAGTTAGGATTTAAAGATTGAATGTTGATTCTAGATAATAAGAACACAGGCTCTTAAAGGGAGGAGTACGTGACAATTAGGAAGGACCCTATGTTGTTCATGGGAGATTTCACCTTAACAGACCTGTGCTCAAGAGCAGTTTTTCAGCAGCGGATGTGGAGGACTTGGGGAGTCAGGCCAGGTGGCCCTCGGCCAGACGGCTTCTGGAAATTTGCAGTATTAATAAATGTTTCATGTTGCTGTTTCCTATGCAGCTGCTGGGAAAGTGCTCTCCTCTTTGCAAAGATCTTGTGTGTGATTCCATTTCCCTTGATTGTTCCCCCTGAACATTTTGACCCAACTTCTTACTCTGCATTAATCATGTGTGCATGTGCCCTTTTTCAACACCTCTCACTCCAGACTCTGATTTAATGTTCATTTGAAGTTCCTGGAGATTCTGATTTGAGCTAATAAAATTTACAGCAGTTTCCAGCCCAGGATATATTTTAATGGGTAAAATATGAAAAGAAAAGAGAGAAAGTTGCTATCTCTGGTAGAGAAGGGTGAGTGATGGCAGAATGGAACCTGGGGGGCTAGAGGTGTAACTCAGTGATAGAGCACTTGCTTTAGTTAGCGTGTTTGGGAGGCCCTGGGTTCAGTCCCCAATGCAGAAAAAAGGAACCTTCAGCTATTTATATCTGCATCTTTCTTTATTTAACCCCTTTGCCTCACACATGGTGGCTTCATGTGTATTGTATTTGGGTAAAGTTTTGGTCTCTTTGTGCAGTTAAGTGACATAGGCATTAAATACTTAGCAAAATGTCTGAGTCATGAACCAAGTGACCAATTCATTTTGTTATCCTTCAAGAAATAGGTAGTGAATGACCTATGGGCCAAACACTGAGCACTAAAAATCTGGAAATAATTCAAACATAGTAGCTCCTACCCTGGAGGTCTCATAAGATAGTGAGGAGACAGACAGCATGTGATACAAGATACTGATGGGCTGTGACCATCGCCTACCGAGGACGGCTGGTCAAGGAGCACAAGGGGAGGCCCAGCGCTGTCCCTGGTGGAATCAGCTTGCACACCCTGAGGAGGTCCTAGCTGGGCTCAGACCCCGCTCCACACAGCTGGTCTTAGGAACTCGCTCTGATCCTTGCGTTTGCGACTGTGTCTTTCTCCAGGCTCTCTCACTCCTGCTTCCTTCAGAATCTCCCAAATCAACACTCTGCTTGCCGGCTCCAGAGACACTCACCAGAGGGAGCAGAGGGGCCCCGGTTGGAAGCAGGCGCCCATGAGGAAGCCTTTGCAGGATGAGGTGAGGAGAACACAGGCTCGGAGCAAAGCATCATGAGTGGGGATGTCAAGATGGAGGCGGGGAAGGGAGAGAAGGCTTCCCCGGGGGAACCATTCTGTGTGAGGGCGCAGGGAAGAGGGGCTTCTGACATCTCTTGATTGCTGACCGGATGGCCACGTGATTTCCCAAGCTGAGAAATAAACCTGTAAGAACCGTGTGTGTATGTGTGTGTGTGTGTGTGTGTGTGTGTGTGTGTGTGGTGGGGGATGGTGGGCTTTGCTTTCCATGTGAAGACTTGCATAAGGTGCTTAGTAGGAACTTGAATTAAGAGTATGGAGCTCAGCTAAGAGGTCCGGCTGGAATTTTTGTGACTCATGAACATACAGCAAAGGAGAGGGTGCCTGCATTTATCGCATATGGATTATTAAGTAAATGCAGCTCTTCACAGATCTTCAGG
>NW_004955497.1:4644637-4702288 GCF_000276665.1 Chinchilla lanigera | reverse complement strand
CCGGGGCTGGGTGGTCCCTTTGTGACCTCCTCCAAATCCCGATAAACCTGTGTGTACCAAGCACAGTGCGGCAGTTTGCCTCGGGAATACCCCCCAAAGACCCAGGGCTTGGCTGCCAGTCTGTGGTGCTGTTGGGAGGGGCAGAAAATTGGAGGTGGGAGGGAATCTAGTGGAAGGTCACTGGAAGACCGGCCTTGAGAAAGATACTGGAACCCTGTCCCTTGCTCCTCTTGCTTCCTGGTCCTGACAAGATCCGCAGCCTCCTCCACCGGGGGCTCCCTGCCGTGATGTTTGGCCTCAACACAGCCCAAAGCAGTAGAGCCAAGTGGCTATGGACAGAGTCCTCTAAGCCGTGAGCCAGGGTAAACCTTCCCCACTTTTACGTTGTTTCTCTCAGGGATGTTGTCACAGCAATGGGAAGCTGACTCACACATGTGACATGTGGCATAGGAGTGAACCGTGAAGGTCTTTGCCTCTGAGAATGCGTTATAACCTCCTTGAGGACAGGGAGCGAGGCTCACTTCATCTTTGCAGACTCAGTGACCTACAGAAAACACTAAATCATTGTTGAAAAGAACTGAGTGTGACATATAAAGGACAAAATTATAGCTTTGCAGATGTCTGCTGGCTTTAGAATTTTAGAATAGGGCAGAAATCCAGACCGAAAATAGTTTAAAATGCTGTTTCTCACCACAGGGACAGGTTGTGTTTGTAGCCTGGACATACAGAAAGTGGGAGTGAGGTAGAGACAACCTGAATGCTTTAGCTTTTTTCTTATGTGAACATGCTATGAATACTTGCTTGCTTGCAATTGGCTGAGAGTCAGCTACTTGTTACACATCAAGTTAGGTTTCAGTTCACTATTGTTTCATCTACTTTTCTCACTGCTGGAACAAAATACTCAATACCCAAAGTTAAAGGAGGAAAGATTTATTTGGCTCATGGTTTGTAGGAGTTTTAGTTCATATTTGGTTGGCTCCAAGGCACGGTGGCATGGCAGAGGGACATCACAGAGGAAAAACAGTTCATGGCAGGTAAAAGGCAGTAAGCAGTAATCTACAAGCAACAAGCAGTAACCCTCTTTCTGTCCCTTATATCTTAGCCAGGCTACCCACCCTTAGGGCCAGTAGCACTCACACCCAAGGTGGGGCAGCCTTAATCCTAACATCAGACCATGAATCATTCCCAGCATCACATCCTTGATCCCAGCATCACACACCCTAGACCCAGCCACCTCCAAAAGGTCCCACCTATGGTGACATCTAGATACAAGCCACAACAACTACCTACAGAGCCAGCCTCAGACCAAACTTAACATGCCTATGGGAATGTATAAGGTGCAGGTAGGGCAATAGACCCTAAAGACAACTTGGAAGGAGCTGCTCAAGCAATAGGCAATCAGTCTGTAACTGTGAAAAGTAATTGATGTTGCATGCTGGAGACTGGTACGTATTGTGAAAAAAAATGAGGGTGAATATGGCTTAGATGAAGGGGAAGGCTGCAGCTTGCTTTGGGTGGTGGGGGCCTCCCTGAGAGCAGACAGGAAGAAGATGAAAATTTAGCCTCTGGTGGAAGAGCCAGAGGGCTGACGCTGCCAGACGAGTGGAGGAACCGAGCAGCCAGCAGACACTGGCTTCTGTGCACCTTCCCTTCTCCCCTCCCAGTCCATTTTCACCGAGGTCAGGTGTTCTCCCTGAGACTGCCGGTCAGCTTTCTCAAGCACACGCTGCCTGAGGAGAGATTTGGGAGCCTGGGCTGGGATGCGGTAGCTGATGGATGCTCAGGATCTGTCCAATGAATGAGTACAGGAAGTCAACAGGCAGAACAGCTTTGAAAAGAAGGATCTACTATGTGCAGTGAAAATATATAGGAAAATAAGCACCAAAAAACACCTATGACTTTGGTATCCTACCCACAGGGACAAGCCACTATTATAAAAAGAACTTTTGAAGGGCAGGGTAATTTTCTATGTGCATCTGCACTCAGACCATGCAAAGTCTCCCCTGACAACTGCATTTACTCAGGAACAGTCATCTCTTCTGGCTTCTGCTCCTGGATTTGAGTTCAGATGGGCCACTACAATAAAAACTGTGAAGAATTCGTTCTTCTTTATTCGAATTATCTGTTTGTATAATCTTCTGTTTATTTATGGTCTCAAAGGCTGATCTGTAAAATGTTCGGTTCTCCACAATAATAAAGTGGGATTGGAAAATTGATAGGAATGAGCTATTTCAAGGATTATTTTATAGTCCTATACTAGGGTTTAATTGTAGCCAGGTAGCTGGGCACAGTGTCACACACTTGTAATCCCAGCACTAGGGAGGCTGAGGCAGGAGTATTGTTGCTATGAGTTCAAGGCCAGCCTAGGCTATATAGTGAGCTCAAGGCCAGCCTGAACTGCATGGCGATATTCTGTCTCAAAAACAAAAACTAAAATAAATAAATGTAGTCAGGGAAAACATCCCCACTCAGTGGTGAGCTTCCCATCTAAATTCAAATAGAATATCTCACTTCAGGCATATGGACTGGGCATATCTTTCTTCAAAGGTGTATAGTGCATGCTGAAATTGATGTGAAAATGAATGAGAATCAGATGGTGAAATATCTTTGGTAAATATTAGTGGGGTTGAAAATTCTTTTGACTTGTAGTATTTGACATTCAATTTATAATTTTAGATTGTAATAATAGATTCAATTTACAACTTGATGTACATTTTTATAAGTTCTATTTTATTATTATAATTTCATTCTTAATTCCTAATTATAATTTTAATTGTGTCTTGGTCGAGTCCATTTATAATGACTTGCTTGCCATAGATATGTAACAAACATTACAGGAACAGGTGCAGAGAACCTGTTACTCTTGTAAAGCTAAAGTCAGTAATCAGAAAGCTCAGGCAGGAGGTTGAAAGAGTAGTCAGAGACCTGTAGGCTGAAAGGAAAACGTTTTAACATCTAGGACTCCCTTTTCGAGGTGAAATACAGTTGTGTGGGCCAGGAAAACCTGCTGTGAGCCACGTCCGACGTTTATGAACTTGACTTCTTCCAATTCATCCACAGAACAGGAGTGCACGTAAAGGTGGGTGTTTAGGCCACAGAGGAGAGCAGGGGTCCCTTATGGAGAGCACTAACGTGCACAGTTGCTGTGAGTGATGGGACGTGTTTTATTTAGTGACAGCAAAAGTGAGTGTGTGAAGTAGTCACCACTAATGTTCTTTTTAAATTATAGGGCTATATTAGAAGAAATGTATGAGTCACTCTCTACATTATATCAGTAATAATCTGGCCCGCAGTGAAATTCAAGCTGTTGGGGACCACTACAAAGCGGCCCTGAGCAGGATTTAATATGAATCAATTGGCTTTCCGTGCTTACTTGTGAGCTGTCTGAAGCTTAGGCACCTTTCTGACAAGATAAGGCTACAGCTGAAGATGTTTGGCTCCAACCCCAATTAACTACCGGGAGACTGCAGCTGCAGGCACCACACTCCTACAATAAATACCAACCTAAAGATAAGGTAGTTCTCCTGATTGACATAACTTACTACTTGGGAAAATTCTCCCAAGGTCCTGCGGGATTCCTGCATTTTCTTGAGTATACTCTCCCTTTGTTTGAAAACCAAATAAATACGGGCCGCCCAGAGCAGTCTTTGGCTAACTTCGAGAATACCAAGGCTGTAAGAGAGTTAGTCCCTCTTGGGGCCCTAAAATCGTGATACTGTCTGCGTTTTATTTAAGCCTTCAATGTCCACTCGCTTGGGAGATTGCAGGCCTGATCATCCTGCAATAGCTTAGGGTTATTTAACCCGGTTTTTGATACAAGCAACTTCCAAATGGATTAAGTCCTGTCCGCGCAGAAGATGCAGCCACGCACAGCAGGGCTTGGGCATGTGCGGTGCACACGGTCACCGACGCTCCCTCCTGCCGCCTGTCAGCACATCTGCCCGAGTAATCCTGGATTTGCTTCTGCAGATTCTGGGCCTTGGCTGAATCTTTCCAGTTTTCGGGTGACTCTAACCCTCCTGCTGCCTCTAGGGTAGGATGCAGATTATCAAACCTTCTTTCTTACATTCTCTGAAAAAAATACACTTGCATGTTGTAGGTGAGAATTTACTGCTACAAAAAAAAAATCTAGAAGTCAGGAAAGCTTGCGGATGCGAAGCCTCCAGCCTCGGGAGCTGACCTACAACCTTCCCTCCGGCCTCCTTCCTGTTCAGTGACGGCTTCTTTCCCTCTAGTGGAGGCACCTAGGTTGGAAAGAGCACCTGAGCTTCTGCTCCCAGCCCTCTCCCTGTTGGTACCTCCAGTGGGCAGTCTTCACTGCTCCTCTTGTCTGGTTCATTTAGGGGACTTGATGCCCTTTCATCCCTCTTTCATGGAATATTTTTTTTGCTACTGGCTTCCAGGAGCACACCTCCTCCGCCTCCACATGTGGCTGTGGCCCCTCCTGCCTCCACTCCAGGGGGGCTCTGCCTGGCCACTGCTTCTCGGTGTCCCTGGCTTCTAATTGAGGATCTAGGGTCCATGTCCTAGCCTGAGAGAAAAGCTGAAGAGAGCTGGGAAAGTATCTGGGATTTTAGTGAATTTAGGGTACACAGCTTCTGCTTTTATTCTGAGGAGTTCCACAAACATAAGAGGGTTCAAAAAGAATGACATTTGCCTCTGGGAACTTAACAGTGAAATTCAGGTAATTGATGCACGGCCATTAGCACTCAAACTATTGCTGTCCGGTGAAACTAAGGTTTTGCTACCTATTGGATTTCTGAGATGCACACAAATCTCTAAGTGGCTTTGTTTCAAAGGAAAACAATGAACAAATGAGCTAAGCCTAAGAGTCAGAAATAAGCCAAATAGTAGTAAGCTGGAGAAAAAATAGACAGAGATACTGTAGAGGTAAAAACACCCCTACTGAGTTATTCAAGGGAACAGAAGAGTAAATCAAGAACCTCCAGAAGTGTTTCTCAGGCCAAAATTAATCCCATAGGCAAACGCTCAGAATATTTACACAGGGGAGGAAGCCAAGAGGGAAAAGACAGGAACGGGGAGATGCCAACATAGCCAGCTCTTGCCTGGGCCACTGTGGAAGCCCTCTTGTGTTCTGCATGCATTGGTCTGAATTCAAAATTCATATGTCAGAACCAAATGCCTGATGTGATCATGGTAGGAGGAGGGGGCCTTTGAGGCATGACTGAGTCACGCCGGCTGTTCTCTCATGCATGGGTGCAGCACCCTGACGAAAGACCTGCGTGGGCTCCACTGCCCTTCTACCATGTGGGGACACACAGAGGCTGCCACGTCTGAAGTGTGAGCTGTCACTAGATACTGAATCTGCTGCTGTCTCTGTCATGGGATTCCCAGGCCAGAACTGTGAGTGCTACATTTCTGTTGTTTATACATTACCTAGTCTGAGGCATTATGCTACAGCAGGCTGAGTGACCAACACACTACTCTAATGCTCCACCTAACAGCCGGCTGAGCGTGTAGCAGACGTAGGATCATGTCACTCCCTGCACAAATTCCCCAGTATCTTCCTGCTGTTCTTAGGATTCACCCAGCCTTGGATTCTGGAGCCTTGAAGCCAGGAGGCCCTTGTGATTCCGGCTGTACCTCTCTTCTTGGCCTCCTTTACCGCTGCCTGCTTCCTCTTCTTCCTGCCCTGCTCTTTGTTTCTAATCTTGGCGAGCTGGCTCTGGGTTTGGCGCCCTGGCACTTGCTGTTCTCCCAGCCAACCCTTGCTGGCCCTGCTTGGCAAGCCTGCTTCCCTCCAGCTCTCACCTCCGCCTTCCTAGAGGCCTGTGTTTCACCGCATCATCCCAGGCAGCCACACTGGCCCATCTTCCCCGTCTGAAGTCAGTTGCTCTCTGATTCCCACACTGGGATGTAAACTGTATCAAAGTTGGACTTTTCTAATCATGTGCGTAACTCTGACCCAGAGCTACGGCAGAACCAGGAACAGTGATTCAATCCCTGAAATGTGATCTCCACCGCAGGCACCTTCTTTCTTATGAACTGACGTTGAAAAGTTGCATGCACTCAGTGTAAGTTGAATGAAAGAGTGAACAAGCATCGAGCAGCTCAAAAGTATTTGAAGATGAAATAGCTGCTAACAAATAGAAAAATCTTTATTAACTGGACAAAATGGTAAACTTGAAGAGACCAGTAATAAAAAATAAACTTTTTGGGGCTGGGGATTTAGCTCAGTGGCACAGCACCTGCCTGGCAAGCGCAAGGTCATGAGTCCGATTCCCGGTACTGGAAAAAAACCAAAACATAAAAAAAAAATTTAAAAAAATTTTAAAAATTAAAAATAAACTTTTTGTGAAGACCTATTTCCACAAACTTTTATGACAGAATACTGTAGACTGGCCTCACCTTTTTAACAAAGAGGTGAAATCTTACATAAATTAATAATAAATTAAATTTCACAGTACACTTAAGACTAGTTGACTATGATCATATAGGATATTACTAGAATACAAGAATAACTATTTTACAGTATATTAATAGATAAAATCAGTAACTCAAAAGTGATAAAATTCATCTCATTAGATCTTAAAAAGATATTTATGAAATTTAGGACACTTGCTGTACTGAGATAACAAAAATCCTTAAAACATTAGGTATAAGGATCACAAAAATCCTTAAAGCTAT
Source organism: Chinchilla lanigera (assembly GCF_000276665.1). Taxonomy (NCBI): domain Eukaryota; kingdom Metazoa; phylum Chordata; class Mammalia; order Rodentia; family Chinchillidae; genus Chinchilla; species Chinchilla lanigera. The sequence goes on along the minus strand of NW_004955497.1, from coordinate 4,695,640 downwards.
GGCAAGCTACACTTAACTCTATTAAACAATAGTTAACTTGAGTGTGAAAAACTGAAAATATTTTTATTAAAACCAGGAGGAAAACCCAAGGATATCTGTTATTACTGTTTTTACTGTTGCCTAGAAGTTCTGGCAGCTAGATACCAAACAGATATTAAGAAATAATTATTTAAATAAGAAAAACTATAAATCAATATTTTTTCTCCCTAAAAAGAACAAGTAATCAACTGGGAAAGCATTTCATTTGATAAAGAATCAGTAAAGTGACTGAATACAAGACAAATATTCACAAGCCTTTAGCTTACTTCCATACCAGAAAACTGCTGCATTTTTTTACTTGGTCTAAAACAAACAGTTTGTCATAAATTTGAAGTAGACCAGAGTTGTCTTCATTAAAAAAAATATTATATGTTACCCTTCTCTACTGACGGTGGATTTGTCCTTTCCTGGTCTGGGAAGTCTATCATATGGTACTAACACAGAGAGAAGTTTGGAGAACCTGCAGAGGCAGCTTTGCTTAAAATTATTCTTGAATGTCGGAGTCACTGCTATAAAGCGGGTGTGTGAATATGTGTGGGCGGACAGACAGACAACAGAGTCTTTGTGCTATTTAAAGAGTGACTTGAACAAAGAGTTACCTAAGGAGTCAATATCAGTTGGTGGAAGTTGAATAATTTAAGACCTTTAAGTGTTCCTTTTTGGAAAGAGAAATGAAGAGTTTATTGATCACTGGGAGGAAGAACATCACCTAAGGCAGAGGAGCTGACTGGGAGGAAAAGTGGAGTGAGGGGAAAGATGAGGAGACCGTTATGAGTGTAACAGTCCTCATCTCCGTAGTGGCAGACCCTGTGATCAGGGACGGGAAGAGGGGCACACACAGAAGGTGCAAAATTCTGTCGCTTCCATTTCACACTTCCTGTGTTTCTAGTTGAAGAGAGAAGGTTTCTGTCCCTGAAGTCATCGTCAATCCTAGGGGCTTCAGACTCCAGCTGGCCTGTGGGCTGCTGGGTTTGAGCCCTGGTAAGTTTCTTCAGTCTGTGGTAAAGTGAATGAAAGGAAGTTTAGCAAGGACCATGCATGGGTGTCAGATTGCTGTCTTCCCTTGGGATGGATGGTCCTGGGTTTTGAGCACATACCACCTCTACATTTTTTGCTCTTGCAAAAATCTCTCTTTGGTTTTGTTTGTTGAGTGCTTAGTGAGCTTACTTGGAGTAGTTGACTGCTTCTGCTCAGTCTGCCTAATTCTACTTGATCATTTCTTCTGACCGATACGCTGATTTTACCCTTTCTTATTTGTTTACTTTGGCTTATGTGCATTCACATATTCACTTATTCAACCTATATTAACCATTGACAATAGAATTTAGTGGTACTTACGTAAAGGCCAAAAAAGTAACTTTGCCCCCATTAAAACACATTTTAGAATCCTATCAGCTCAGTGTGGGTAAGTCTTAGATTCCTTTGTGAGTGGATGGAGTAGGGACAGAGAGTGAGAGACTGACAGACCAATTTTTTTCCTTTTTCTGTAGTACAGGGAATTAAACCCAGCGCCTTTGCACTGAGCTATACCCCCAGCCCTTCTAAATTTTTTTTATTTTTAAAATCTTTTTAATTAAATTTTTTATTTTGCGAGAGGGTCTCGCTGAGTTGCTCAGTTGCCCAGGCTGGGCTTGAACTTTCAATGCTCCTGCCTCTGTGTGGCAGAGTGCTGAGACCACAGGTGATGCTACCCTGCCTGGCTGAGATTTTGAAATTCTGAAGAGTGCAGAAGGGATACAGAAGGGCAGATGGGGGCCAGGGATGTAGCTCAGCGGCACAGCGTCTGCCTGGCAAGTGTTAGGTCCTGAGTTCGATTCCCTGTTCCCCACCCCCCAAAAAAAGAAGATGGAAGGCACTGAATTCAACTTTGTCCATGTTCCAACTTTTCAGGCATCTGAGTAGATGGTCCTTGACCTTGGTAAAGTCATTCACCTCAACAGAAAAAGTTGTTCTGAAGTCTCTCACACACTTTACAGATTGGGGGGTATCTCAGTGCAGAGATAATTTGGTATCACACTCTTTAGATATTTAAACTTGGCTGAGTTTATAAAGCATATAAAAGCCAGATGCGGTAGGAGCTGACCTCCCCAGCGCATGTCTGTGTGCTTATCGCCTCTCTGCTGCACAGGGTGTGAGCTCCGGAGGCCGGGGCTGAGTCCTGCCCATCAAGATTTCTGCCGAGGGGCTGGGGATTTAGCTCAGCGGCAAAGTGCCTGCCTGGCAAGCGCCAGGTCGTGAGTTCGGTTCCCGGTGCCAGAGAAAAACCAAAAAAAAAAAAAAAAAAAAGATTTCTGCCGAAGTCTAGGGTCACAGTCCCTACCTAGCAGATTACTAGTACTAAATAAATATTCATCAGTGGATTAAATTAAAAATCTTTCCTGGTATCCTAGAGCTCCAAGATTTCCCTCCCCAAATCCTGTTCTATCACATGAAAGTAGTGATGTGTAATTCTTAGGAGACCAAGACTTCAGAAAGTCATTTCTTTTGATCCCAATTTTCTACCAGGTCATTAACATTATGAGGACAATGGTGGAGCCAATAAACATCCCCTGGCTCCTGGCAGGTCTCTCGACCTCCTCAGCACACACTGTCCTCACGTGGCTGCACCGTTCACAGACTTCCTCATCATGAAACCTACACGCCTCATTGCATACAAAACCTCCCTGCCAGCCTCCGCCTCAAGTGTGTGCTAGACTGTGCTGTAAGGGGCCTTCGTCTTCCTCATGCAGACAAGATCGGTCAAGATCCTGCTGCTTCCACTTTGCGTGGAGGAACGCTGGCTCCTAGAGAAAGACAGTGATGGGAAGTAGAACAGTGGGACGCAGGAAACAAGGGCCACTTCACAGCACCCTTGGCCTGGAGAAAGCCGCAATGACCGCTAGTCTGCAGTGAAGAGCGGGTTCCGCACTGTGTTCCTCAGGTTTCCCACCAAGCTGTCACTCAAATGGCACTGTTGCCAAGGCTCCCAGGGCCATCTCCCCTGAGAATCAGATGGGGAAAGTGCTGCCACTCTCCCAGAACCATCGGTATCATTTTCACGGGCACAGTGGGACTTAGGACTCTAGATTTCTAGCCCTCTCAGGCTCCTGGCACTTAAGAACAATTGCTGCTGCTAGTGGGGCAAGTTCCACCGGGCATCCAGAATGTAAAGGAGAGGACTCTACCGACTTACCATCCTCTCATGGGTTTCTATTTCTTAGTCTCCTGTATACGAATTAGTATTGTTTTAGCATAGATGTATATAACTTTTTTAACGGATTTTTTTCTCTTACTCCACCAGGAATGGAACCCATGGCCTCACACACACTAGGCAAGAGCTCTGCCACTGAGACACACCCCAACCCTTAGGGCAACTTCTTAGAAGAGTCTTAGGTTTGCAAAACAGTTGCCATCAGGGCTTAGAGAATTTCTCGGCTCCATACGTTGTTTCTCCTACTGTTCATATTTATGCTTTTGTAGCGCATTTGTCACGGCTCAGGACATTGGTGCCTCACTGTTAACTAAAATGTATACTTTGTCCAGATTTTATTAGTTTCTTGCTACTGTTGCTTTTTCTGATTCCATGTAAGAATCCATTTGGGTTGTGGTAATTGCCCAGTCTTTTTATGTGTTTCATAGCCGTGACAGCTCTGGGTCATACCGGCTGAGTATTTTATAGAATTCTCACTTTGGGGATATAGCTGATGTTTTCCTCATGCTGAGACTGAGGTTCTGTGTTCTTGCATGAAAGACTACAGAGGGAATGTTCCTTTCCCAGCCGAGCGTGGATCCGGATGACCTGCACTGTTGAAGTTGACCTTGACCGCCTGACTTAGGTATTGGTGGTCAGCTCTCTCTCCTGTGAGTAACTCCCTTTTTTCCATCTTCTGCTCTTTGGAGGCAAATCACTGAGGACATCGTATGTTTAGCAAATCACTGAGAACCCCCACTTGCTCAAGAGGAGAGTATTTACATAAATTATTTGAAATCTTTTGTGAGGGGTATTTATTTCACCTTCTCCACTCATTCATTCCTTTATTTATATCCACAAGGACTCAAGGGTGTTTATGGTACATTTTAGGTGATAAATGATTACTGTGTTATTTTGTTTGTTGCTCAGATTATTCAACTCTGGCCACTGGATCAATTTCAGGTTGGAAACTGCTATGGTGTGAATGTGTCCACCAAATTTCATATGTTGCAAACTTATTTCCCAGATTCGTATATTGATGTTATTTGGAGGCAGGGTCTTTGGGAGGTCATTAGGATTACATGGGGTGTCCTGAGCGGGTCCCTATTATGGGAGAGGGAGAGACCAGAGCTAACACCTGCTGTGTCTCACCCTGTGATACCCTCTATGTCATGACGAAGCATGAGGCACTCATTGGATGCTGGTTCCATGCTCTTTGACTTCTTAGCATCTGGAACCATGAACTAAATAAGTTTCTATTCTTTACTAATCATGCAGCTTCTGGTATTTTTTTTTTTTTTATATAGCAACAGAAAATACTAAGACAGAAATTATCAACTATGAAGTTGATTATGAAGTTTAGAATGTAAGTCAGACAGACGCCAATGGCTCCGGGTTGGTCCTTCAGGTAACAACTCCACCCCGCAACTAAAAAAAACTGACAATAGGCGGGTAGCTTGTCCCTAACATTCTGCCTTCAGGTCCTCCGTCCCCAGCCATGCCAGGCACTCGGCCTTTGAAAGTAGTGTAATGATTGATACAGTGTGTCACCTTGAGAACTGAGAAGGTTAGAAGCTTCAGTAAGTGACTCGGCAGGGGGCCATGGGGTGGGCAGGTAGCCTACATACAATATAAGGGAGGAAAAGAGGCTTGCCCTGCTCCTCTCTTTGTGCTCTTGCTGCTTTTGCTGTCTTCTGCTGCCTTGGACTGCTGCCCCTGCGCCCTGCCACCCTGTCTTGGAACCAGCTGATTCTGGGCTGAAACCTCCACACACTGTGAGCTAAATAAACCTATCCTCCCTTAATGTGGGGTGTTGGGTATTTCGTCTCAGCAATGAGAACAAAGTGAGTAAGACAAGTGGAGTCTGCTTCTCCCCTCGCCTTGAGTCTTGGCTGTCCTTAGTGACTTGCTTGACTTGCATTGGCAAAACAGTGGTATGGGGGGCTGGGGATTTAGTTCAGCGGCACAGCACCTGCCTGGCAAGCGCAGGTCGTGAGTTCGATTCCCGGTAAAAGAAAAAAAAAAAAAAAAAGAGTGGTATGAACTCCCAAGTGTAGGTCATCAGAAGCTCTGAAGCTTCTCCCACCACACTCCCACCCCAGGATGCCCACTGCCGTGTGAGGAGTCAGGAATGTTTGAGCCCACCATGTGCCAGAGAACAGGAAGAGGTCCGGAGGCTGAGCTGCCAGGGAGCCGGGAAGAATCTAGGAATTCTGGCACCAGATGCAGGAGGGCTCAGGCCATCTCCTACCCTGTGGCTCCTCTCACCCTGGCTCCTAGCTGACACTCCTGGCTTAGGGACAGACGGTCTATTGGTGGAACAGCAAAGATAGTCTATAACAAAGCCGCATGGTCAAAGACTGAGTTTTGGGGTAACCTTGAAACTATTAAAGAGAAAATAGTCTTGCAATATTCTTTTAAAAGGATAAGAAAGCTTTAGTTTGACGAATCAGAACAGGGGTGAAGACCACTCCAATAGGGGAGAGAGACCGAATTCAACTCTGAACGGAGCAAGAGCAAGCGTGGTGTTACAGCCAGCTGGCAGGGTGGCTGGAAAACTACTAAGAGGAGCTTTGCTGGCACCAAGCTGGTAAGGAAGAGGAGCTTGATTGGATATCAAGGGTGGGGGACTCTTGATAAAGTAGCTTAGCAAAGCTGCAGGTGTAGATCAGGGGTGCAACCTGTGCTTAACGTGCACAAGAGCCTGGGTTCAATCCTCAGCCACAGGGGCCGAGGACAGAGGCTCCGAAAGAAGGCCTAGAAGAGCTGATTAAAGTTTGTTCCAGGAGCGAGTCCTTGTCCTTCTGTAGCAATAGATGAAGCAGAGGGCAGGCATGAGGGTGGTCAGGACACACGGCAGGAGCCAGACGTGAGCTGTCTGTTAGACCTCCTACCCCCTAACTTGACAGTTGCTGCAGAAATGGAGTTCTTCCCTGTGGCCCTAGGAGGAGTCTCTGCTCAGATTACTTGGGAGACTGAGCCTTCGCTGAATTCACAGTGATGTAGATGTGTGACTTTTGGTACTCAAAGAACAAGCCCAGTGCTGTGGGAGCAGAGGAGGGGGAGTGAATCTTTACATGGCCTGCCTCTGAGTGTGGAGGGAGGCTCCCAGGAGGGTTGGTGTGTTGTGAGCTGGCCACTGCTCTAAGAAATACCTGAGATAAATCAACTTGAGGGGAGGAAGCGTTCATTTTGGCTCATGGTCTCAGAGGTCTCAGTTCATGGTCACGGGGCCCTGCTGCCTCAGGTCAGAGGTAGCACGGTACATCATGGCAGCCGTGTGTGCTCACCTCGTGGCATCCAGGAAGTAAAAAGTGAGAAAGAGAAAGGGGCCAGGGTCTCAATATCCCCTTCAAGGGCAGCCCCCCCATGACCTAACTTCCTCTCATGAGACTCCACCTCCCAGAGTTTCTACTCTGCACCACACACAGGCTGGTGACCAAACCCTTAACCCATGGGTGCTTGGGGATGTTCCAGATCCAAACCCCAGTAGGCGTTACCTGGGATCTTCATTTTACTGTGTGACGGTAAATCCATGGCTCACTTTGTCTCATGAATGAAAGGCCACAAGTATGACCTAGGACAGGGCTCTCCAGCACCGGTTGGTTATTCCTATTTGTGGCTCTAACCTTGATAAACCATCTGCTGGTGAAGGTGTCACTGGTTAGTCTTGCTAATGCAGTTGCTGAGATACAGCTGCATCTTCTCTGAAGTTACCTTGGTAGTTATCACTAGTCCCGAGTGGGATTTCATATGGTGTGGTGTGAGGCAGCTGCCCAGCAGCCCTGTACGAGCACTGGCCCAGAGCCAAGGCGTGTGGGAACCCAGATGTGTCCTTGTAACCTGGAGAGGACTTGCAGATTGCAGAAGTGTCTTGGTTACTTTTCTCTCATGGCTGAGACAAAATACCTGACACCCAAAATTAAGGAAGGAAAGGTTTATCTAGCTCACAGTTTGTGGAGGTTTCAGTCCATACTAGACCGGCTCCAAGGCAGAGTGGCACAGGGCAGAGGGCTACAGTTCATGATGGTGGAAGACAGCAAAAGCAGCAAGAATAAAAGGGAGGAGTGGTGGAGAAGAGCAAGCCTCTTTCCCTCCCTCATATTGTAAGCATTCCCAGGGGCCATGTAGCACTCACATAAACTCCGGGTCCTCCTCTTGCACAGGCTCAGGATGAATACACAGTAAGCACCCTGGCTCCCTGCTGAGTCACATAGTTAACCTTCTAAACTTCTCACATTGACACAATGAACAATATCCCAGAAGGGTAAGGCTATGTCCTTTTTTACCCCAAGATGCAGAACTGCTGAGTCACTTAGCCAAACCTCTAGACTCCCCAAGCTGACACAAGGTATCAACCATGACAAAAAGCCTAGAGCTAGCTCAGTGAGAAAAATTCCTGAGGAAGGTGTCTGGGGATCTCCTTCCTCCCAAATACAGAGAGGCCCAGTTTTTTCTCAGCAAATCAGCAGTTGGTCACTAATCAGATCAGCCAATCAGTGGACACCACCAGGAGGTCTCCAATGGGTTCCCCCAATACCATGTGCTCTCAAGAGCCACTCTGTTATCATTTGGATCTACAGTGTCCTCCAAGCCCCTATTTGTTGAAGTTTTCATGCTTGCGATGCTCTTGGGAGGTGGTGGAATTTTAGGAGGTGGGGCCCAGTGAGCAGAAAAGTTCAGCACACCCTCAAAGTGTACATCAGGACCTCAGCCCTTTCTCTCTTTCTCTTTGCTTCCTGGCCACCATGAGGTGAGCAACTTCCTCTACCACACACTTCTGCTGTGACGTGCTGCCTCCCTGTTGCCGGAAGACTCAATGTCCGCAGATTCCACGTTCTTCCTCTCCCACCCAAAGAAATGGCTGGGACACCAGTGAGCAGTTACACACAACTTTTCTTCAGTGCAAAGGAGATTTAATGTAAAGGAAGAAAAAGAAAGAGTGAAGAAAAGAGAAGAAAGGAAAGATACAGCCTGCAAGCAGGAGTCACTGCAGAAACACGAAGAGAGCCTAACAGCAAGACTGCAGCAGTGGGCACGAAGTCAATGGCCACTGCCTTCAATCTCCTTCCAGATCCAGTCTGTTGGAGGTTGTTCTGCCCGTGCATCCTGGCTGTAATTGACAGGTCACATCCATTCTGGGTCAGGTTACATAGGCACAGGCTGTTCCCAGCCACCAGTCCAGATCATTGTGATCGACAGGTTACATCCTGTCTTCCAGCCAGCCTGCCCTAATCTCCTCCATCATCATCACAGGCCCAAAGCAAAAGACCAAACCAACCACGGACAGAGACTGCTGAAGCCATGAGCCAAAATAAACCTTTCCTCCTTGCAAGCTGATTATCCCAGGTATTTTGTCACAGTGACAGAAAGCTGACTCACACACTCCCTCACCTTGTATTCACTGTGTTGGAGAAGAGCAGGAAGGGAGGAACATCTCTGAGGAGCCCAGTATTTTACCTTAAAAAGGTAAGGCTATCTAAAGGTAATGCTGAGGTGATTCTGTCAGGAGGAACAGACTGAAACCCAGTCAGCTTCACCCCCTGCTTTCTCTTCCTGCAGTTCTGCGGGCTCCTGAGTATGAGCACCTCAGATGTAGATGAAGTAGAGGCTTTTATCTGCTTTCTTTGGGAAACAGGTACATGTGAGATCCTCACTCCAACATGCTACATTTTCCCGATATAACTTACATCCATCTACTTGGGGGAATGGAGCACTGAAAAACCGTTTTCCAGGTTTTCATGTACTCAGTACTTCAAATACTGACAGTATAGCTGGACCTCTGTACTTCCAAGTTATAAATGTCATCTTTAATCATCACTCCCACAAAAGGGACTCACTCTGGATTTCCAGATAATCCTGATGAGTGTGACGAATGAACTCAGAGCCATCTGACGGGGCATGAGGACCGTGTCTCGCCTAATGACTCTGTGGTATATTTATGACCTTCATGTTTCACTTTCAGCCAAAAGTCTATGATATTTCATAAATATTATTTCATATGAAATATTTTGTCAGTCATATATTTTCTCTCAGAAAGTGTCCTTGGGAAGTCAGAGCATCATCACACTCCACATGCGTGTTCAGGAGGACTGTGGTGCAGCTGCGGGCGGTCCCACTAGAGGGCCTGGCACGGGCTTCTCCACTGTCACTATTGTGCATGGAAGGAGGAGGTCCGAAAGGGCATTTGCAGAACACACAAGACCCTTGGGTAGGTCCAATCCTCTTCCCTGTTCTGGACACACACAACACCTGCTTTGGAGATCTTTCCCACAAGGGAAAACAATCCCATTTTACATCTGGGCAGAGCTCTCTGAACTCATCACGGTATTTTTCATTTAGTCCTCAAGGGGATGCAGAGAAGGGTGCGCTGATGCCTGCGGTCCAAAGGCAGAAGGAGAGGCAGGAGGTGCTGAGGGTTTGAACCAAGGTCCTGTGGCTGCTATGTGAGAGCCAGTGCAGTGACCCCTCTTCCAGTGCCCTGACTTCTGGACAAAACAAAGCCCCAAAGACTTCATCTGTGTGCTCCCTGGAAATTTATAATCTCATCTGCTCTTTGCTGTGATCTTCTAGGTGATGTGTACTGGGGAGTGTTTTAGACGTCACCTTTACTTGAGGGCTCACTTCATGGTTTCTGTCACTCGCAGGCAACCAGGATCTAAAAATTGCAAAGAGGAAAAATCTAGAAATAAACCACCTGTGCATTTTAAATACACAGGGCATTGCTACAATTATTCTGATTGTTATTATTCATTGTGAAATACCTTACTCTACAAGATAATCTACAAATTAGCTTTATCACAGGTATGCATTGCTATGTTTGGTGGGCCTGGGGGCTCGGGGTCCCTAGACTCACCTTGCCAGGCCTGTCTCTCTGACATGGAAGTGGGGGAGACCAGTGCGAAGCAGAAATGCTGCTACTGTAGGTACTGTAGGAAACCAAAGCCACCCCAGGCAAGGAGTAGGTGCTCAGAGCTGAGACGCCTCCAAATCTGGGGCAGGGGTCTCATCTCTGCCCCCGGAGGGTTGACATTTGATTGGTTACTAAACTTGTTGCTAGGGCCCAGGATAAGTGGTTTGACAGGGGAGTTTAGAAGAGAAACTTCTTTGAGAAGTAACCTCCTCAAAGAGGGGCTTGGGGGACCAGTGTAGCCCAAAGAAATGGGTGTCGGAACCCCAGGCTGTCAGCTTGGTGTAGCTACCCAGAGGCTGGCGTCGGCTTTGCTACTTGCTGCTCGCTAAGACGCAGAAGCTTCTGAAAGGGGCCCAGTCCCTCATCTAATCCCAGCTAGGAAGCCCACTGTCCCTATAGTCTGTATAAAGAGAACACAGCGTATAATCCGGGGTCTACCATCCAAGCTCCAAGGGTTCCTTTTCACGCTTGGAATGTGTGCTCTACAGGTGGGGAGGTGTTGCTTATGCTTTCTCTTTTGTTTTGTTTTCTTTTCTTTTCTTTTTCGGTACTGGAGATTGAACCCTGGGCCACACTGAGCTACAACCCCTGCCCATCTTTATTTTTTATTTTAAACCAGGGTCTCACTAAGCTGTAAGCTGCCCAACCTGGGTTGGAATTTGTGGTTCTCCCGCCTCAGCCTCCAGAGTGCTGGGATGACAGTGTGTTTCACAACGTCCAGCTTGGCATAGGGGCCGCCATATTCTCATCTAACAATAAGGATTCAGAAGCTCAGAAAGACGAGACAATGTTCCCAAAGTGTCACAGCCGCAGAGCCTGCGCTAATAAAGCCTCCGACTGGCGCTGATTTCTGGGGAGAGTGAAGCACCTGCATGGGTGGGAAGGTCGGCTGAGGGGCTGCCGCGGTCTCCCAGGGGAAATCCTGGTGTGGGAGTGTACAGCTGCGGCTCTCTCCTCTCCCTTCTGATCACAGCATGCTGGGCTCCAAGCATAAGTTAATCAGGTGAAAATCCTGATCTCCCCTAAGGACCTGATGCTATGGGCTACTTCCTGTGGTTCTTAGGATTGCTCCTCCCACCTCCGTTTCCCGCTTGGTTCAAGGAAGAACAGTAGGTGAGATGTGAACAGTAGCTCACACCCGTGCACACGGTGCTGTGAGGTCCATGGCTGGCGAGGATCACCAGCAGTCACTGCATTCCGCCCTCGGTGACAGGCGCTACGAGGATCTATGGAGGCGGATGCCAGAGCAGGGCAGGGAAATCCTTGCCCCAGGTCCACTGCAGTCAGCAGTGGGGAGAACTTTGGTCCTGTCGCTTCCCATGCCCCCCAAGCCTGGCCCCAGTGGGGTCGCAGCAAGGAGGTGCCAGTTTTCATAGCCTTACCTCTGCTCTGCGCTGGGCCGGGAGATACAGCCTGTGCACCAGCCCACTCAACGGGACTAGAACAAAACAGGCTCCCGGAGGTCTGCTTTCTGGTCTCTACCGGAGAACCTTCATCTGTCTGTGGGGATAACGGGTTTCATAAAAACGGCTTCTTAAGCGCTCACGGCAATACTGTCTGCACCAGAGTCCCTCCCGTGGGGACATATGAGAAGATTCATGTTTAAGAAAACAGACTCATTAAAATACTGTTAAGATGGTAAAACCAACGCGGCTTTGTGAGAAAAGTTCCTGAAGTATTTCTTCCTGGAGTGCGGCTTGCGTGAAGCAAGGCATCTGCTACATGTTCAGCCCTCGCAGGATGGCAGCGGTCCGTGGTAGGAGGGCGGCCCTTCCTGCCGTGGGCACCCCTCTCCTGGCCAGCACTCCTCTGCCTGCGCGTCCCTCTCTCCCTCCCTCCCGTGCCATCTTCCCGCTTCCTTCCTTCCTTCTTTCCCATCCTCTCTCTCCTTCCCTCCCTCTCCCTTCCTTCCTTCTTTCCTGGCTTCTCCTTTCCTCTATGCTTCCTCTCTTCCTCCCTGCCTCCCTCCTTTGGCTCCAGTATTTGCTCTGCTCTGGAGCAGCCGGAGGTGCTGGGGCTAGTGATGAGCAAGTCTCGTGAAGATTATGGGGCAGGGCGGGGTCGCGGCCGCGAGTGCCTTTTCCGCCCTGGAGGCGCGCTGTGAAGGAAGGGCACGGGGCGATGGGCAGACTTGCAAAGCTGCCCAGGGGGTTTCCCAAGCGCCCGGACAGGCGACAGCAGTGCACGGGAGGGGAGACGAGAGGGTGGAGTCCGAGGCCAGCTCGGGACAGGCGGGTGCGCGGAGGGACAGGTAGATGAACTTCCCTCCTATAGCCTAGTGGGTGGAGGGGACAGTGGGCAGCGGTGGGGTGGGACAGTCACTCCAGGGCTGGACAGCCAGGGGTATGGAGACCGGGTTAAAGATTTTAGACTTGGGTGTTCTAAGAAAACGAGGGCATTTCTGGAAGGGTTTGAGCAGGAGAAGGGAGTCATTCTCAAAACCCCACCATGTCAAAGTAGAAACAGAGGAGGACCAAGATTCAGACCAGGGGAGCTGGGACGCAGCACTGCCCCAGCAAGGCTGCCCCACCCCAAGAGGCAGGGCAGCAAAGGGGCCAAGAATCCCCCTTGGGGTGGACAGTGGCCGTGTGGGACACTCTGTCACCCTAGCAAGCACTTGTCAAGTCCCTCGCAGTGCTAATACCTGTGCCGTGGAGGCTGCTGATGGAGCACAGCTCCAACCAGGCAGAGGGTAAGAGCTCTTTCCGTGGCTGCTTTTCCTGTGCAGCTGAAAACTAGACCCAGGCTTTGCACATGCAAAGCACCTGTCTTACCACCGCGCTATATCCTCACCCAGGTAGGAGCTCCTTTTAAGAATCAGTTAGAAGATTTGTTCCGTAGGTTGTATTAACTTCCTGTTGCTCTCACAAGATAGCTGAGAAAATCAACTCCACGGAGGAAAGTTTTATGTTTGTCTCATGGTTTCGTAGGTTCAGTCCATGGCCACTTGACTCCCAGGTTTCTGTGCTGTATTGGAGGTGAGGCAGAGGGAAGCTGCTCACCTCATAGCAGCAAGGACCAAGGGGAGAGACAGAGACAGAGAGACAGAGAAAGAGACAGAGAGACAGACAGAGAGACAGACAAGGACCTGGTCCTCTGGTGCCAAGGACACACCCTTCTGGCCGACCCCCTTCAGGAGGTCTCACTCCCAAGTTTCTGTCACCTCTCAGTGGCCTATCAGACTATAAACCCACTGGTGGATTGGCCCATTGATGAGGTCAAATCACTCCCAGTCCAGTCACCCTTCAAAAGTCCCATCTCTGAACAATGCTGCCCTGGAGACCAAGCCTTCGACATAGGGCCGTAGGAGAACATTTACAGCCAAACTGCAGCCTTGGCGGTGGGTGCTCCTGCTCCTGTTAGCCAGAGAAGTGAATAACCAACCAGTGTGGGCCTGGCTCCAGCTGGGGACCTGTGTCGGGCACTCACAGTGCTTCCAGAAAGGAGAGAGAACTGTCCCGGACACCAGCAGTCGTTTCTACCTTACAGCAAGAAGTGTCTGCACCAACATAAAAAATACAAGTGAGGGAAGGAGTAGGCCCAGCTTCCCACACAAAACACCCCTCTGTACATGCAGAGAATGTTCTAGAAGGAAGTGAAGCAAAGCTATGCAGTTTGTGAGTCCAGGTTAAACCAGCCAGAGTGGCCAGAATTTTATCAGTGTAGAAATTTAAAACATTTCCTAAAGTCTACATCCATAAATTTTTTCTTTTTTGCTTTTTTAGATTCTGAAGCTAAACTATGTTAAGGCTTTGACTTGTGAGTCAAAAGTCATGGCTTTCTCTCTCTCCCTTTCTCTCTCTCTCTTTTGTCTTTTTGAAGCAGGGTCTCACTATGCAGTTCAGGCTGGCCTTGAGCTCACTTTGTAGCCCAAGCTGGTCTCAAACTTGTAATGGATCCTCCTGCTTCAGCCTCCCAAGTGCTGGGATTACAGGTATGTGCCACCATGCCCGGCTATAGCTTTGTTTCTTGCCAGAAATTTCCTGTCCTGTGTTTCTTTATGGGTAGGCTCCCCTGGGCTCATTATTGCCATTTGTACTAAGAACGGGGTTCTTGAGGGCCATGTGGGAGAAAAACTTCACAAATTATTCCAGGGGTTCCCATGTCAGTGGCCAGTTACGTGCAGTGTGAGCACCAGGCAGTGGGGAATGAAAGGAGTAACTCTGAGGAGGGGATGACCCTGAGTGTGAAGCCCAACTGCAAGAAGGAAGAAAAACAACTGTTAGCGAGGGGCGGAAGTACACGGGGAGCTCGTCTCTCACTTCTAGGGTCAGGGGTTTCTGGGAGAGCACAGAAGTCAGCCGCAGCTCTGCACGATGACACTTCCTTCAGTAATTCCTCTGAGGAGGTCAGCATGCAGCCTTTGACGTTGGCCGCAGATCAGTCCCAAAATGAGCCGCTGCGGACCCTTCTTCCTGGTCACGCGAGATACACTCAGCGAGGGCTTTGGCTCACTCTCGTTAGAGGACAGTGGGGGCCGGGCCTGGAAGTTCCTTCTCCCCTTCCTGGAGTTCAACTACAAGCCTGGCCTCCAAGGGCTCACACGGCTAGGTGGCTCCCGAAGATGAATGGTCCACGCCACCGTGACAGTCACACTCGGCCGCACACACCTTCATTAGCTCTCAGTTTTAAAAGCCGAACAGCAGCTGTGGCTGCGAGCGTGACCTGCTTATGCATCGTTAGATGCCCCAAGGCAGTCAGAGCTGGGCTTCTGGTCGCCTCTGGATAAGGGGGTCACATCAGGCTGCTGGCAGCGAGGTTCAGGTCATCCCCAAGGACAGACTGGGGGCCTGTGAGGACCAAACAGCAATGAGGGATGGTGTTGTCATCTGCCAGAGGGGATGGGCTGGGCGTGGCTGGATGGTCCCCGACTTGCCCTCCACCCCCCGCGGGTTGTTCCTTCTCTGTTCTTCTTTAAGTCAGCGAGCATCTTTGCAGAGTCTTCCCCTCAGGGCACTTGCGCTGCTTCAGTCCTTCCACGCGCTCTCCTGGAGAGCGCTGCAGCACTTGTCCTCTCTGCCCCGCGTCCCCGGGGGCCTGGCACCCGCAGAGTACACGTGCAGCCAGTGAGTAAGTGTACGGAGGAGTTTCCTGTGGCCAGCTAGGCACACAGCCTCCACACTCACCCCAAATCCAGCAGCTGCACAGACTGAGCGCTGGGAAGTGTCTCACCTGGGCAGACAGATTCCCATTGATTCAGGATCGAAGTCGAGAAGTGATAGACTGAAGAAGATTACGGAACAGTGAGTGCCCAGGGATGACCTGAATGAGCTCTTTTCATGCTAAAGCAGGTGCTTAGCCACTTACTGCAAATAAGAGTGGATGCTTAGCGGGACTCCTGAGGAAATGCAGAGAGGAGGAATGTCACATGCCATAGGACGGAGAGGGAGCTGAATTGCTCCTTCTGCATGACGAGCAGCTCCTGGGACAGACGGGGTTGTTCACTGCAGTCGCAGGCTCTGGCCCAGCTTCCGTCTGCTGCTTCAGTGTCCCGGTGACGCAAGCCTCAGTCCCCGGTGCGAGGGCTCCCTCTCCACCAGGGCATGGCTGCACTTCCCAGCGTCCCTTCGAGCCCCGCTTCCCTCTGGCATTGTTTTCTCAGGCTCCTGCTGCCTCCTGGCTTCTGCTCTCCCTCTTGCCGTGCTTCCACCATTTCCTCAGCACTAACCTTCAGACTCTCCAGAGGAGGATTTGATTTGTCTGCAGCAGGGTGAAAATTAGAATAATGCCCAAGCCCAGAGCATGGATATTTAAACCAACGAAAACCAGCCATACTATAAGCTGCTTGCATGTTAACTACAAGCCAGAATCCAGTAGCAAATGGGAACAGAAGTAATCTCAGTAGCAGTAAACTTCCAAACCCGGAGAAAACGACCCTTTCCTCTGTCCTCCCTCTCTCCTGCCCCGCCCACCCACTCCATTCCTTCCCCTCTCACCTTCACCTGGGTTGAAGTTGACAGTCTCTTCACATGGCCTGGAGGCTGCAGTAGATACCTTGTGCACTAGGGGATCCCACACCATTCACGTTGCTGCTGGCTGATTTTCACACCTATTTCTGCCTTCTCCCCACTTCCGGTTCGCACCTGTGCAACCCCTAAACACTGCTGTGTCTCTGCCATTGCACCATCGCTATGTTAGTCCTGAGCTGAGTGTCCCACTTTGGCTGAGCAAATCCAGGCTTCCAGCTGCGGAAGTAGAGGCAAAAGCAAAACCAGGCTGGCAGTGTTGCCCCTGGGAGGGGCCGGGTGCTCTGGTCCCCGGGGCTGATGAGGAGCCTGCTCCCCTGATGCAGGTGAACCTGGGAGCATGGGGCTTGGTGTGGTGCCCTGACACGGTTCCCGCCCTCTGATTTAGCCTATTCAGGAAGCCAAAGGGCACAAGAAAGGAACAAACCTCAATACACTGGAGAACTTGGCTTAGTTACTGTCATCTGCATCACGCGTAGGTGTGGCTGATTTTGGGTAGGACTGATGAGTGCTGTCAGATTTACCCTGGGCACACTCCTGAAGAAGAAAGAGGTGGTGTTTGTCTTGTGTTCCTGTGGTGACAGTGAGTGCCCCATCATCCTTTGTTTAAAAGAATCCAAGTTTTGTTCTGAGATTGGCTGGCTGAGGGAAAGTGGAACCAGCTCTAGAAGGTGAGTCATGGTTAGTCTAAGTCATTTATAACCGTCTTAGGCCCCTTGCTAGTGACTGGGTTGGGGAGAGGGGCAGTGAACATGTGTGGCCCCAATTTGGCCAATGAGATATAAAGGAAAGTTGCTGGGAAATGGTAGGAAAAGTTTTCTAGTCTGATAAAAAACAGACACATGAGGAGGACTTACCTTTTCCTTCTTGTCTTTGCATATTATTGTGTGATGATATGATGTTTGGACATTTGCTAGCTGTCTTGTGACTGAAAGGAGAAAATGAAGAGAAAGCAGAAAAGTTGACCCAGCACCTTCGATATCATCAAGGCACTATACAAACATGGAAGCTTCTTTTCCTACTTTTTTATTTATTAAAAGTAATAATAAGCCACTATTTTTAAGCCACTCTTCGTCAGAGATATTGTTATTTGCTGCCCAGAAATTCCCTAGCTTGTGTGTCAGATACCAACTTGCCTTAGGACTCTCTGGGAGAGGCCCAAATTGGTGGGTTTAGTCTGGAGAAGCTTGCTGCGTGCAAGACAGAGGGGAAGTGTGGGTAGGAGAGGCTGGGAGGATTCCCTTGCTGATAACTTTAGCCAAGAAATAACACTCTCCCCCAGGTAACACTGCTGTCCCATCCTTGCCTCAGATGCTACTCCAGCCAAGTGTACATTTGAATCTCTAGGGAGAATCTGGGAAAGAAACAATGAGGAGGCCTGGAAGTTGATCCTCTTGCTGGATAGGATGAGGTATGGTCTACAGGTGTGTCAGTCAGATTTCTGTTACTGTAACAAGCGCCAGAGACAATCCACTTATAAAAAGAAAAGGATTGTTTTGGCTAATGGTTTCAGAAGTTTCAGTCAATGGTCAGATGTCCTCCCTGCTTTGAGCCTGAGATGAGAAAGAGAAGAGGAGGAGCTGGGGTCTGAAGATTCCCTCTAGGGCCACAACACCAATGACTGAACATCTCTCACTAGATCCCACCTGTTAAAATTTGCAGCTTGTCCCAGTAGTACCTCTCTGGGGACAGAGCTTTAACACAAGTGTGTCACGAGACCTGCCTGATATTTGTTAAATCTCAAATATTTGGGAGATATTTGAGATTCAAAGCTATCTTAAAAGAGACTTCATTTCAGAAGGCTTCAGGGAGGGACATGGGGCAGCAGCAGAGTATGTGGGCATTCTGCTAGAAGCCCCTACTCATAGGGCAAGGGGTGGGGTTGAGATAGGGGAGGAGCTGCCAGAGGGGCAGGTTTTTTTTTCTTTTTGGTACCAGGAATTGAACTCAGGACCTTGTGCTTTCCAGGTAGGTGCTGTGCTGCTGAGCTATATCCCCAGCCCTGGGGCAGATTTTAACTTTAAAAACATTTTTTTAAATTATTGTGGATATTTTCACTTATGCATAAAAGTAGAAAAACAATGAATTTCATTTACTTATTCCCCACCTTCAGTGATTTTTGGTATTCTGCTTTTATTCTTTATCTGTTCCTCCCAAAGATTATTTTCTTCAGTGTTGCAAAGCAAATTCTAGACACTATCACTTTACTGGTATGTAAAGTCTGCCTTGTATGTGTCTCTAGCAAGTAATGAGTGTCTAAAAAATAACCACAAAGCCATTATCACACCCAGACAAATGATTACTATTCCCATAGTATCTACTCTCCACCAGGCAGTCTGTGTTCAATTTTCCCCTTCCATTTAAAAACAGTTTTTTCGGGGATTTATTGAATCTGGGATCCACACAGGACCCTGGCTTTCATTCCTGTCACAGGCCGCTTAACTCTCTGCTTTTCTCCTGATGGCTCTTAACAGCGGCTGATCATTACTGTGGAGCTCCACTATTTCATCAGGGGTTGCAAAAATGTGGGTTTTGTAACAATATGATTATTTCACTATTAATTAGCAGGGTTCTTCAATTAAGAAGAACTTTTCCCCGTCGACTGTTGGGTTAGTCTGAAATTCAGTCTATACAAGAAAGGCTGAAGAGTAGATACCTCCTCTTTATAGATCCAATTTTGGAATACTGTGTAGATGTCCTAACAACCCCAAAGATACTCAGTAGGTTTGGAAGTTTTGTTTATCATATTTAATATTGCTACAAGCCTATATGTTTTTATATATTGATTACCATCAATTTTCTTTTCTTTTTTTGTCTTTTTTTTTGAGACAGGGTCTTGCTCTGTAGTTCAGGCTGGACTTGAGCTCACCTTGTAGCCCAGGCTGGTCTTGAACTCACAACAATCCTCCTGCCTCAGCCTCCTGAGTGCTGGGATTACAGGTGTGTGCCACCATGCCCCTCCAGTTTTCTTTTTAAAATTTTGAAATTGTCTCATCTTTGGTACATCCGTGCGCTTTCAGGTTGGATCCTGTGTCATTTTGAAAATACTCTGATCTGACAGCTTCTTTGCCTTTGGGCTCAAAGATTGCTTGGCTTTTCTTGTTCACTTCCTGCCCCAAAACTGAGAGCTCTTTTTAGGGGCATGTAAAGACCAAATCTGTATAAAGAAACATTTCACTTTAAATGAATTTGGAGCTTCGAATATTATATAAAATTGGACCTTTTTAATTACAGAAATGAGACTACACTAAATTTGATGGAAAAACTTATAATTTCTGAGGCTGATGAGAGTCATGAGACCTGCCCGAACTCGTGTATAGCTCTGGGCAAGTTAATTACTTGTAGCCTCAGGTTTTCTCATTTGTTAATGAGAATGGCACCTACCCTATGGGCTACATCGGGGATGAAGTAGGCGGGTTTGTGTACAAACGTTTCGCCTGCCACATGCTCACCCAGTGCGGCAGCAACGGGGAGTCGCTGTCAGCTCTGAAACCCAGAGGAGAGACCCACCTTGCTGGGTCCGAGGAGGCCTGGGGTCCAGGAAATCACCCACCACACAGCAGGTTCACAGAGGATAGCTGGGGGGGCTGGGGATTTAGCTCAGCGGCACAGTGCCTGCCTGGCAAACGTAAGGTCGTGAGTTCGATTCCTGGTGCTGGAAAAAAAAAAAAAAACAAAACAAAACAGAGAGGGTAGCTGGGCAGAGGGACACACTGTTTTGCCGTTGACTGAGGCTGGTGGGTGTAGATGGATGTGCAGACACAGAAACATACATGTGCGTGTGCATGCACACACACGCCGTTCCTCTGCAGCATATGGTGTGGAGGAAGGGACAGCCGTAGCAAGATAGCGCACCAGGCATTCTGCGCGATCACCGATGGTAACTGGCAATTGCGGGAATCACATACAGCATCGGAGCTGCTGCTATTGTCCTGAGAATTCCGGGGCTGGCAGCCAGCCTTTTGGAATAATGAATGCATGATGACAGCGGGCAGGGAAAGACAAGGAAGAAACCCACAGGTGGCCTCATTTAAAGGCTTCACTGTGATTTCGCTCGCTGTTTTCTATAGAGCCGCTGCACATGGCTGGTCAAATGACCCAAAGCCGTGCTGAGGAGCCACGGGGCTTCCGGTAACGAATGGAACTGAATTCCTGGCTTTTACAGAGGGCGTCCACCAGGCCGGCACTGTAGTAAGGAGTGCCAGGAGTAGTTCCACATGAAGAGCCGCATAAAAAGGAGCGCAGCCATGAGGGAGACGTTTGGGGGTCGGTCCGCTGGGGTCTAGGTGTTTGTTACTAGCAGTTGTTGCAGCAACAGCTCACTGATACGTGATGGTGTTGCAGAACTGCGCTTGCCACTTAGCGGTGGGTAAGTAAATTACTGGTGCTGTGATCCCAGGTGACAAGCACAGAAGAGACACTGTAGCAGGGATCCTGTGTCAGAGCGAACTAGACGCGTCTTTAAGCAGACAAAAGGAGACACGTGTTTATAAATGGTAAAATGAAGAGGGTTACATAAGTTGCTTTGAGCCACTTACCCTTGGCTACAGGGATCAGTAACAAAGGCGGCCTTGGTCCAGGGTTGTAGAGGCCGTTACTGGACAGGCCTCCTTGAGGAAGTAATTTTTGGGTAAGGGTACAGTGATCTTTGTGCAAAGCCAAGTTCTGGACAAGTGTCTTGCAATTTAACTCTCATTATCAAGCATACGTGCATAAAATGCCCCCTGCAAGCCTTTCCAGCTCTGTTTATTTTATTTACATTGGGTTTGACACAAGTGATTCTGTGTTTGACTCTGACAACTTTCACATTATTTTGTAAAACAACACAAGCAACAAAAACAGCAGAACAAGGATGGTGAACTGTGCTTTCTCTAGCCACACAGTTTTCAGTTTTTACTGTTTGACGGAAGTGTCCAAATTTTCTCCCTCCCTCTCCTTCCTTCCTTCCTTCCTTCCTTCCTTCCTTCCTTCCTTCCTTCCTTCCTTCCTTCTTTCCTTCCTTCTTCCATCCTTTCCTCCCTCCCTCCCTCCTTCCCTCTCTCTCTTCCTCCTATCTCCCTCTTTACTTTACAGAAAACAGGTCTCCTCTCCTTCTGAGCACACTGGATGGGAGATGGAGGAGACGGCTCAGGGCAGGATGAGCTGGGATGCTGAAGTTTCAGCAGTGCTGTGGGCCTCTCTCTCCTTCCCTCCAGCTCTCAGCTTCTCAACCCACACGGGGCATCCACGTCCCTACATATTTCTCTGCATGTGCTGCCCTTTCCCACCTGGAGTACTTCCACACTCGCCTTAGAGGGCTGCACAGAGAGGGAAGGCACCTTGGGAGCCTGTCTCTAACTTCAGCTCTGAAAGCCACCTGCTGCTGGGCTCTCCACCTGTGCTGGCACTGCAATACCTATTAATAAGAGTTCTCCCAACTAATGGCCTCTATTAGTCTTGGTTCTTCCAAGAAACAGAACCAATAGGATGTATGTTTTTATAGAGAGAGACTTAGTTTTAGAAACTAGCTCCCATGATCGTGGGAGCTGGCAAGTCCAAAATGAGTGGGGTAGGCTGGGTAGCAGGTAGGCTGGAGATCTAGGCAAGAGCTGTTACTGAAGCTCAAGTCTGAGGGCTAATTGCTGGTAGGCTTCTCCCTTCCTCATGAGACTTCTGTGTTTCCTTTTAAGGCCTTCCCCTGATTGGACAAGACCCACCCACCCTGTAATTGTCATCTGCTTCACTCAAATGCTACTGATTTCAGTATGACTTTCAACCAAAAAAATGCCTTCACAGCAGCATTCAGACTCATGTTTGACTATACACAGTGCCATCCCTTATGCTGGGGGGATATGTTCCAAGACCCCAGAGGAACCCTAAAACTGTGGATAGTACTGAGCTTTATACATGCTTTCCCATACGTACCTATGGTAATGTTTAATTTATAACAGTATTAAAGAGTGTTATGATTTGTGTCTAGATATCCCCCCAAAGCCTCATGTGGTCATGGGGGGTGGGCTTTTACTGGTAGCTGAATCTAGAGTTTGTGATTTGTTCTTTGTCTAGTGCTGAGATTGGAGGTGTGAGTGTTATACTCGCTCTAGGGCGGGTAGCCTGCGTACAGTATCAGGACAGGAAAGGGGCTTGCTCTCCTCTTTTGCTCTCATCGCTTTTGTTGTCTTTCACTGCCCTGAGTGGTTGCTGTGTGCCACCCTGTCTTGGAGCCAGCTGATTGTGGACTGAAACCTCCACAAACTGTGAGCTAAATAAACCTTTCCTTCCTTAATTTTTGGCATTGGATATTTTGTCTCAGCAACAACAGAAACCTAACCAACACAAAGGGCAATAATAACAATACATTGGGATAAAATTGCAGTATCACTGCTCCTGATTTAGGGCCACTGTTAAGTAAAGCAAGTGTTACCTGAACAGAAGCACCATGGCAGTTAATCTAACAGGGATGGCTACTAAGTGACTCACGGGCAGGTAGCATATATAGCATGGACACACTGGACAAAGGATAATTCACATCCCAAGCAGACTGGAGAAGACAATGAAAGATTTCATCAGACTGCTCAGAATGGCATGCAGTTTAAAGTTTATAAATTGCTTATTTCTGGAATTCTCCATTTAACATTTCAGGCTGTGGTGTATTGAGGATGACTGAAACTATGAAAAGTGAGATCTCAGATAAGGGGGTGCTGACTATACCTGGGTGCTGGCCCTTACCAGGATGAAACACAAAATTAACCATCACTAGGCCTTCTTCACAATGAGGAGGCAGCCACTAGACCAAAGGGGTGGTCTCCCCAGCAAAGGTTATGTTACTGCCAGCAAGAATCCCTGGAACAAATTACCAAGCTGGTGGTTCTCCTGAGCTGGAGATGAAATCATTGGACATGTCAGTCACCTGAAGAAGCCCATGGGACTGGCCTCTGGGGCTGAGGAAGATGTTGAAGAGTTCGCTATGACTGTGATGTTTCTGAGTTGAGGTCTGCAAAGACCTGGTCAGCGAACTTCACTCAGGGCCCCAAATGCTGCCACTAACCTGAGCACAAACGCATGAGGAGTCCTGAACAGAGGCTGATGAAGAAGTACATAATGCTGGATGTGTTTTCTCTTTGCCTCAGAATAGCGAGTTTGAGGACAGGGCTGTGAAACCCTGTGATGTCACGTTAGAAGGGCCATGAATTCCTTGCTGATCTCACTAGGAGGTAAAGCAAGGCCCCTACCTCTTGATTCTGCACTGGCCCTGAGACTTGCTTGGATGACAAAACATAGCAGAAGTACTGCTGGGCCACTCCCTGGAAAATCCAAGAAGCTCAGGGTTCATGGCTCTTGGAACACAGCTGCCAAACTGTAAAGAAGTCCAAGCCATCGTGCTGGAGAGAGGCCACGTGGTGTAGCTCTGGAATACGGGAAACCACATGGAGATAGAGCATAACTTCCCACTGTGAGAGGCACTCCAGTGGATGGTCAGCATGCAGCTTGACGTGCGAAGACCTTAGGAGCCTCCCAGGCTGACCCAGACCATGGTGGACCCATCAATGCGAGCAACAGATGTTAAGACCAGCAGAGGTGCTGCCCTGTCAGACCACAGAACAGTGAGAAATAAAGTGTTGTTACTGATCACTATATTTTGTGGTAATTTGTTATTCATCAAGAGATCTTTGAAACACATACTCAGAGCCAGAAAATGTCCAGTGGCCAGATGAAAGATATTTGTCTAGGGAAATATTCTGTCCTCATAAGCCAAAGGGGAAAAAAGGGTTGATGAAAAAAAAAAAAAAAGATGCACTTCTGTCTTGATTTGATGTAAGTTGTGCAAAAAATGGGAGTCTGAGGATTATAGAATCAGATTGATTTGGTGGCCCAAAAGTGTCTGGACACTGGACAGAATATCTGCTGTAGCTGGCTGCAGAGTCTAGGCCATCAGTTTCTTACTTTTGGGGCTGGCGAGCACCCCTGGAGTTGTAGTTTTCAGAGCTGCTGGGTAAGGCAGTTTGTCATGCAAGAGGCAGCCAGGAGGAGCGACTTCGGTGGCAACCTGCAGAGATACGTGAAATGAGAATGGAGCCTACTGAGTTCCAAAGACCTGTGAGTAGGTTGTAGTAGGTCACTTGGATGAAACAGAGAAGGATGAAAACGAAGATGTTCCGACTGAATTTCATGCTCCTGATGTGATGACTCGGCATCTGGAGTCCATATGTGAAGAACTCAGGGGGCAGGTAAACAAGGCCTGGTTACTGACTGGGCCGTGTAAAACCGCAGCCGGTGAGATGCCTTCCCCGAAGTGAGCCCAGGCCTTCCTAACGGGCTTCTTCCTTCCTAGCAGGAAGACGTTTTATACGGAGTGATGAAGGCAGAGAGGAAGCAAGTGAAGTTGTCAGCCATCTACAGGGAGAACTACACCTGCCGGTGTTATCCAAAAATTAAAAACCCAGCAAGTTCACAAGTACCAAAGCCAAGGGGAAATTTTTGAAAAGGTCCTCCTGGAGAGGATGAGAAAATGTGTGGGTAATCATGCCCTGGGGGGACGGACATGTGCTTTCTTAAGACCTGAGGAGACAGCGTGGGTAGACTCTGACTCTTGCTGAGCATTCTTACCTGCCCTCTCTGTAAGGTACAGGGACCAGCTGATGTGGGTAGTTTCGGGAAGAGTTGTATTGCAAATGTAGGGTTTGGATTGGCTATATTGGTTATTTTATGTTTTTTTTTTTTTTCTGGTACTGGCAATCAAACTCATGATCTCACGCTTGCCAGGCAGGTGCTGTGCCACTGAGCTAAATCCCCACCCCCTGGATTGGCTATATTGGGACAGAATTAATAATCGGTAGATTATAATTCTAATGTATTGGTCTTTAATGTGTCTTCATTTCATTTTATTTGTGGTAGTAGTACTAAGCAGAAATTATTACTTTTTATACAGTCAAGCTTCTTAATCTTCTTTCCTTCATGCACATTGTTTTAATAGATTTTACTTTTTAGAGGAGTTTTTGGTTCACAGCAAAATTCAGCAGAAGTTACGGAGATCCCGTACTCCCTCATCTCACACATGAATGCCTCCTCCATCTTTGATCTTTCCCTCTAGAGTAGAACACTTAGGACAATCAATAGACCTGCACTGAAAAGTCATCACTACCAAGTCAGTAGTGTGCCCCAAAGTTTGTGCTTGGTTGTGTATATTCTATCTGTTTAGAATATGACAACATATACCCTTTTTTAGAGTACCATACAGAATGGCTTCATTGCCCTAAAAGTGCTCTGTGCTCCACCCATTTATCTTTCCCTACCCTCAGTCTCTGACTGCTGTTGATGTTTTTTTTATTGACTCCATAGTCTTGGCTTTCCCAGAATATTATGGTTGGAAATAATACAGTAATGTAACCTGTTCAGATTGGCTCTTTTCACTTAATATACACTGAACATTTTTCCATACCTTTTGTGCCTTGAGAGCTCATTTCTTACCCTTGAAAAACAGTCCATTGTTAACTGTGCCCTATGTATTTCCCCACTCACCTGCAGAAGGGCATGTTGGTTGTCTCCAGGTTTGAATAATTATAAATAAAACCACTGTTAACATTTGGATTTCTCTGCAGACATAAGCTTTCAACCCATCAGATACATGACTGAAGAGTATAGTTACTGGACTGTTTGGTAAACACGGGTTTGTATTTGTAAGAAGCCAGCTGCAGCATATTGTTGGATCTTGCTTCTTAATCCGTTCTTCCAGTCTGTTTCTTTTGCGTGGTGAATTGAGATCATTAACATTGATGGTTATAACTGATATGTATTGACTTATCCTTTTCATGTTATTTTCCTGTTGTTGGCTCCCTCCTCCCCCTGTTTAACTGCTTGTCTTGCCTAGTGGATTCATTCTATTGGGGTTCATGGAGTTGTAGTCCTCGTTAGCTCTCTCTAGAATGGCCTTCAGGGCATTTTGGAGTGCTAGCTTGGTGATCATAAATCTCCTCAAGAAATTTCTCTGTCATGGAAGTATCTTAATTTTCCATCCATTTTGAAAGGTGGTTTTGTGGGGTACATTAATCTGTTTTCCCTTAGGGCTTGAAATATTTCTCTCCAAGCTCTCCTTAACTTGAGGGTTTAAGTCTGCTGTGATTCTTTTTTTTTTTACTTTTTTTATTTTAAAGAAAATAGTACAAAAAAAGAATAGCAAAATACAGACAACACAAAGCAACGACATTAAAAATGATACAGGGTTTCAAATCAAATGATAGAGATTAACAGTGGTTGTTATATTACATATTGTTATCTTCAATGAAGTTGCTCAGACTAATAGATGTGGGCATAGAAGATTGATCAAATCATTAAAGGGACTAAGAAAATAATAATTTAAAAGAACATTAGAGACAATACATAGTGTCACTAGGCAGGATTGTAGGAATTCACCAATGGATATTATACTGCAAATTGTCATCACACAAGTTGCTCAGATTACCAGATACAAACATGCAAAATTGGTGAAAATATTAAAAAAAAACAAACTTCTAAACATTAACTATTCCCCTCAACAAACTATCAGACACCAACAGTACAGTTATGCCACCAATCCATAATACATAAAATGCCTTAGTACTTTCTTTTTCTTCTTTCCCTCATCCCAGTTGTTCCTTCCTTTGAGCAGTTCCTTTCCCTTTCTTATTATCTATTGTGCATTTTGGGTTTTATTTACTCTTTCATGTTCTTACACCAGGGAGACAATATGATGTTTACACATGTGGGCCTGATTTATTTCACTTCTGAGTATGGTCTCTAGTTGCATCCATTTACCTATAAAAGCCTTGAGTTTATCTTTTTTATAGCTCAGTAATACTCCATTGTATAGAAATACCACAGCTTTTTCATCCATTCCTCAGTTGATGGGCATTTGGGTTGTTTCCAAGATTTAGCTATGACAAATTGTGCCGCTATAAACATGGGTACACATATATCACTGTGGTATGACGTTTTTAATTTTTCTGGAAATATACCCAGAAGGGGAGTAGCTGGGTTAAGTGGAACTTCTAATCTTAGTTTTGTGAGGAATCTCCAGACTGATTTCCACAGTGATTTCACCAACAGACACTCCCACCAGCAGTGGAGAAGTGTTCCTTTTTCCTCACAGCCTCTCCAGCATTTGTCATTGGTTGATTTCTTTTTTTTTTTTTTTTGGTTTTTCTCCGGTACCGGGAACCGAACTCACGACCTTGTGCTTGCCAGGCAGGCGCTTTTGCCGCTGAGCTAAATCCCCAGCCCCCTGATTTCTTGATAATAGCCAGTCTTCTGTGATTCTGATGGGCTTTCCTTTGCACATGATTTGTGTCTTTTCTCTAACAGCTTTCAATATTCTGTTCTTATGTTGAATTTCTGGAATCTTGACTATTATATGCCTTGGTATAGTTTTTTTGATCATAGCTAATTGGAGTTCTATATGGCTCATGTATCTGCGATGCCAAATTCTTTATTTTTGCTTGGAAACTTTTCTACCATTACTTTTATGAACAGTTTTTTTTTTTTTAATGTCCTTTGCACTACCTCCTACTTTTTCATAGATGCCAATCAACCTTATGTTATTCTTTGCCTCATGTAGCTGCAGTTCAATTGATTTTTCACGATATTTTGCTTTTTTTTTTTTTGAGACAGGGCTCACTATGCAGTTCAGGCTGGCATTGAGCTCACTTTGTTGCTCAGACTGACCTCAAACTCACAACAATCCTTCTGCCTCAGCCTCCCAAGTGCTAAGATTACAGGTTCAAAATTAAAATAGAAGTAAAAAATGTTATTCTAGCGACATACTTAAACTAAGCTAATATAAATCCTCAATCAGCTTAAGTGTTTAAATGACTCAGCATCTGTGTCTGCAGAAGATTCTGGTATGTATTAAACGCTGGGAAACAGTTACTTCTCCCTGGCTCAACCAGAGACGCTGATGTGGTGAAGTACTGTGTCTCTCTTTGAACTCAAACCCACTTCATCTACATAAACACAACTGCTTTCACCTCTTCTCTCCCTCGGATCTGCTCTGTTGAGGGTGGAAAACCTCCCATCTGGACCATTGTGAAGTCGCAGTAAACAGCGCACACAGCTTTGCATTGTTGTGCTGGCTGACGCATCTCCTCCTCCAATGTGACCCTGCCCAGCCCTCAGCAGCACATCTGTGGTTGACAATGAGTCTCATGTCACATTTGGGCTCTGCCATAGCCTCATCCTGGGCACAGAGCACATGCCCAAAGGGTCATACACAAGGGACTGTCCCCCAACGAAAGCAAAGACTATTTACCTTTCCTCGCTCTTCCCAGTTCCTAGGATTCCTTTGCAGGCTTCACAAAAACATCTCATTTCCTTCCATTCTACTGTCTTCTGCCTGAATGCATGAAACCTTCTTTGGAGAGAGGCTGCAGAGTATGTCTTGGAAGAAAATGCACTCCCTCCAGTATGTCTGCCCCTGGTGAGCCTTGACCACCTGCTCCGGATGTGGGAGAGCAGGTACAGGGAGGCAGACGATCCAAGATGCTTCTGCCACATTGCTACTTGGGCACCAACGGAAGCCTTCAGGTGGTCCCGGGAAGGCTGGCGTGAAGACCACCAGAGCTGGGGTTGTTGACACTCGCTGTTGAGTGAAGCGTCCTTCAGGGGATGGCGGGGAGAGGGGAGAGGAGGCAAATGGTGCTCCCAGGACTCTTGCCCAGAGCGCCATGCAGACAGCTCAGCTACGGGCTATCTTTTGCTACTCACAGGGGTTCTGGAAGGTCCTCCATGGAGACCACCTTCCTCTGAGTTGGTCCTTAGAGCTGGTACCTGAGGGCTTCATAAACCTCAAGATGTTAGTCTTGAGCACACTGCTTAAGCAATGATTCATCTACCTCCTTATTCACAGAGTGTGTACTGGGGGTTAACAAAAGGTGTGTGGTTGCCTAGACGAAGGCCTCACAAACAGGCACATGTGTACAAATGCTCC
The DNA here is from genome assembly GCF_000276665.1 of Chinchilla lanigera. NCBI lineage: Eukaryota > Metazoa > Chordata > Mammalia > Rodentia > Chinchillidae > Chinchilla > Chinchilla lanigera. The sequence continues at coordinate 4,666,616 of NW_004955497.1, read as the reverse complement.
TTGACTTAGTATGGGTTCCATCCTGAGAAGCCCACCCTCAGCTGAACGTGTCTATCACAGGTTGAAAATGCGCTGAAGCCACCTAACCTACTGAGTACCCCAGCTTCGCAGCACAGCACACGCTGCAGAGTATCAGTTGCTTCGTGGTCACAGCATTGACTGGGAGCTGTGGTAGCTGCCACTGTCCAGAATTCCAAGAAAGAATCTGCCCACATAAAGCTTGCCTCAGAAAGGACCTAAATTCCGAATTCCTTGGGGTCAAGGGTATAGCTTGATGGTAGAGCGCTTGCTCAGCAGGTACAAGACCTGGGTTCCATCCTCAGCACCATGAAATAATAATAGAACTCCAAATATCATTCTATCAAAATGTAAAAATTTTCACACGAAAGCAGTGGCATGGCTAGGCAGCATCCAGGGGCCTTCAGTCCCAGGCCCTCACTTTACTTTCCGCTGACCTCACGGTCAGTATGCCAAAGAGAAAGCCACTTACCTTGAAATGCTCAGGTTTGTCTGCTCAGAACTGACCGAATCAAAGGAGGCCATAAATACCCGAGGAAAAAGGTTTTATTCAAAGCCAGCTCTGAGAAGATGGAGGGGCCTGTTTGCTTCAAATCACCATGTGGCCTTGTACAGTCTTCAGAGAATACAGAGGACAAAGACGGATCCAGCGTAACTCAGAAGGAACTCACAAGGCGGTCTGCCTGATTCTCCACAAAACCTGCTCCACTAAAAGCTGAACCTAAACCAAGAGAAAAGTCTACTAAGAAAGAACCTACAACAAAGATTAATGGAGGTGCTAAGTGAAAGAAGTAAGAAAAGCAGGAAGCTGGAAAGGAAGGTGCGAAGCCCTCTGAAAATGGTTTGACTAACGCTGCAGAGGCACAGAAAGCTGAGTCTGTAGACAGTGAGGGAGAATATATTTTTGTCACAAAAAGTTGGGGGTGATTTTATGTGCCTCTTGGGACACATTTTTAAAAGCTATTTTTACCAAGTATTTTGCAAATGCTGATTTTTTAGGACTCTACTAGTTGGCATACAAAATATATAAAAATGGATGTTTTACTCTCCCATAATCACGCTTTTTGGAAGTTTTCATTATTATCAAGTAAAATAAATACCATCTTAATATTGGAAGCTGTGTATAAAACTGGTTGAGCCATCCATGCACCTGCTTTAAGAATTTAGTGCTGTGCATACTGCATTTTTACTGTGCATATCTGAATTTTTCATGCAATTTTTCTAGAGCAATAATCAGTGGTGCTTTTGTATCCAGATTGTATGTGACTTTAATGAAACATGGATAGTGTGGCCACCTGTTGACTATATGTGGTTTAAAATAAAAGGTTTTCTTGTCTGCAAAAGAAACAACTTTTTAAAAATTTTAAATATTAGCTAGTATTATTATACAACTGGAGCATCTGTAAATGGTTCCTGCATTTTTCTAATAACATTTGGAAAATAAATTGTAAGGGGGTGATGGAAACAAAGGCCTCTAAAGAGGTGAACAGAGCATTTGAATATAACCTAATATTTGAATTAATATTTTTAAGATGCAGTAAATGAAACAACAAATTTCAAAGGGATGATGTAACTTTATTGCAGTTATTTGAGAAGAAGCCAGAAATATTCCTTGAAGGGCATCTCAGTTGGAAGAAAGACAGAAAGATCAAACAGTGATCCCTTTGGACTCTGGGTTTCACAGGTGTTTTTCAATGTTATGAAGATTTGTGTATGTCGGAGCTCCAAATTAGATTTTTGGTACGGCTTAAAATTTAACTAGTGAATTTTCCTAATTTATAGAATTTGAGGCTGAAGGAAAGAGACAAGACTTGGTGTGATTTCACCAACCACGGCCTGTTTGAGAAAACATCTGTGAAACAACAGTTATTTATGTGTTCTTTAAAACAAGAAAAATCTGAAGATAAAATAGAACCTTCCAGCCAATAAGGAAAATTGACTTGTTTATGGCTGTCAGTTTAGGGTTGTAAAACAGGAGTGTGATTGATTTATTTTAAAGGTGTTATGATTTTGCTTCATTTCAAACATTGAGTTAAGCTAAAGATATTCAGTTCCCTTCCCAAGTTTTTAAGAAACCATGGTGGCACATACCTGTAATCCCAGCACTCAGGAGGCTGAGGCAGAAGGATTGCTGAGAGTTTGAGGCCAGCCTGGGCTACATAGTGAGTTCAAGGCCAGTCTGAACTACATAGTGAGACCCTGGCTCAAACAAACAAACCAACCAACCAACAAAACACATAAAATAAAATAAAAGTGAAAAAATAAAAAAACATATGAAGATATTGCTTGCTTACATTTCACAACAAAAAGGGAGACATATGCCACAAACTCATAATTATCTGTTTATTCTAGGATTATACATACAGCTAGACAAAGAACAGATTAAGATGATCTGACTTCATTAGCTTAATTAGGGAGCTCCAAATTAGATTTTTGCAGCTAAATTCTTGGGCCAAGCAGGATGAGCAGCTGTTGCCCAGACACAGGCTCAAAGGCGGAGCTGTAACCCTGTGCCTTCCCCGCTGAGGTCGGGCCTCAGCGCAGGACTGTGGGGGTCCTGGGGGCCACACCCTGCAGTCCCAGCTTGCATTGACTTGTCAAGCCATTTCAAACACTATTTTCCAGAGGGACTCTGCTGACCTTCCCTGCTCTTTCTTGGACATGTGTTAAACTCTATAGTGGGACCGGCTACATACATCGTGGGGTCTGGTGTGAAATAAATTGCAAGGCCCCTTGCTCAAAAAGTATTAAGAATTTTAAAACGTGACAGCAGGACACGAGCCCAGCTTGGGCCCTGTGCAGCTGATGTCACGTGCCACACAGCCCACTGGCCTTTGTTGTCTGAACTGTAATGATGGACTGAGCTGTGGTTTTGTATATACTGCATTCACAAATTGATTATTCACCAGGTGAGAGCCTTTTAACTTATCTGGAAGTATGTAAATACGTTATGATGTTAGCTGTATAAATAGCTACTCATGAAAGGAAATGTACTATCACCAAACAAAGAACTGTGTGTTAGCCTATGATTTGAATACTATTAAATGTCTTTGAGATACTCAGCCGGGAAGATATGAATACCATTTAGAATTGCGGAAACCTAAGCATGCAGAACTATGGTTTGACAAAACACTTGAAGATCAATAAGCTCATCAGCCAAATTCCACGACAGAAATTTTCTCAAAGGGATTTCTCAGCAACAGGAAATTCTGTACATCATTGTGTCCAATGAACACAGACAGTACACAGACAAGCCGATCAGGAGTCATGTGGAATATTCACAAGCCAGCTACAGATATCAGGGGTGGCCTGGAGTTCTATACAAGTTACAGGTCTACAGAGTAGTGGTGTCAACCTACTCTCTTGACGGTGATCTTTCTTCACCCTCTCTTCTACCCTCTTCGCCGTGCGCTTTCTCTAAGCCCTTTGCTCCCTTTCTCTCTTTTATCTCTGGTCTTCACTATTCTCTCGGCAATTTCGTGTTCATCATCGCTTTCACTACTATCTCTAAGGATAAGCTATCTCAGCCCTGGTCTTCTTAGAGTGAGGGTCCAGCTCTACATGCCTTTGAGTACCTTGACTCTCAAGTGTCAACCAGAAATCCAATTACAAACAAACAGCAGCTCCCACCTCTCCTAGTCATTAACCCTGAGTATCCTTCAGCCCCTCTTCTCTTTTCCCCTTGTTACAGCAAGCAAGTCCAACAAGACAGGTGCAAGAGACTGAAAGGGCAAAAATGAACAAAGCTTTATTGAGCCAGCTGATGGACAGTCTCTAACCAGGAACCAGAGACGCTGTCCTCCCTGATTTAGGTCTCACTTTAGTTTAAGTAATTTTAGGTTTCCATAGTAACCATTACCTCATTTTCAGGAATTTTACAAGAATGTCACTTAATGGTTACTAGGTTTACATTTCCCGGAAGTTGCTGGACAGCCAGATTCCAGATGACCATTGCAGTTTAACTTTTAGCCTACTTCTCAATTGTCGTTTGTTCCATTCCCATTTTATGACTCCACTCTCCTTTAAGTGGGTTGATATGAAGAGTGGGGTCAATTCCAGCTTAAATGAACATAAGTGACTTCTCTTAATATGGAGTTAAAAAAAGAAAATGGAGTCTGTCTTGCCCTATCACCCTCACCATTCATGTTCACCCAGATAATGATGCTGTGCCCTGTAGCTGTGGAATTTCTCAAATCCAGTTTCCCTTCTTATCCAGCACTCTGTGGGCGACTTGTCTCTAGTTTTGTCTTCTCCCACCCATCTGAACATAGATAACTGTAATCTATCTCAAGCTCCAAACCTATTGCTCAAAAGCCTTCAATATTTCCCTCTGTCTACAGAATTACCCTTTAATGAGCATTCAGAACTTTCTCTGCATTCATCTTGATCTACTTGCAAGATTTCCCTTCCAGAAACTACTCCTTTGTGTGACTCTTGACCTCTAGCCCACCGCCCACAGCTTCGAGGCATACTGTACACTTTCCTGGTCCTGTGGTTCTCCTGTCCTGTCCCACAGGCCGTGAATGGGCCAGCGAAGGCCTCCTTTCTACATTTTCTCACCAACACCTTGCTCTTCTTTCAAGTGCCACAGCAGCAGGGCCTGGTCTGTGAAAGCAGACATAGGTCACTTTCTCTCGTTGTGAAGGGGCTGAATCCTTTTGGGGTGTATTTCTCAAATGGCCCTCATTCCATCTGCCATAGGTAGAACTTGCCATTCTAGATCGTATAAGCTACTTACAAGTCTTTGTCTCTTCCTTCCTTCCTCCCTTCCTTTTCTCCTTCCTCCCTTCCTTTTCTCCTTCCTTCCTTCCTTCCTTCCTTCCTTCCTTCCTTCCTTCCTTCCTTTCAAGATGGTGTCTTATTTTATGGTCCAGCCTGACCTCAAACTCTTGGTCCTCCTGCCTCAGTCACCTGAGCAGCTAGGATTATAATGCCTGTTTGGAGTGTGTACCTGATTTTGCTTTACTTAGCTTGAAAAATAGGTTTGACATCTGTCACAGATGCTGTATCCGGCTCTATAAGTGGCTCCGTGAACATGTTTGATGCTAACTTAGGAGGGATCATCACTAATGGTGACGTCTGAGAACCACACCCGTGTGCACACCGCTGCCTCTTGTACTCCACACCACCACAAGCCCTCCCCACATCACTGGACAGCCCCCTGTCTCCCCATGTCCACTTTGTGCCACAAATCCAATCTCCTCATGGCAGCCAGGGGACATTCTTCAAAGTCAAGTCAGTTCTCATGGGCTGTTTAGACCCTTTTAGGATCTCTGTACAGGAAGGGCTCAGAGTCATAATCGGGTTAGAAGGTGAGATTAGGAGACTTGTTTGGCCCTGAATTCACATACTACCATAAGTACACTGTGTTTTAATTACAGCATATAAGGACTGGGATCGCTGCTGAAGGAACTAAAGTATTTCTCAAACCACCCTGCTGCTGGTACCTGCTTCCCATCTGGAGTGTGCCTATGCAGGAACACATGGAAGGGAGGACCCATGCATGCTGGGTCCTACCCTGGTTCTCTCTCTCTTGCTCCCTGGTCCTTTTGTGCATGGTTTGTCTCCGTACTCTCAGATCCTCTGGCCCTGTCTGGCCCTTTCTCCCTCTTCCTCCCTGGAGCTGAATGTCTAAGTGACCCTATGGTTGTTTCTTTCACAGGAAAATATTTTTGATCTCCATAAGGACAAGAAATTCTTGCCTCCTTTCCTTGGGCTTTGTTCCTGCCTGAGAGCCAAGTGGGGAGGAACAGAAATATGTGCCAGGGATCTATGTCTCTGGCCTTCTGTGCTTAAAACAAGAGGAGTGGAGAAGCTGGATCAGTGTAGACATAGTGCCTCTTGCATGAAAGAGGGTATCTCAGTTCATCAGAACAACAGCTTCATTTTCACAGGAGCAGGAAGAAATCCATCCCAGTGTACGCAGAGAACCAATCTCTCACAGTGATTTAAGGAAATTTCTTGCACATCATTCATAGAGAAAAACATTTTTTCTAACATTTCATATTGCTAGAGGGGGGAGAAAAAGAAAGAAGCTTATTTTCAAACGCAACCCACCCGCAAGCTCTGTGTCTGTCCCAAGATCTGTGAATAGCTGCTGTGCTTCTGAGACACTCGTGCACTAATATTTGTATGTGATTCCAAGGGACGTCTAAGAAAACTGCTTCAGGTAGAAAATTAACACCCCTTTTGCATTTGCTTGAGTTTGAGCCTGTCAGCTGTACACCATGTTGTTTACCTCTAGGGTGATGGCTTTGGATCAGTCAGAAGTTAAGTATTTAACAGAGGTAGTAAGTTCAACCAATTTCCCTGGTTCAGTCCATTACATATTCTAGCCTGAGAAAAGAAAGGAACCCATCTAAATTCTAAGCTACATTTCAAGGTACAACTTGCTGGAGGAAAATAACCAAATGCTCCTAGCATGACTTACACACCCCCAACACACCAGCAAGAGAGTCCTGACTCACTGACCAGCCGTGCCTTCCCTACACTTCTAGACTTCTTTTTAGAGTATTATGGAGCCAGTCTGGCAGGAAGACAGAAATCAGAAAGCTAGATCCGCCTTTTCAAAAACAGTTAATCTGTCAAGTTTCTGCGTAGAGGTCACTGGTCAGCAGGAGGGCAGAGCGCTCAGTGGAAGAGCTGCCTGCATCAAGGGCGGGAAGGAAATCCATATTTACTTTTCCCACACTGGCTGCTGCCCACTTCTTGACTTTTTAATTTTTCTGAGTGATAACACCATTCTCCCAGGTATCTGGGCTCCAAATACTTGCATCATCTCTGAAGATTGGCGAAGCAGCAATACCCGTATAGGGCAACAAAAAACCCGAAGGCCTATTTGCACAGCTAGCTACTGCTACTGTTTGATTAAATTTGTTTCGATGCATGTTGTTTTACACAGCTGAGACTATACTGGGGATCGTTTTAAGCCTGCGTCATGCTTTTTCTTGGTTTAGCTCATGTTATTATAAGTATTTTCCCATGTCACAAAAGAATTCTTCAAACAATAATGAGGGGGAAAGAGTATATTATTAGTAACTGACGTAGTATTCCTTTTAGGGAAAAACGTGCCTCTTTTGAGGAAAAAGGTATGGGCAATAATTTTCAGTTGCTCCAGGGATGAGAGATGGTCCAAGGTGCATGATCCCAGGCCCTTTGTAGATCCCCACGATGCAATAAACCACCCCAAATCTTGTAATACTTGAGGCAAACAGAAGCTTCACTGAGGCAGCCTGCATCAGGGCATAGCCAGCAAGAAAAAACCCTCAGAAGGAAGCCTTTGAGATCTACAAAATTAATGGGAAAGATCTGCATTTTTCATAGACTGTGGAATGAAGAATTAGAGCATGTTAATCAGACAACTGAGAGACTTGGGGGAGGGCCCCACTGGTATCAGGCTGATGTTCACAGTCTTTTGATGGTTGCTCAGGGACCCCCTGAGCATCATTTAAATAACACTTTGAACAAGTTTGTGTTTGGATCATTTCTTTGGACTTGGGGATCATGAGGTCACATGGCACAGGCATGTTTGAAGGAATGTGCTGCAGGATCACCTACTGGTCCTCAAGAATGTCTGTGAATTTATAGCCCCATAGGCGGCAGTGGGTGCAAACCATACCTCTGTATACTTGCTAGTAGCCCCTGGGATTTAGGATCCACTCCATGTACGACAGCTACCATGACCCCTTTTGTGAGCTGCCCCATGGAAATAAGCTACCCTACAAGCGCTGCAATGCCTCACTTTCCCTTCAGGGCAGCGATTGTGCTGTTTTACACGACTGTTGCTAGTATGGATACCTTCTTCTGCTGTTACCTCAAGTGGCTAGAAGGAAGATCTGTGCTTTTCTTAGGCTTGCTGTGCAATATTTGAGAAGCGGGAGTAGCCTTATGCTTTTGAAAAGTATGGGCAGGCTCTGCCACTAGGACTTTATTTATCCTGATCCAGACTTACGAGAGGATCAAGTTCAAAGAGATGTGATGCATGGTTCAGGACTGTACTGCTGAGCCTGTCTCTGAGCGGCGGGAGAGGGGAAAGCAGTGCTGAGGCAGAACCTGTGTGAAGTGAGAGTCTAGCATGGCGTGCTTAGAGGGATGGCCAGGGAGGGGCTGGCCTCACCAGGAGTCAGCAGGAACCTCCAGATGGGTCTCATTGCTTTCACTGTCAGGACTGTGGGTGGCACACAGGGAAATGCAGACAGCAGGGGTTTCTGGCACCTGAGCTTGGTGCTAGCTACAGTGCTCATGATGATCCTGAGACAAGGTATAAATATGTGGATTGGGTATACAGAGAGCTTGGTGAACCCAGAACTGTCTGAGAAACTCCGTCCTATGGGTGTCCAAAAGTTTCAGCTCAATGGATGAGTTTTAATGTTGAGAGAGGTCTTTCATGGTGTGTTCCAGAGCTTTCTTTTTGTTTCTCTCTGGGCCAATAATTTTTCAGGGCCTGGAAGAAGCAGTAGAAGGAGAAGGTTGAGTCATGAGACAAGGGTTGATCTGACTGAAAGCTGGGAGAACCATGGATGCAGCGGAGAATGAATTAGTGGGTAAGAATTGTTTAGATATGTCCCTCCAAATGCCGTGTTGAAAAATGAATCCCCCAGTTCATATGTTGATGTTCTTATATGGTGAGGCCCTCGGGAGGCAGTAGGGTTGGATGAGGACAGACAAAATGGCTCCCATGATGGCATCAGCGTCTGTGTTAGAAGAGAACCTGGGCTGGCATGCTCGCACTGTCTCACCACCCTTTGTCCTCTTTGAAGTTATGATGTATCAAGAAAGCCCTCCCCAGATGCCTAGCAGAGGCCAGCACTATGCTTTTGGGCTTCTCATCCTCTGGACGCACAAACCAAATAAGCTTCTATTCTTTATAAATCACCTGGTCTCAGGTACTTTGTTAGAGCAACAGAAAATGAGTGAAGAAAGCTAGGCTAAATTTCATAAAATGGAATTTAAAATGGATGTCCCTATAAAGTTGCATAAGTGCAGGGAGGGAGACATAGATTTCAGATGAAATTTCTCTGTGATGCTATGTGCCAGGGAAAAATTCCTGTGAGCCATTGTCCATCTCTGGAAGACAGGAGACATTGGTCCTTCTGTTCTGCAGTAGCCCAGGCATCCCCTAGAGCATGACATTCACGTATAAGGCATGTCAGAGGAGAAGGATAGCGTGGTTCTGCATTCCATAAGGAGCAGCTGAAGGAAGGCGAGGCTAATGTGAGAAGCAAAAGTCTCAGAGGTACTTGAGAGCTAGTTTCAAATGTCTGGAGGGGTGTCCTTTGGGAATGTGCTGAACTCATTTTCTGGAGAGGCAGTGTGGTAGTGTCACAGCAGATGGTGTCTCCACAGGTGGCCACAGCCATGCTGCCCATTTCATGTGCTCTTTTTGCCTATGACTTTGCCATTCTCTAGTAAAGCGGTGGACGTTAACTGCCCCCTCTTGAGTCTCAGCTGGCCCCATGACTTATTTTGATCTATATATAGTATTTGGTGGATGTGGTGCTGTATGACTTCCAAGGCTGGGTCTCCACACAGATGCGGCACCTTCCTTTGCTGATTAGAGTACCTGTTTTGGGGGCCAAACTGTAATAAAAAGAAGTTAGTCCTTTGGTAAGAGCCATGTGGAACTTCTCAGAGTTCTTACTGGAAGGTTCTAGGTATGTGAGTGAAGCTATGCAGGGCTTGCAGTCATGAGAGACATGAGTTGATGCCTTGGGGTGCAGAAGAGCCACCCAACTGAGCCTACTGAAGTGCCTGACCCACAGAACTTTGAACAATACAGTAGTTACATTAAGTCACTAAGTTTTAGCATGGCCCATAAGTAGCTGAGAAAGTATAATCAAACCAGTGATTACAAAGGTAGACTGTACAGCCAGACTACCCTGCTCCCGCTACTTGCTAGTTTAATCTTTAGCAAGTAATTTAACTTCTTTGTGCCCATTTCCTGATCCATGAAGTGGGTAGGCTCAGTCTCATGTGCTTACTGTTGGATTAAAGGATGGTGTTATAGCTTGTGTTTAGATGTCCCCCAAAGCCTGATGCAGTCATAGGGGGCTTTCTCAGAGGTGGCTGTATCTAGAGTGTGTGACGATGGGACTGATTCATGGTGCAATCTAGGATAAAGAAGGTGTGAGTGCTACCTTCCCTAAGTAGCCTTGATAAGATATAAGAGATAGAAATACTGAGGACCATCCCTCTTGCTTGCTTTGCTACCTTCTGCCTGCCATGAACTCTTTTTCCTCTGCGATGTCACCCTACCTTGGAGCTGGCCAACTGTGGACTGAAACTTCTACAAACTATAGCTAAATAAACCTCTCCCCCTTTAACTTTGGGTGTTGGGTATTTTGTCTGAGCAACCATAAAAAAGTGACTAAGACAGATGGACTGCATAAGCATCATTTGAACAGTACCTGGCCCACAGAAACTGTGGACTGGGATTAAGGGATAGAACCTGTAAAGCTTTTTTTTAAAAATCAGCTCTAGTTTTTAAAGTTTCCAGTGAACTGGCCAGATACAGAGTAAACAAGCTCTGAATGTGGCAATGTCCCCTGTTCTGAAAGTGTCTCTATCAGGGGTGAGTGGCTGCTTGTAGAATTTGGGGACTGTTGACTCAGTCTTGGCAGTCTGTTTCCAGAGGACTGAGGCCATATATCTACTGGAGCCAGCACTCAGTGTGCTTAGTGCCCTTCTCTCAAATTGGCTTAAAAAGTTAGATGTAAAACAAAGAAGAACTCATCCAGCCTAAGCAATCCAATTTTGAGATTGCCCAACATATTTTATGTAGCCTGATGTCTTCTCATCCACCATTAATGCTCCTGAAAATCTTTATGAAGTTAGCATCGCCACTTCCGGAAGATAAAGGACTTGAAGAAACAGAATCACGTGACTTCTCAATAATTGAATGGACTGCTGTGGTCCTTTCCACCTGTGAACTCAAGGCTGGAATGAGAGGACCACGCCACCCAGGCTCCCTGCGGAGCAGCGTCACGCGGATGGTCCCACCTCCCAAAGTGCAGGGGCGAAAATGCGCAGAGAAGCCCTGAGCGCCTCCCTCCTCCCTGGCTTCTGAGACCGTGAAGAGCCAGTTCTGATGTGGTAGCGGCTCAGGAAGGCAGGCCCTGCCCAGTTCTTCAAAAGTGTAAGAAGGAAATGAGGTCTGGAAAGGAAACCTCCCTATCTGCATGGTCTCATAGAGTGTCCCCAGACCCATTCCCTAGGGCCCTGGAGATAAACTCAAAGTCACTTATGATTCGGCCCAAGGTTTCATTACCGCGTCAACCTAGGGCCGGGTGTGAGATAGGGACAAAGAGCCGGGACGGCAGGACTCTGGGGCTAGCCGGGCGGCCCTGCCTGCTTCCTGTGCCATTCGGTTTCTTCCGACTCAGCCTCAAAGACGCTGATCTCTAAATGAGGACAGACGGAGCCAAGAAATGGGGACAGGTGGTCACTGCTACTCCCTGTGAAGCCCCACAAGGGGTATTTTAATAGTGCTCCCCATCTGTCTGACCTCAGAGGTTAATCCCTTCCTAATCTGAGCAGTAATAATTGGGTAATCAGACAAGGCGCTCCAAGGAGCCCAGCCCATAGCTTTGCTGTTCTTCTTGGCTACACTCTCTTTCATTAGAGCTAAGTACAGCTGACCTAGAAATGTCCTGCTCAAGCTTCAGTCTTCTGCTAGGTGAGAGTAAACACTCTGAAGAAATAAGCATGTTTAGAAATCACAGCCTTCTTTCCTGGGGCTTAATTTGAGTCACGGCTCCCCAAACACAGAAATGAGAGGTACTGGGGCAGATCACATGATCCCACTCCTTGCTAAGGAAGGAGGGAAGGAAGAGAAAGAAAGAGGAAAGAAAGAAAGAAAGAAAGAAAGAAAGAAAGAAAGAAAGAAAGAAAGAAAGAAAAGAAAGAGAGAGAGAGAGAAAGAAAGAAAGAAAAGAAAAAAAAGAAAAGAAAAGGGCCCCATAGTTAGCTTGGGCTGATGAGCTCACTGGTGCACGTCTAGGAGACATCCCAGAATAAATTCATCTCCTGAGATTTCTGTCTTTTGAAAAAAGTGACCTTGCTGGGGTGGATGGCAAATGAATCATAAATGAAAGCTGCATGAAGCCGGATCAGGGTCTTAACCTAAAGCCCAAGAAGAAAACCCAGTAGGTGGTTAGGATCTGGGACAGAAATAAGCCTGGCTGTGTGGGGATTAACCCATCAAGGAGGAAAACAGATTTATTTTGCCCAAAGGAGAAAAAATAACACCCAACTGGCCTAGCACCTGAAAAGGAACACAAGCATCTTCTTAAGGAGCTGAAGGGCTTCCGTGGACATAGCTCCTGGTCAATGCCAAGGACAGGGAACAAGGTGGATTCATGGCAGCAATTAGGACACAACAGGCCCTCAGAGATGCTGGCTGGTTGAATGGACAACATGGAAGCCCTCCTAAGATACTCTGGAGCTGGCAATCCTCAGAGTCAGGTAGTCTGTTCTATCAGTTACTAAAAGTATTTGCTTTAGAGAGGATTTTTTTTTTTTTTTTTTTTGAGACAGGGTGTCTCTGTGTAGTTCAGGCTAGCCTTGAGTTCACTATGCAGCCCAGGCTGGTCTCAAATTCGCAGTGATCCTCCTGCCTCAGCCTCCCAAGTGTTAGGATTATAGGTGTGCACCACCACTCCCAGAGGGTAAAAGTAGTTGCTGCAACACAAAAGGAGAAAGCCAAAGGGTGGAAGAGAGCTGACAGCGGTGTGCCCAGTAAGGCTGTTTACCCATTGTGTGGTACGTCCATCACCGAAAGGATTAGTATTGCAAACGGGAAGGAGCTTATTGACCCAGAGGGCAGCCCTCAAGTAAGCCCTCCCACTGACAGGATGTGTGGATATTTATGGGCTGTGGCGGGGCCGAGCTTGGTCAGCTGTTGCCATCACAACTTTCTCGTCAGAGTGGTTAGCAAGTGACTACCAACAGGTGAAGCTGGTGAAGTGCAGAAGCAGATAACGAAGAGCAGGTGTTTCCGGTTTTCCTGGGTCTGGACGGGAGGCAGACGTTGGAGCATGCGGTCCTGAGAGTGGAGAGACTGGGGGGGAGCTGGGGAGGTGGCAGGTGGCCTGCCCTGTGTGCGGGTGCACGGCAGATTCTGCTCGTTGACTGCTCTAAGCTGTTCTCTCCTACAGCGATGGGAATGTGGCCGGGTACATGGTTAAACACACTTGCCACTCTCTCTCGTAGATGTGACCAGTGCGGGCCACTGGTTTGTGCCGTGTCTGAGTCAAAGCTTTTAAGAAGCGGATCTGCTTCTTCCAGCATCTCATTCTCCTTCCACGGGCTAGATGTAGATGGCAAGAAGACCCCAAGGGGACACAGAGGGGTAAAAGCTGGGACCCTGAATGGCTTCATGGAAGAGACCCATCCCTCTGACTTCAGTAGGCACCTAGGACTTGTTAGGTGAGCGCTGTGGTCCAAATGCGTCCTCCCAGAATCCATATGTTGGAACCTAACCTCCAAGGTGATGGTATTAAGACACAGCGCCTTTGAGAAGGTGATGAGGTCATGAGAGGCTGCCCTCACGAGTGGTATTAGTGCCCTTGTAAGGCAGACCCAAGGGAACATGTACCATGTGCAGACACTTGGAAGCTGCCATCTACAAACCACAAAGCAAACCCTCACCAGACCAGGAATCTGCAGATACCTTGATCTTGGACTTTAAAAAGATTAATTTTATTGGTACTCTTCTGACATACATAATGATCCCATTCATCATAGGCAACTTGTATGTATGCATAACATATCTTCCTTCTTTTCCCCCCATCCCCCTCCCTTTCCTTTACAAAACTTTATTTCTACCATTTTCCTTCCATTCTTTTGTACATTTTATCCCTATTCTCCCTTTCCCTCCCCTCCCCTGCCCTCATTCCGCTTCCCCTTTGAATATCTCCTTGCCTCCCAGCCTAGAGTACGGTCATTGCGGTCCAAGTGAACTAAAATGGTGAGTGAGAAACAGACCTCTTCAAGTCCACTCACCATGCTTTGGGGTCTGGCCGGCACAATCCCACGCAGTACACACACTACCAAGGAAGGCGAGCTGGGGAGATGCGGCCCCAGAAGTAAGTCATCAGCCTCTGTTCGAGGTGACAGACACCCTCAGCTGCCACAGCCACTCTGCACATCACAGACAGGAAGACCCCCACGTTTTCCTCTCATCACAGCCTCTTTTCCTAAAGTCAGAGCCAATTAATGGGAAGTGGGTCCTGGAGCACGATGATGATCTGCACTGTGTGGACAATGGTCTGAGCGAATGTGACATATCATGAAAATCTGAGAGGCAGAGAAGACCTGGCATCCCAGCCTCTACACAGAGCACGCAGAGCAGTGCATTAGTTGCACAAGCAGGACCGTAGCATCCCAGATACAGCAAGCAGGAGGACACGCTCAGGGAATATGTTCAGAACTGTTGGTGCACAGTCTATAAAGGCAACTTTGGTATGTTGAGTGTGGGCTGTTAGGAACTGTAGGTGCTAGAGGATAACAGAATAAGTAGGCTATAAGGGTATAAGTATTGCTATACAGAAAAAATGATAAGGCTCAGCTTCCAGGATTCAAAATATATTTTTGAAACCCATGACAATATCTTTGGGGGGCGAAATCATTTGTTTGTTTGTTTGCAAAGTCACATTTGAACTTCAGGCGCCAAGATCTTGACCTGAGCAATAAGTTTTAAAGAATATATCCTTGGCCTGGATGCCTGGATATCGTTGTCTGGGTTAAGACCAGATGCATTAAGAGCCCAGAGGCGTGGGGAATGGGAGAAAAGGATAAAAGAAAAACAAGCCCACAAGTCCCCCGCGGGCCTTGGAGACCCATCTTTCTGCACATCTTAAGATAAGTGTCAGCGGCCTGGGCTCTGTTCTGCTCCTCCTAGAACAGCATGTGCAGCAACACTTCAGTCCAGAGAGCCCGTGACCACTGGACACAGGACGCAGGGTGGAGAGTGCTTTCAGCGTCCCCCTGCTTTGGCGCAACGTAAGACACACAGGATGAGACTCCAGCTGTCCTGGGCAGTTCTGCGGAGCCTTGGGGGCTGGGCTTGTCGTGAACTCTCGGCTTCTAACATCCGTTGCTGCCGATCTGTGAGGAATGAAGTTGCTTCCTACAATTGGCTGTGTAAGTGTTCTGTTTTACCACGCACATGCAGATGGGCTAAGACGGGTGCACGGCCCTGGAGAGAGAGAGTCCTTTCTGAGCTGATTCTGGGCACAGTGGAGCTACTTCCCAGAGTGTGAGAATCTGGTCTTTAGGAGGGGGCTCTTCTCCCTGCACTCTGTGCCCTGCACCCGGTTATCTGAGGAGCACCGGGGAGGAGACACCCTGCTCCCCATGAGCTTAGAAACTGGCTGTGCGTGGGGCTGCTAAAGGTAGCTTCTTCCTTTCTTTTTCTCTCTTTCTTTCTTGCTTGCTTGCTTGCTTGCTTTTTTCTTTCTTTCTTCTTTCTTTCTTTCTTTCTCTCATTCTCTCGTTCTCTCTTTCTCTCTTTCTCTCTTTCTCTCTTTCTTTCTCTCTGGTATCAGGAATCAAACTCAGGGCCTCCTGCCTGCTAGGCAGGTGCTGTGCTGCTGAGCTACATCCTCAGCTAAAAACTGGAGGGTAGAGAGGTGCTGTTACTGTCTGGAACTCTGTGGGTGCCCCCAGGGCTGTGACCGCAGGGAGAGGTGGGGACCTTACACTAAGGGGCAGGCTCCAACCCAGAGTGGCGTGAGAAGAGGGGAGCGTTCTCCTGTCTCTTAAACAAGTGGAGGTGGCTAGGAAAAGTGGCGCGGGACTCCAGAAGGCCTCAGGGCTGTGACTAGTGGGTCTGACAGCCTGCCTGGTGGCTGGAGTGGGGGATGAGGGTCGTGGGCAGAGCAGGCCCACCTCAGCTGGCCAGGGAGCTCCGTGCACACTGCCTGTCCCCCAAGCCAGCTGGAGTAGGGCCCGGGTGCCGTGCTGACTGCATCCAGAAGGCAATGCAGAGCAGAGTCCTCTAGGTCACCTGAGGGGCCGTTGTTTGGGCTTTCCCCACTGGACGTGGATGGATTCTGCAGCCCCTTCCGGCCTCAGTCTTGACTTCCTGGGCCTTGCCTCCTCCTTCCCTACTGCCGCCCTCTTCTGTTAGATGACTCCCGCTCCTTGTCTGGCTGCCCTCTAGCGCTGCTTTTACCCACACCCAAGGCCCTGGCATCCCGTGTGTACACCCGCTGCCATCTGACCTCATTCTGCCCCGCTTTTGGCTTCGCTGGACCTGCCTCGCCGCTGACAGCTGAGAGATCCCATCCCGCTCTGCGGTCTGAGCCGCAGTGTCTTCCAAGAGCGGCTCTAGCAAGATGAGAGAGCAGGAGCAAAGGCAATGGTTAGGAGGAGCAGGCGGGATGACATGTGAGCCAACGTGTTTCTCAAGCTCGGGTGCAGTGGGAGGAGAAGACTTGGGGCCACACACACTGTTTCTCTTGTTTTGTCTTCTGCACAAAGCGAGAACTCGGATGGCCCTCTTGCCTTTCTCCTAGACGGTCCTGGGGCCAGGACTCCAGGGGTGTTGCACTGTACATCAACATCTGCTCTGCCTGGCCGACACCGTTTTCTCTGTTGTTTACCCTGGCTGGCAATGGTGCTGTCCCACGTTGCTGGCAACTCCCACACAGCCATCGTGATCCTGAGATCTGCCAAGGGCCCACGCCTACTGGCTCAGCCCGCGATCACATGGAAGCCACCAGAGCCTCAGTCCAAGACCTGCAGCACTGGTGTCAAGGGCATTGGTGACTCTTTTAGGAGTGAAGGTGAGGCAATGCCGGCACCGCTGCTGGTGACAGTGCTTAGTATGGGTTGAATTGTGTCTCAAAAGCTACCTGGAGTCTTAATGGCTGGCATCTGTGCAGAGGACCTTATTTCATCTTTGAAAATGTAGCTAAGATATAAATAAAGGCAAGATTATACCAGTGTTTGGTGGGCTCTTTTTCCAGTATTGCTGGTTTCCTTGTATGAACAGGATTAGTGTCCGGACAGACATGCAAGGGAGGAGAGCATCCTGTGATGATGGAGGCAGGAGTTGCAATGCTGTGTCTTGTAGCCAAGGGGTACCAGGGTTGTTGGCAGCAGCCAGAAGCTGGGGGCCAGGCATGGGACGGATTCTCCCTCACACCTGCAGCAGTAACCGGCCCTGCGGCCACTTTGAGCTGGAACTTCTGGCCAACAGAACTATGAGACAGTGACCTGGCTAGTGATAGTTGTTAGGGCAGCTGCAGGAGACTGGACACACTACTGCTGTCCACCACTGTCAGCTGCTGCCTGGCCCTGGGGCCGCTGGACCTACCAGTGTTATGCAGAAGCACCTACTTTGCTTTCATCTGCTGTTTTGTACCTGGGATCCAGGTGCAAACCCATGGGGGCTGAACCCAGGAGACTGCGGATGAACCAGAACTGCTCACTTCCTGAGCTTTGGATGGCTCCAGAGCCAGTGTGGGATTCTGCCTCCTCCTGAGATGAGCTCTTTCCCCTCCGCAGCCTCAAGTGTGCCCCGAGGTTAATGTGGAAAATTATGAGTTGCGCTAGGCTTTTACATTGCATGTTATTAATTAGAAAGGAATTTGTCTCCTGAATGAACCTGTACACGGGGAAGCTATAAACCCACAATGAAAGCTGATAATTAGGAAAAACGAGGAATCAAAAGGTGCTTAAAGAAAATTTAAGAACTTCAGTCCAGCTGAGGACTCCTTGTGCTCAGATGTCTCTGGTCCCCATCCTGCCTGCGCTGCCCTATGTCCTTGTCTCCCTGGGCAAGGAGGGTACAGAGAAGCACCGGCTGCATCACACCCTGGACTGGGCTCCCTGCAAGGCGTGCCCACACATTTCCCTCCTGGCACCGGGCCTTTCACACTGTGGTTTCAGCTTGCAGGAGAGCAAGGTCAGGCTTCGAACACTGGACAGAGTGGCAGCAGGAGGATGATCAAGGCTGGTGAATCTGAGGCTTCTGCTGATGGGCTTGACGTGTGCAGGGCATCGCCAGCATCACTGCCCCGGAGCTCACCTGGGAGGAGAATCACGGGAGGGAGTAGACAGGAGCAGGGAGCCGGACACTTCAGACCGGGCTGGGGTTCAGACCGGTAGCATGGTCTTCAGGTGGGTGGCACCGAGCTCAGCTCCGGTTTATCATTTCTGAACCTCTTTAATTAAACAGTATCCCTTCAAAGACCCCGGGCAAATATAGACTGAAGCCAGAGATTTTTAGTGGGGACTGCAGTGACTTGGAGAGACCCACAGCGAGCACACACTGCCCCTCCTCAGGCCCTTTCACCTAAGAAAGAAAATTCACTCTGCAAGCTGAGGACAGTGGCTGCAGGGGCTCAGGGGTGAGAGGACACCCCAAACAGGAAATGGCGTCACTAAACTCTCAAACAATCCCTCTTTGTGTATCCCTTACCTTTTTCTTGTTTTAGTGTCATCCTCCAGAGAGGCGGGCTGCCCGGAGACAAAGCCTCTACTCAACAACAAACACCTCCTTGTGCCAAAAAAGAGAGAAAAGCTCACATGTGTCTCCCGGCCAAATCACTCACTGTTTACATCTGTGAAGCGCTGCATTGTTTTGGAGCAGCTCTGGCCCAAAACATTTCCCTCAGCCCCACTCTCCACCCTGCCTACTCTCATTTTCTGTTCACTCTGCCGTGAGGCTGTGTGGGAGAAAGAATAAAAGATCTCGTAAAATCCAGAGTGCTTCTGGTAAAGTTACCTTCACTATCTTGTCTGTCTTTCAGAAAAGAGAAATTTCCATCTCTTCCCAGCGTAATCTCTGCTTCCCTCGCCCTTGACTGCGAAGAGCGGTTTCAGGTCTGGATGGATCTTGGCGAGGGTTGGATGGCCTTTGAGTTCAGTCTGCCACCCCACAGTCCAACTGTGACCCTGACCTCAAACCGTGCTCCTCATCCTCTTCCTGCTCACCCGCCTGGTTCCTCTGGTGAGCTCACTAGCTGGCCTCACGCCCCTCTTCCCGGGATCCAGAAGCAGAGCCTTAGGTGGAGGAGATGGGAGGTTCCTTGCTCACACCGCAGCCTCTAAAGCTCAGCTCTCCCCAGGCCCTGACAGGGCTCTCAGCTGATTCCTGGCCTCCTTCAACCTCAGGGCCAAGGACTCCTCACAAGGCACCTTCCCCCACTGAAGGCCACTTTGTCCCTTTCTCTTGGCTTCCATGTCGTTGTCCCAAAGGGGTGACATCCATCCCAAAAGCCTCTGCCAGTTTTCTCCCAGGGGGCCCCAGGATTCTCATGTAAATTAGGGTGGCATTTGGCCTGTCCCTGTAGGTGAGAGTTCCCTGCTGGGTAAGCAGGCCACCTTCCTCCCAGTCTCAGACTCAGCCATGGAGAAGCAGAGGTTGTTTATAGTCTAATTTATTCTTCCCTGATCCCAGTCATCAACTGACACACTTATGTAGTAACCGACATATTGAAACAACTGGGGTGCCTGTTGTGTGTGCGTGTGCATGTGTGTGTGTGTGTGTGTGTGTCTTCTAATTGTTCACAGAAGGTTGCGAAGAAACAACAAATGAGTTTCTCTTTATAGTTTCTCACATCGGGTCTCTCTGTGGAGCAACTAGGACTCTGATTCGTCGAGTCAAGCGGTTGGTTAAAACTGGGACACACCTCTCTGTCTCAGCCTTATGTCCTGTTCAGCAAAGAGAAGTATGTTAATAACAGGAAAGACCTGAGGGGATTGAAATTCTGGGAATAAAAACCTTAGTTAATCCTAAACTCACTGATTTTTTGTTCTACTAGGCAGCTTTTAAAAAAATACATATATATACAGAAAAGGGCAATATGTCACAACTAACCCAAGGCATAAATGTGAACCAAGCATATTTCATGACTACAGAAACCACAGGGGCCAACATCTGTGACCAGCAGAACTCCCCCTTAAATGTGTGGAGGTTAGGATTTCTTACCGTAAGGAAAGGAGCACATAACAAAAATGCAGCCCAAGGGCTAGGTAAAACACTTGCCTAGCATGTGCAAGGCCCTGGGTTCCATCCCCAGTACCAGGAAAAAGACACACAAGAAATTCAAGATGAGTAAAAGAAAAACTAGTAGTATAAACACAAATATTTTGTGTAATTGATATTTAAGAAATAATACTAAAGAATATACAAGATGTAAATTACATAGCATGTATGTCTGTACATGCTTCTCCAAGCGTCTTCTGTGAAGCCCTCAGCAGGAACATGAAAACAGACATCAAGGTGTGATAACATCAGCCATCTTCACATGGGAGCATCGAATATACCCTGCACATCAGGCTGCTCCTGGGGATGAGGTTTTCCTTCTCCTCCCACCAGGTGGATGGGAGCAGCTACCATCATCCGGGCTCTCAGGGATGCCTGCCAGGCTTTTCCTGCCCAGGAGGGGAAGGAAGCTGTCAGCCTTGGGAGAGTGCAAGGTTGGGCAGCAGCAGACACTGCGTAAAACCATACCCCAGTGGGAGAGGACAGGGCTGACCCTGGGACACCAAGGCACACCTATGGAGCAGACCTGAGCTTCCCAAGCTGTGCTCCCCACCAGCTCATCTATTGTGACCTAGGTGGCCCTGGCAGTGACTTCCGGAACTTCAGAAGTCCCTGGTTGCTGGAATCTGCAGTAAAAGCTTTGGTTGCCCTGAAGGACCAGTCAGCCTCCACCCCACAGAGCTGTCTCACCAGGTGAAAGACACTGCTGAAAGTCACTGCTGAAAGTTGCTAAGTGGTATTACTGACGGACTGCCTGATGGCTGACGCTTTTAGGAGAAGAATCAGAGAGACAATAACAAGAATGTAGCACGGAACCGAAGGTCAGCCCTGCACCGGACACAGATGGCAACAGACACGCTGCACGCCTTCTGGGTTTAGTACCCAATGTGGAGGACAGAGGAGAAGGACTGGGAGACGGGAGGATCCAGGATAGATGACAGAAGGAGTGTTTTGTGCTGGGTTGAATGGCGCTGTCCTATCTGAGGGCATCTGGTGATCCACGATTGGGCGTCCAGAAAGAGCAAGCGGAGAGGAGGAACCTGCGGGCGAGTGAGTCGATGGAATTTGAATTCCATAACTGCAACTTGAATTTCTGCCGTCAGCTGGAGGCTGCGCTGCAGTCTTTTCCTACAAAGGGAACAAAAAAACTAGAAAACCCCAAACCCTCTGCAGCGGGGAGCCAGGAGGGATGGAAGTGGGTTAGGGTATTATATAAGCCCTCCCAGGGAGGGGAGATGGTCTTTCGTGCGCGTTCTTTTGCAGCAGCGGAGCTCGGCGGCAGGAGCGGCTCAGGTTGATTTAGAGCGCGGATGACAGCGGCCGGGCGCGAGCGCGCGGCTGACGACAGCGCGGGTCCGCTCGGTTTCCATGGAGACGGGCCGGAGCCGCGGCGGCGGCGGCGGCGGGGCTGTCAGCGCGCGCGGCTGCGATCGCGCGTCCGCGGGGGTCTGCAGGAGGAAGGCGGAGGCCGGGGCCGGGACCCTCGCGGCAGACATGGACTCGCCTTGCGATTGTGCTGCGGAGACGCCGGCCGCCGAGCCGCCGCCGTCGGGGAAGATCAATAAAGCTGCTTTCAAACTGTTCAAGAAGAGGAAATCGGGTGGCACCATGCCCAGCATTTTTGGGGTCAAAAACAAAGGGGATGGGAAAGGCTCGGCTCCCACGCCCGGGATGGTGAGGAGCAGGACCCACGACGGGCTGGCCGAGGTGGTGGTGCTCGAGGGGGGCCGGAAGGAGGAGCCGCGCGGGCCGGGCGACGGCGGCGGCGCTCGGCCGAACCCCGGGCCCCCCAGAGCCGCCGCGCCCGGCCTGGGCTCGCTGGCGCCCGGCTCGGTGGCCAAGTCCCACAGCTTCTTCTCGCTGCTGAAGAAGAACGGGCGGCCGGAGCCCGGCAAGGGGGACCCCGCGGACGCGAGCAAGGCCGGCGGCAAACAAAAGAGGGGGCTGCGCGGCATCTTCAGCAGC
>NW_004955497.1:4563489-4644235 GCF_000276665.1 Chinchilla lanigera | reverse complement strand
GGCCGCGCGCCGGCCTGCGCCCCCGACCCTGCCGCCGCCGATCCGCCCTCAGACCCGTCGGCCGAGCGTATTTGTCTGATGTTTTCTGACGTGACTTCACTGAAAAGCTTTGACTCTCTTACAGGCTGCGGAGATATTATCGCAGACCCCGAGGAGGAGGCGGGGCCCAGCTGCGACAAGCTCGCGCCCGGGCCGGCCCAGCCGGCGCGGGCCGGGAAGACCCCGGGAGGCGTGCTGGCCTACCAAGGCGGCGGGGAGGAGATGGCCAGCCCGGACGGGGTGGACGACGCCTGTCTGCAGGAGTTCTGGGACATGCTGTCCCAGAGCGAGGGCGCGGGCCAGGGGCCCCCCGAGGCGGCGGCGAAGGCGGGCCCGGCCGCGGAGCCCTCCGGGCTGCCCGAGCCCTGCAAGGACGCGTCCTCCGTCAAGCGCCGCAGGGTGCACAGGGCCCCCACCGAGCTGCACCCGAAGGCGGAGCCCAAGCTCGCGGAGGAGGAGCCGCGGGAGGGCGTCCCCGGCGGCGACGAGGGCTACCGGGACCCCGGCACGCCCGGCCCCGAGGAGGACAGCGCGAGCGGCGCCAAGAAGTCGGCGCTCCCCCGGGACAGCGACAGCGGCGACGCGCTCTCCGACCTCTACGCGGACCCCGACGCCAGCCCCGCGGGCCCCGCGGCCGGCGAGGACACGGCCGGCTCGTCCCGGCTGAAGCCGGTGTCCCCGGGCACCATCACCTGCCCGCTGCGAACGCCCGGCAGTTTGCTGAAGGACTCGAAGATCCCTGTCAGCATCAAGCATCTCTCGAACCTTCCTTCCAGCCACCCCGCTGCGCACCAGCAGCCGGCCAAGAGTGAGTTACGCAGAACAAAAATTCCCGTCTCCAAAGTGCTGGTCCGCAGGGTCAGCAACCGGGGCTTGGCTGGGACCACCCTGCGGGCGGCAGCGTTGCATGACAGTGCCAAAAAGTTGTGAGGTCTCGAGGCCAAGGTGGATGGGTGGCGTGTCCAGGAACGCAGCTTTTCCCTGGAAACCACTGAAGGAAGTGATGTAGGACTGTCCCTGCCCCTGAACCTGCACCGCGGGGGTCCTCGCGCTGGGAACAGGGGCAGGACACACCCGGAGAGCCAGACGCTCCGCCTGGAATTCTCCTCTCAAGACGAGTCCCTGAGAATTATTTTTGGGCACTTTTTTTTTTTTTTCTCTCTTTTTACCTTTTTAAAAAGATTTTTGTTTCTTTCATGCACTGAACACTCGGAAGTCACCTTCACTTGCCTTTGTAGAAAACAAGACAACCAAACCTAAGTTAGAGTCATGCCAGGGTGCTGGGCGGCGCTGCTCACAGGGCCTGGAGGAGTCACTGCAGACCGCGGGGAGAACCCTCCCCCCTTTGCGTTCTTTTCCTTTTCCTTTTCCTTTCCGGGGGCGGGGAACCCCCTTTGCTGTATCACTGTGTGGAAACCACCTACAAAGCTGAAAGAGGCAGGTAGCGACCTAAGGAGGGCATTTGGGGGTTGCCAGGCAAGGTCCCTAATTTCAATTGCTAGGTATGCAAACAGGTAAAGGTTTTCCCCTAGGAAAATAAGCGAGGCTTTTAGTTTGGTTGGTTGAAATCGTTCGGGGAGAAATAAAAGGCTTACAGAATAGGTTTTGTTTTTGTGTTTTTGTTTTTGAACCCCTCACCTCCACCTAGTGCAGAAATCAGGATCAGGGAACGATTTCACTAAATGCCAATAGACACAATATTTTAGCATTTATAAACTGTAACCTTCTCATGTGTAGATAATGCATATTTTACAGTTCATCCCACTTAACATTTATAATCTGTCAATAACCGAGAATTTAAAATCTGGTCTTATAGCTGGATATGATGACTGTCCCCAAGCCATTAAGGTTCTTTTATGTACTGTAATCTGAAGCAATGCTGACTTTGGGTTTGGTTTATGTGAAGTCCCTAGTTCTTAACACACACACACACACACACACACACACACACACACACACACAAATCTATTGTGTGACTGTCCTAGAAGAATGGTTTTGTCTTGTTTTGGTTAAGATTCTGTTTCTTACCCCAAACGCCGGTTTTCAGAATCTTGGTTATAATGGTCCAAGATGAGGAACATATAGTGAAAAAACAAAAGAAAAATACAGTTTTCTCTGTCATTTGAATCTTGCTTCATAGACTTATGGCTGAGACAAAGGTGTTCAGAATATATTGACAAGCTTATGTATTGTAAATGCATTACACAGTTTGTTTTTCAAGAAATGGTTTCAATTACATGTATCTTTCTAATAGTTCGGCTGAAACTCTCATTTCAGAAAGAGTTGTTATATGCCTTGGTAGTTTGAATGATAAAGTGAAGCAGTTCTTCGAAAGCTATTAGTGTCTAATGATTAAATTAATATCCTTTTTGAAATGCACTCCAGTGTATCTGAGCAAAAGGCCAGCGTTCCTACTTGGAGGTAATTCATCATATCAGGAAGATTATACATATTCCAGTGATACCACACATATGTAAATGACATAAACACTTGGGTCCTTGTCATTCTCCAGAGATCGCTAAGTACAGAAATGTTGTCTTATTTTTAAGCTTGTTTTCTGTTTTGCAAAGGGATGAAGAAGGCATGTTAAAATTTGAAAACCTGTTTTAATAACATGAAGGAAGTAACAAAATAAATGGGCATCAGAGGAAAAAAATTTGAGCCAGTAATATAAAGCAGGTTGTTCCTCCTTTTAAGTTTGTGATGATTCAATCAGAAGATGAGGTGTAGGTTTGCTGAATTTTTTTAGGAGTCAGTTTAATGGCTTTTATTACATTGTCCCAGATCTTTAATGTTATTTCAAAGTAACATTTTAATAGTTAATTTCCTGTCTATACAGGAGACCCTAACGTAGCCATAGCCTTAAGCAATCTGAACACACTACTAGAAATTCATTCCAACACCTCACACATGCTAATGTGCTCAACTGGGTACAAACTAACAAAAAACCTGTACTTATTTAGATTTAGAAATCTTTTGAAAATTATTTCTGTCCTTGAGAAAGAACTTTAAATTGGATTTAATGCTGATAGTGCAATTCAGAATCAAACTACAGCAAATTAGAACATAAATTTTATTTCTAGCTGCAAAGCAAAGGATTCTAATTTTCTTCTTGTGCATTTTTCTGCACGAATTATATTCTTCATTGCATGGCTCTGTTGCTGAGCTTTATTTGCTCATTTGTCCAACTGTGCAGGAAAGTTCAGAATACCTGAACTGCTGATAATATTATCTTAGTAAAGGCCACTGTTTCTAAAACACTAGTATAAACTATTTTTGCTTTCACAATTTGCTTTCACTGTTTCCGCATTTACGCTACTTTGCGGTCTTCTCTTTGCAAGTAAGAGAAAATAGTAGCAAAATTTAATTTCTCCTGTTAATTAACCCAAAACTGGTTTTATTTCTTTTTCCCATGTTTCATGATTTTTTTTTAACTGTGTCTCTGAGAATTGCACCCATCCCAGTCAAATGAAGGATGCAGGCCATGCATTAAAAGGCCTCACTTGCTGGGACTCAGAAGAGCGGCAGAAGGAATGACGGGTGGTCAGTCTTTTCTAACCAGAGCAAAGGTTGTAGTTGCTTTCTTCTACTGAGAGCTGCTTTGTCTCATTTGTGTTTATGGAGATGGCTTTCTAGAATTTTTCTGGATGTACATGCCAGTTGTTATTAATGCATTCTCTAACAACCGTCTGAGGTTTATACAGGCCTATATTTGCTGACTGTTTAAGGGAAGGGTTACATATGGGCATATGCCACCTTTCCTAATATGTCTGAACCTAAAATTTGTGGATTAATGCCTTTTGGTTAAAGAGCTGCTCAAATCAGGGGGGAAAAAGTCAAGTCAATTGTTGGATCAGAAGGCTATAAATTCTCAATAAAGCCAGCCTGACTATAATATGTGCATCACACATAAAATGCTACTTGAAACGTCTGCTCTAGTTCTGGTGATGGTTGGTGCTTTCATTCTTCTACTAGCACCAAGTGGGAGGAATTTTATATACTACAACATTTTAAATAATCACAAGAGGAAATAAACTTTTATCATTTCACTTCATAACAATGGAATATTGAGCATTAGGGACTTTCTTTAGGCACCTTTTCCACAAATGACCTGTCTATTTAAATACAAAGTGTTTTAATCTATGAAGGTGATGTCTTGCCAGATTTAAAGGTTTTATCCATTCATCTCAATAGTCACAAAATATTTAAATGAACATGCAGTTAAATGAATATAAAGATAGTTCTTTGCTGACACATTCTTAAGGAAAAAGGGCTATCAGCAGGTGTTAAAATTTGTTTGAGTAACCTGAAAGTTTTCATTATTTATGTCTTCATCGGGTTAAGTTTTGAAAGCAAAGCCTTACTGTGCGCTTTGTGTAAAGGGATTGCTGAGCGGCTTATCCTGGTGTGTAGCTTCTCACCTATTTTTATCACAGTTGCTTGGTGCTCTCAGACAGCGGGAATGGGACCTTGACATGATGTGATCAGGCTTGGACCACGGTAGCATGTTGGAAGGTATTTCTTGCTGGTTAGCCTCTAAATTTCTCTCTCGAAATGGAAATACATGGAGTTGGCTCCACCAAGCTCGGTTTCTGTTGGGACTGTCCTAGGACACTCAACATCTACTTGGCTCCCTTTTCTACTGCTAAGAAATTCTAGAATTTGAGACTATAATGGGCTGAGAATATGGCTCAGTGGTAGAGTGCTTGCCTAGCGTGTGTGACACCCTGGGTTCAATCCCCAGCACTGAAAAAAGAAACTATTAAGGGAAAAGCATCCCAATTGCCTTTTCTTGCCAAAAAAATCGCTGGTTAAAGAATAGGAGAAACCCAAATGCCTCTCCTAACCCCATTCTCTCCTCCTGGCAGACTAAGGAATGAATGTATTACTCAAGCCTAGAAATTTTCAATTCTTTACACAAAAATATTTATAAAACAGTTTGGGACCAAAGGGCTAGTAGGGCAGGCCAGTATCTTAGGAATCCAGGATAGGAAAGCAAAAGTCAGTCTGACTTCATAAAAATTGGGAGGCTGCCACTGTCAGCATAATAGGTTGTGTGGATCCTCACCAGGTGCGGTCCCATGATTTTGCACCCTTGTCTTGCTCTGAGGTTTCGGATTGGCTGTGATGGGTGGCTTGTTAGGAGCCTTGCCACTGTGATCTTAGCTTAACAGAGACAATTTCAACAGTATCCACTTAGAAGGAGTGTGATTATCTCACTGCAGATAATGTTTGTAGAGGGTGATTCAGAAGACTAGTTTCATAATTATAGAAAGGAGGTCCTCCTTGAACTCAAAATAGGAAAATTAAAATAGCCATGAAGCTTCTAGGGCTGAAATGTTTTAGATGGATGTTTACTTGAATTCAGCACAACATATATATATATATGGGACATATGCTGTATCTAATACTCAAAAACCCATTCAGTGTGGGGCCCACATACAGCTATGCTGTAACTGGATTTTCTTAATAGTCATTAAAGTCACTTTTATTTCACCTATGTTAACTTTTTTGTATTTGTTGCTTATAGTTTGTGGAGTGGAGCAGAGAGGGTGAATGAAGCTGTACTAATTCCCCTGCAGATAGTAATTATAACAGCAGTTATATTTGTTGAATGCTGACCATGCTTTGGGCACTGCTGGATGATTTATAAATACTTATTTAGTTCTCTTTCCAGCCATGGGGGGTTGCGACATTGTTTCCCTGGTTTGACATTTAATTCATCCTTTTTTTGTCCTCTAAGCTCTGTCTATCTCACTTCTCTGTCATCTCTGACTCTCTTTTCCTAGTCTCTGGGAAAAACCTATAAATTCTTTATTGTCATTCAGAAATGGAAGAGCTCAGAGCGGCTGAAGTCATTGGCTGTTCGTGGTCAGCAGGGAAAGCTAGCCAGGTCCATGGACCTGAAATGAGTTTGATGCATAAGGTGGTGCTCACAACCCTCACAGGGAAGCCGCTGCCCTTCTAGTGTTGGAGCTGGTAGGCTAACAGTTGGCCTTCTTTTGAGAGGAGCCCCTCCTTCCGTAGCCCTCTTTCCGGGGATTAGCGTGGAAAGTACAGACAGAAATCTCTTCTGTTGTCATGGTGATACATCTTCCCTGATAGGATTTCAGTCATTCTAAGCACACTTCTCTTGTTTTTCTACCTTCAGCCTGGTCTCGGCTTATCCTGGTGTGCTGCGTCTGTTGTTGGTTTGTTTGTTTTTGTTTTAAAATCGTAGTAGGGATATTTAACATGCAATCTGCACTCTTGATGGAGTTTTCAGCGTACCACAACATTGTTATCTGCACATACACTGTTGCACTGCCAATCTTGAGAATTTATTCATCTCGGCACAACTGAAACTTTACCCCTCTTCATCAGCAGCCCCCCGCTGCTCCTCCCTCAGTCCTTGAAAAGCACCTCTCTACCCCTCGATTCGATGAGCTCGACTGTTTTTGATGCCTCGTATGAGTGGAATCGTGCGGGATTTTCCTTCTGTGGCTGGCTCATGCTGCTGAGCATGATGTCCTTCAGCCTCACCCATGTTGTACACTGCAGGGTTGACTTCTTTTTAGAGACTGGGTAGTATTCCATTGTATATCACGTTTCTTCAATCCATTGTTCTGTTGACCAGCACGTACATTGTCTCTGTATCTTGGCTATTACGAAGAATGCTATAGTGCACAAGGGAGTGGAAACATCCCTCCAAGATCTTAGCTTCAATTCTTTTGGATAAATACCCAGAAATCGGGTCACTGGGAAATTTTATTTTTGATTTATTTAGGATGTTGAGTACTAATTCCTAGAGAGGCTACATCATTTCACATTCCTACCACCAGTATACAAGGGCTCCAATTCCTCTATTCCTTCACTGACACTTGTTACCTGCGTTGTTTGTTTACATGGTAGCCAATGAGGTTATCGCTTGCCTTGAGATAATTCTGCACTCCAAAAAGAAGCACTTCTCTCTTTGAAAAGTGGTGCATCCTATAACCCATCTAGGGCTATTGAATCCTGGCCTTTGTGTTCTGATTCAGTCGTTAGCTCAACTCACAGCTGTTGAACACACTCTTGGTCAGTCACCATGACTGTGAGTATTTTATATGTGATTCTAAAATCAGCATAAGCTCTGTGTTTACTACAGTGGCATGGATGATGTTTTGTCCTTCATTTTACACTGCTGTCTTTATTGTTCACAAGAACCAGGTGAGGTACGTATTGGCTCCATTCTTCAGAGAAAGAAAATGATGCTTAGAAAAGTGAAACATTATCTTGGCCAAAGCTATCAAGTTAGCAGTTAACCAGGGCAGGAACCAGAAATCTTACGCTATAGCTCATGCTGTAGTGCTGTAACGATAAATCTGTTTCAGTCATAAGGTTCAGTTTTTGTATTAGTTGTTTTAAGTAAGAAACTGATCAATGTTCTGAATGGTAAGAGTCAGGCTAGATTTTTATGATGGTGGACACCATGAGAATGATGACAACTTTAGTTAAAAGTGAACTTTTTAAAAAGCACTTGGTGGCCTTTAAATAATCTAAATTACTTATACGTCTACGGTAGATCTTGGAATCTAGCGGGATTTTTTTCTCACTTAGGCCTGTCAAAATTTGAGCCATATTCATAAACTGTCTGAGTCCTACACACTACCTGCTCTATATACAGATTTCACAATCTGATGACTTTTTTGTCAATAATATAACCAGCAATATAATTCTGATGGTCAGTTCAGTAGATTGCAACCTATGTTTTTTCCCTTTTGACTCTATCAAGATGTGTCAGTGTTTAAAGAAAATCAGTTTGAATTTGTATTGCTGTCACAACTAATGAGATCATTTTATTGTCACATGGGCTACATACACTTGATCAAATTTTCTGAATTTTAAATCTCATTTTAAGGAGAACCAGCTGAATAATTCAATAACAGTGTTTATTTTATGAGCTTGTAAACAGGGGCAATTTCTGGAAACCATTCAATAACTGAGTAGACTAACTTTCGGTTCTGTGTAAGAAGATACATTTCTAGTAACATGTTGCGTGGGTTCCTATTATTTGAGATCCATTAAGCTTTCTCAGGCACTACGTGGCTCATGTAATGAATCAAGAAGAAATACTAACAATAACTGGTTCAACGGCATAGGGACATAGAATAAATACACAACAAATGCTTGTTAACATGTCATTAAAATGGTCTCAGGTAGCCTGAAGGAATTAGCAAAACTTCTCAGTTACCTTCCTGACCACCATATATTTCTTTACAATACATTTATTTCTAAACAAAGAGGGAGAAACTGTAATGGAGAACTATAATATTTCATTTCCTCCAATATAAATTTAACTGAACACGGAGGATCCAGTAGTGATAGATGTAAAAGAATATCAGGGATAGTCTTGGAATTATAGGCAAAGTAGTTTCCTGACCTTTTCACTTGTCACCAGCTACCTGTCAGGCTCATTGTGAACTTCAGGTTTTGCCCAAGTTATTTATATGAAGTATCTCTGTATAATATAAGGAATTGCAGGTTATTTGAAAATAGCAACAAAGACAACCCAAATGAAAAATTCCATGTCTATAATTAGTTTTCCTGAAAGTCAGGCATGTCATTGAGGACAGGCTTTGGGCGGTATTATTTTTGTGCACAGGAGGAAAGTTGTTAGTAGGTTTATAAATATTATTTTTATAATAGAATGTTAAACCCCTGGAAAGCATCAAAAATTGTCTCCTAGAACTAACTCTATGTTTTCAAAATTTGTTTTCAAAAATGATTCTAAAGAACAATAGAGTCTTTTCTCCTTTCTCCACTCCAATGGTTTAATGGGATAGATGAATCTATGTTTATATTTTTAAACTGTAAATATTTTATTTTGGGTATTTTGTATATTTGTTGATATAACTCCATTTTGTGCATAGGTATCATTGTGCATGTTGCTGTTTTTGATAGTCACTCTTTTAACGAATGTAAGAAGCCTGGACTAATAGCACTTTTCTTATTTCGTTTGACCATTGTAACATGACTGTACAATGCTGCCATTTTAACTGTTGTGTATAATTCAGTCAATAAATTTTGTTGCTCCTTTGCATTTAAAGTGAATTCTATTGGTAGCTATTTCTCCACGATCAATTTTATTTCTGGCCTCTTCCATTTTTAGAAATTATACTAGTGGCAGGGATAATAGTGGTGTGCTGTGTGCACGTGTGTGTATTTGTGTATATATGCTAAGTAGAAAGACCAACAGAAAACCTATATTTCTTCTCATGCTTTACACACAAGTGAAAAACCATTGCTTGACCTGGGCAGCTGCCTTTTGTAAAGACTATTTGTGATTTGAACTCTTCTCTGGTTCCTGAGCCTTTTACTTAGAAAATTTCCATGCCTTATAGTCCCTCATGAGCTGGCTGGTCCGCTCTGACTGTTGTGTAACAGCCAAATTAAGGCCACTGAGTCTTTCTAAAGAGTTTTCTATTTTTGTTTGTTTCAATTTTGCTGGTAAGTTTTCCCTTCTTCTGGTTAATAAGTCTTAATCCGTAGTGTTTCCAAACGTATTGTACAGAACAATGACGTTATGCCATTTTGTACTTGAAGACCAAGAATTGAAAGCTGCATGAACTGTTCTGAAGGATGCGCTCTGTAAAACAGACTTGCTCGTGCCGTAGATGCTTACATTTCTCGTAAACACTGAGAGAAATTATTTATCTGCAGAACATGATGAGGAATATTTCCAAAGGGGAATCTGGTTATCCTGTAAATAATCACAGTCAGTACACCTCAATAGAGTCCCAAATAGTAAGACAGGCAGCTCATAAAACCTCTACCCCCTTTCTGCTCCCACTCCTGTTCCTCCTAGCTCCCTTTCTTCTTCTCTCTCTTAGAACTAACACAGAAGCCAGTTTGAGATAACGTAAGCCCATCCCCTTTTAATAAGGCATTAAGGAAACTACCTTTCAGAGCTACTGAGAGACCTACCCTAAAATCTTGAAGTAGTAAGATATGGCAAAAAGAGTGCAAATGCATAAGTCTGTTTTGTGTTGATATAACAAATTACCTGAGGTGGAGTACTTTGTGGAGAAGAGTTTATTTAGCTCACAGTTCTGGTGGGCCAAGAGCATGGTTCCCGTCTCTGCCTGCCTCCAGCGAGTACTTGCAGCTGTATGTGCAGGGTGCTAAGTAGCAGATGCAGGGGGGACTCATAGCAGGTGCCAGGCTTGCTTATTATAACCCATTCTTGTCGTAACCATTTCAATCTCAGGGGACCTGCATTAATCTGTTCTGAAGGTGACGCCCTTACTTAATTACCTTCCACTAAGTCTCACCTCTTAAAGATTCTACCAACTCAAACTGCCAGACTGGGCTCAGGCCCGCTGGGCGACAAACCATATCTAAACAGTAATGCCAAGTTTGGGAACCAAACAGAATCTGGGTTTGGATCCTGGTTTAAACACACTCATTCTGTGAACCAAGACAAAGTCCTTATGTGCTGTGAGCCAGAGGTTTCTACCCGATAAAATGAAGGCAATGAGATTTCATTTATAGAGGAGTTGTACCTAATTGCATTAACTTTCAGAAAGGTAGGGCCTCAAGACAGAGTACGGCTTTTTTTTGTATATGTTAATTTAAGTTCCTTTTGTTAAAGGTATTTATCAAAATTAAAACTTCGTGGGTTGGGGATGAAGTATGTTTCAACAGAGAATTTGCTTAGGTATAGGCAGCGACAAACATGGACTTCTCCGATGGGAGCAGAGTTGACCGGGTGGGTAGAGAAGAAGTGTGCTTGGATAAAAACAGGGAAGCAAATGGGGGCAGAGCGGGTCTTACATGTGCATTGCTTTAGGACAGATCTGAAATTAAAAGGCTTCATATGATTGAGAGAGAATAGAAGGGAAAAAGCACGGTCTTTCTGGAAGAAATTGAGGGTCGTGATTGAGTTAGTTGAGGAGCTGGCAGCTAAATGAACAATGGAGATCAAATCAGAACAGGATTTACTGCTGAGACACTAAAAGATGGACCATAAAAGGCAGCAGAACCATAATCGAAGCCACGTGTCCAGGTAGTTCAGTGTAGTAAAAGTAAATCATTTGTGTCTCTAGTCAAGGAAAAGTAACTATATGGACCTGGGAGATAGACAGTAACTTAACCAAGAAGGCAATTTCTTCTATTCAAGCAATGAATGAGCAAGGGCTATGCTCTGTGAATCTGTCACCCCCCTGGTTGGTCTCAATTCCTGAACACAGTTCACAGAGCGAGCATCCTTCTGCCTCAGGTGAGATGTAGGATTCTGGAATCTAACAACACATCATTCTTTTTTTTTTTTTTTGGTACTGGGAATCGAACTCAGGACCTTACGCCTGCCAGGCAGGTGCTGTGCTGCTGAGCTACATCCCCAGCCCAACAACACTTCATTCTTATACTGTGTGGCACCCAAACTCAAGGCAATCTCCCCTAGTGCTTGGAGCAGCGCTGTCTTCTCTGATACTGATAGACTTGTTGGTCTGGCTAGATGTATGGACAAGTGGTCGTCTCCAGAGCGGACCTGCTCAGGGAAATCTGAAGGTGAACACTTCCTGTCTATTAAGGTCTAGAACCCTGAGGAAGCAACTGTGGGTGAAAGAAGAGTGAAAACACGTGTCCTCCAGGAATAGGATAACGGCACCAATGTAAACCAAATGAACATGGCAGCGAAAAACCACCCTTGGGTGTTCCCCAGCCACCCAGGCCTTGTGTTCTGATTTCTGCCTACAGTAGCACCCCTCGGGTGCTCGTGAGCCAGCAGGGGTGTGGGGTGGCAAGCAATGGAGGAGGAAAGGGATTGTAGTAGTTTGCTTTCCATTGTTGTGACAAAGTATTTGGGGTAATCAACTTGTAAGA
Source organism: Chinchilla lanigera (assembly GCF_000276665.1). NCBI lineage: Eukaryota > Metazoa > Chordata > Mammalia > Rodentia > Chinchillidae > Chinchilla > Chinchilla lanigera. The sequence continues at coordinate 4,632,352 of NW_004955497.1, read as the reverse complement.
AGAGAAGGTTTATTTTGACTCTTGGTTTTAGAAGGTTCAGGCCATTGCTTCTTGACCCTGTTGCTTTGAGGCTGCGGTGGCACAGAACAACATCACAGCAGGCGTGTATGGTGGAGGGGTCTGTTCACCTCAAGGAAGCCAGGAAGCAAAGAAGCAAGAAGGGCATGGCGTCCCAGTATCCCCTGGAAGAGCACAACCCCCAATATCTAACTTTCTTTCATAAGGCCCACTTCCTGAAGGTTGCACCACCCCCAGCAGTGCCTCAAGCTGGTGACCAAGCCTTCAGCATAGGGGCCTTTAAGATGCATCTGAGATCCAAGCCATAGCAGGGATAGTCTAAGAAATAAGAGAAGCCAGGAAAAGACCAGAACCTGGGGCTGCAGCCAGGTCCCTCTCCCCTTGTATGTAATTTTGGGTGGCAGCAGTGAAGTATGCGTTTCTGTTCTATCAGGAAGTGGATTGGGCATCCCCAACTAAAGTCAGCCCTTTTATATTTTTCTGACTTTTGGTCTGTAATTTGAGAGATTAGTTTCTTCCCCATCTCATAAGAGCTTTATACCCTCCATTCCCTGAGCAAAAGTGCCCTTTTAGAAGGGCATTAAGAGTCCTTGAAGTCGTTCTCCGTGCCAGCTGCTGCCTTTGCTTCAGGTTTGTTGTTCAGTGGGCATAGCCACTTTTTACAGGACGCAAGGGCAGCTCTTACCAGGTGCTCAAGGGGCCCCAGACCTGATGTTACATTTATTATCTGACCAAAAGGTCACATTTATTATATGTGGAAGAAGTACCAAAATCTCTATTAGTCAGGGTTCACTATAGGACAGATTTAATATTAAAAGATATACCATTGTATAAAGGATTTACTAAGTAGCTCGCAGCGGCTACATGCAGAATCAGGAGTGGAAGGATGTGAAGTGGCTGTCTCTGCACTGCAGAGCTGGAGGATCCAGTCCAAGACTGAAGGCCTGGAGCTCACTGTAGAGCCTGGTGCAAGTCTCCGTCAGAAAGGTGAAGGGTTTGTGTTGGAAGCTGAAGAGTCTTCCCTGGAAGCCTGAAGGAACCAGAGACAAACATCCAAAGGTGATGGCAAAGGCTGGAACTCCTCAGAAGAAGAGAAAGGGAAGACTTCCTTCTTCTTTCCCTTTTTATTCGGTCCAGGTTATAACCCTATTGGTTGGTGCCACCCACCTCCAGGGGGGATCTTCCCTCCTCAGTTTTCAGCATCCATGTCCATCATCCACAGACTCACCCAGAGCTTGCTAATCTGCTAGGCAGTCCTTACCCCGACCAAGCTGAAAATCACAGTTAACTAGCACAATCCAGCCCTTGTCAACCGTATAGCCAGACACAGCTCCTTAAGCTATGCTTAATCTCTGAATACAAGAACAAGTTCACAATTACACATAATGTGAGACAACTGTCCTGTGAACAAACAAATGTACTAACTAGCCCCTGGGCTGGTGTGGCAGGAAAGTATAACGTATATATAGCACAGGTCCCTCTGCCAAGGCCATTTACATTTCTCCATTAGCTCCCTCATGCAAATTTTTGCCTCTTGTCATTTCTTAGGGAAGCCCTGCCCAAGATACAATTTCCATTTTCTAAGAAAAAGTGAGCCTTAGGGAGTTTACATGTTTCTCCCAATACAGGTGTTTGTATAGAGTTAAAAATATCTGAACCAGGTGTGGTAGTACATACCTACAGTTCTAGCTACTCAGGCAGGTGAGATGGGAGGACTGTTTGAGCTCAAGAGCAACACAGTGAGAACTTGTATCTAAAAGAAAAACAAATCAGAATTATTTTTTCTAGTTCTGTGAAAAAAGCTTGATAGTATTTTGATGGGGATCTCATTAAATTTATATATAATTTTTGGTAATATGGCCATTTTGATGATATTAGTTCTACTAATCCAAGAACAGAGAATGTCATTCCATTTTCTAATGTCCTCTTTAATCTCTTGGGGGGCAGGCAGAAAGAATAAACAGAGAGTAAGATGTCATATGCATATGTATCACCCCCCAAGATGAATGTAATCACTATGTATCATAAACATATACTAATTAAAAACTTAAAAGAAAAAAGTGTTTTTCTTATACACAATTCTTAAAATTGGCAAACAAAATTTATTTTTATTTATTTAAATGCAAAGTTGAGTTATAAGGAAGAGAGGCCAGAAATCTCTAGATGTAAGTACTGGTCCCTGGAGGCCTAGAACTGCGAGATCCCTGGTCCGAGAAGGGCTGAAAACTGCAAGAGAAAGCAGAGGAACCCAAACCCAGAGGAGAAGGCTGTTCTGTAGACCTCTCCTGGGGACTGATAGGTCAGACAGGCCAAGCAGCACAAGGTCATTGAGGATAAGAAGCTTTGAGCAATGTGTTTGAGCGTATGCATCACCCTGGACCACATAATTAGAAAATCCATGTTATTTTCAAGTACAAATAAAAGCTGACTACATCCTAGGCAGTGAAGTATGTCTTAACACATTTTTAAAAATCAGCTCCATGTAGAACACCACAACTATACCATAAATTAGTAATAGAACCATAATTAAAAATCACTATGCACTTGGAAATTTTCTTTTTCTTTATTTTCTTATCTTTTTTGTCAATGCTGAGGATAAAACCCAGGTTTTCGCCATGTCATACTCGACACTGATCTGCATCCCCAGCTCTTGGAAATTTCTTGAAATGGACCTTTCATGGATCAAAGAATAATCAATATGGAATTAGAATACAACCAGAGATGCACAATTATGAGAACAGCATAGTTTTATGGGGACAACAAAAGCTATGGGTAGAAGGAATTTCATCTTCAAATGCTTACATTATGAAAGAGAAAAAAGTAAGGATTAATGTGTTCAGAATTCATTTTAATCAAATGAAATTAGTTAAAAAGCAAATAACAGAGTAAACCCATAGAAAACATTGGTAAGAAGTAATATGAAAGAAGATAGAATAAAACAGAAAATAAAGATACCCTAAAATGAATCAACAAATTTAAACATTAATTCTTTTTTTGTTTTGGTACCAGGAATTGAACTCAGGACCTTGTGCTCATCAGGCAGGTGCTGTGCTGCTGAGCTATATCCACTGCCTTCAAACATTAATTCTTTAAAAAACATCTAGTAATACTTATTAAGAAAAAGAAGTACAAGTAAGGTTCATCATGAGACAGGCATAATTTTGGTTGCAGGAGAGTGTAAATTATTATGCTCATAAATTTTAAAACACAAAATATATACATATATACAATCAAAGTGACTTGAGAAGAAATAGATAATCTAAATAGTCCTAACACACTGGAGACATTGAATTGGTAGTTCAACTCTCTCTCTCTCTTTAAATAAAATGAGATAAAAACTAAAACCAGATGGCAGAACCAATGTTTCACCAAAAATCGAATGATAAAGCAATTTATGTCTAACACAATCTTTTTAAAAGAATGGAACATGTAGGAAACATTGCACAATGCATTGTTTGAGGTGAGCAAGAAAAGAAGATTCCAGATTCATCTCTATCATGGAATTTCTACAAAACCTATTGGAAAAAACTGAATCTAATAGTTTGTAAAACTAACACTATATCATAATCCAGGTGGTCTTATTCCAAGAAAGCAAATGTGGTTTACCATTTTAAAAAGTCCTATTAATAGAATTCATCCCTTAATAAATTAAAGGAGAAACACGAAGTATTTCAAAGCAGTAGGTTTCCACATCTTTAGGCAGCTCTTAGGTCCTTTAGCAGTTCCCTACTCAGACACCAAGTTCCTATCATGTTCCTGAAACACTCAAGCTTTCAGACAATGAGCTTCTTTACACTTCAACATTTGTCTAGTAACATTATTTTAAGTAAATGTCTGTTTATCATCTGATCTAAATGCTTACAGAGGTGTTATTTTTTGGGTATCATAAAAGAAAAAAATGCTGCCAATTATAAGTGTAAGATACCAATTGAAAAATACAGCCAATTTCAAAGATGCAGGACTGTGAAGGTGTGCATCTCAGAATAAATGAGATATTGATGTATTTGCTAAAACTTTTTTTTGCCTTTTTGAGACAGGGTCTCACTATGCAGTTCAGGCTGGCCTTGAACTCGAAACAAACCTCCTGCCTCAGCCTCCTGAGTACTGGGATAACAGGTGTGCACCACCACACTCAGCTGCTAAAACTTTTAAAATAATCCTCTTTTTTCTATATCAGGGAATGAGGGGTTTTGTGGAAAGAGACAGTTATTACAGACATCAAATGTTCAGTCACTTGAAAGCCAGTAATATTTACTGAAGACTGGATAAAGCAGATATAACCATGGTCTCCAACCTTAGGAAGATTGTGTGTTCCTTTTTGTACAGAACTATCTACTTCTCATGGAATTAACATGGAAAAAACTCACATATTCATATGGCTGCTTTACAAGCCTCTCAGTTTGAGGAAAATGGCCTGTACCCTTGACGTATGCCCCACTGGTCTTCCTTCCTCTAGAAGGTCTCCCAAGTTGGCAGGCAAGAACACAGGGATGATCTTTTCATCTCTTTCTACTGGCTGCTGGCACCTTCGTATTTCCCAGAAGACACTAACTTCCCATAGACCTATGTCTCCTACTTCTTTCCAGATGATAATGTGTGTTTAAATAAGATCCTAACTCTTTCTCTCACCCATGGCACTGCATTTCAGAAGACGCATGTCACATCTTAATTTCTCAGTCTTGCAAACAAGCCCCAAGCCGGCGGTGTGACTTTACCTGCCAGTGTGTGGCTTCCCCATCAGTGTCAGGGGGATTTCTTCTTCTAAGCCCTATTGGCCAGCAAGTCAAAGAAGCCCAAGACTTCATTCAAGAGAGTGATGGTCTTTGGTAGTGGTATCTTTCAAGTTATATGTGTTTAAATAGCAATAAAAGGTTAAATTTTACTTGGCTTTTTTTCAGATGGTTTATAGCGGCCCCAGACCAAGAACTTGCATCTTTTAGTTAATCATTTGTTTTGGGTTACCGTTACTATATAATCTTTTCTTCTCCTTACCATCTTTGTTCTTTGTTTTCTTATGCCTTCTGTCATACTGGCCTTTAGCCCAAAATTCTCTTCATTTATTCTCAATTGGGGGAAATCCACACACTACTTGCTTTTTCCAGAATAACTGGCCTGGCAGCCTCATACTGTTAAACAATTACTATTAAGGGTTGTTGCAGAACAAAGCATTTGTCTAGTCTTTGTTTCTGCTTCCTGAGAGCCTCTGAGTCCTTGGAACTTGGTGAGTGGTGGCAGTGCCCATGCTGTTCATGGTGGGCCCTTGGCTATAAATGAGTTCATGCTGACAAAACTCGGGACAGAGCTGACCATGACAGAAAGACCAACCATGTAATTAGGGGCTTGGGATTTGAGCAAAGTGTTATCAGCTTGATCCCTGACTTTAAACTTCCAGGGAGGGGAAAGAAGAAGGAGACTCCCCCAGGATCACATGTTATAGGCTTGATTGCCCGTCTGAGGCACTGTCTGAGGTAGGAGGTGGTAGAACATTTAAGAGGCGGGACCTAATGAGAGGAAGTTGGGTCTTTGGAGGTTGGGTCATTAAAGAGGATGCTGGGACTCTTGTTCTTTCCTCTGTCTCCTTGCTTCCTAGCTTCCATGAGGTAAGTATCTACTCCACCACACTCCCACCATGACCTGTTGCCTCCCAAAAAGCAACAGAGCCAAATAACTATGGATTAAAACCTACAAAACTGTGAGCAAAAATAAACATTTTCTCTTATTATTCTTGATTTACCTTCGGTGTTTTTTATAGTAATGGAAAGCTGACTAAGGAAAATCACATGGTTAATATTTAATGAACTGTGCCATTTAATGAAACCTTAGTAAAATATCTCACAACCAAGGCTTCTTAGGTGAACTTCCCTGCTTGTGACCACATCAGTATGCTGAGACAGTGATATACCCCCAGTTCCATGGACAGGACCTGGAAACTCTGTGCCTGGGATCCTGTCAGACCCAGCCCTCCAAGTCTATTCAGCTCTTCCTGACTTGTCTCCTTTATGATCATTACCCTTGATCCTTGAGTTCTCTGAGTTATTGTAGTGAATTTCCAAACTTGAGGGGGTCATGAGTATCCCTGAATTTGCAGCCAGTTGGTCAGAAGTGCTGGTTGCCTGTGGGTCCCTGAACCTGCAGCTGGTGTCTGCGGAGAGAGTGTTATGCAATCCTTGATCTTGTGCACTCTAGGCAGTCTCTGAGTGGTTAGTGTCAGAGGCAAAACAGTATTGCAGGATACAGTGAAAAGAAAGGCTTTATTGAATCATCCCCATACAAGACAACAAAAACTTTTCATTGTATTGTCTATAAATACAGAATTTAAAAATTGATACTATGTTCTCATAGTTTGCATGCCCAATTTCAATACCAGCTGTGTTTGTTTCCTTCTAATTTTGTGGGTCACCGTCTCTCCAAACCATTTTTTGCAGGGGAGGGCTTTTTTTCCTGTACTGGGAATCGAACTCATGATGTCACACTTGCCAGGCAGGTGCTGTGTCGCTGAGCTAAATCCCCAGCCTCCTCTGCAAACCTTTAACAAATTACTTTTCCAAGGTCTGCTCATGGCTTTAGGTGGGCATTCCTTAGATTGTGCTTTTGAGAAAGATCTCTTCAGTCCTCTGAGAAACGTATAAGGAGCAGGTCTCCACAGCCAGGGTTGGGGAGGCCTAGGCAGGGCTGTGGGAGGCCAGGAGCTGGCCCTGTCTCTACCTTCTCTTTACCATGCTTTGTTTCTCTTTGGCAAATAGGCAGTTGCTCTGATGCACATGAGACACGCAAAGGGGGTGTCCCTATTGCAAAATATTTCATGTCAGAGAGCCAGCCTGGATTCAAAACCATTTGTCCTCATTCTAAGAACTTCCATCAAGGAAGAAAAGGAAGAGCTATAAGATTATTTAAACCTAATTTCAACTGTTATAAATGTTTGAAAGGTTTGCAAAGTGGTTTTCAATTTTTTATCACCACTTGTGTGAACACATTTTCTTCTTCATAGTTTAACTCTGTGTGGGCGGATCAGAAAACCCAAGCAGGGCAAGCTACACCCAAAGACAGCAAGCCAAAGTTTCCAGTATGGTTCTCCCAGAGATGTTACGTGGAGAGTTCACAGGAAATCCATGTTACATACTTCCCCCAATACTGTGTGTCTTCCAGACATAATTGTATGACGTACTATGATGAAAATGTAATGCTGTTCACCAAGCCACATACGCATGTCATGCGCCACATAGCGATGTTTCCTTTCAGTCAACAGCGGACCACGTGCGTGACTGTGGTTCTATAAGGTTGTAAGGGGGCTAAACAATTCCTGTCTCTTAGTGACACTGTAGCTATTACAACATCAGAGTACCGTGCATTCCACATGCACTCAGAGTGATTCTGTTATGGGCATCCTTGGGATCCTGTGCTTTCCATCAGAAGAATAAAACAGGAGTAACTTGGTATGGGAATGAGGCTTTTCTCTTACACTCAAGGGAGAAAACCATAGGGGACAGGAAACCCTGGCTGACCCAAACAAAACAAACAGGGGTGCAGCTTTTACGGCATCTAGAGGTAGGCAGGCCCTGTCTCTTGGTGTCACCGCATGTAGAGGTGCAGACTTAGCTGTGCCTGCACTTTTCTTTACCGTACCTCTTCGTGGGACACTTGTCTTTTCCCATCTGCAGTCTCCGCCTCAGGGTGTGGTCTTTACTACGCTAATAAAATAGAAGTCACTAGAGGTTACTTTAGTGACTTTTCTCGGCCTCTCCAGTGACCACAGAATCTTTGTGGGCTGAGTTGACTTCTTATTTTCCTTTGTCCTGATGTTCTTTATCCTAATTTCATGGCCTTGAAAGCTGGTCTACTTTTTAACTCATTGTGGATTGTGTCTAGCATCCACCCAAAGCCTCATGGGATCATAGGTGAGGCTCTTTCAGAAGTGGCAGGATCTGGAGTGCTTGGTGCTGGGATCAAGGACATGTGATTACTAAATTATCCACTAACTGGTTTGGCATGTTCCGGGTAGGATTAAGGGTGTCCCACCCTGGGTGTGAGTGCTGCCCATACTAAGGGTTGGTAGTTTAGATAAGATATTAGGGACAGGAAGAGGGCCTTGGATTCTTTGTTGCTTGCTGCTTTCTGCCTGCCATGGACTGTTTCTCCTCTGCGATGCCACCCCGCCTTGGAGGCAGCTGACTATGAACTGAAACCTCTACAAACCGTGAGCCAAATAAACCTTTCCTTCTTTTTTTTAAGTGTCAAGTATTTTGTCTTGAAGCAATGAGAAAAGTAATTAAGATACTTCCACTTCCCTGGTATGTCTGTTAACCCCAGGAGACTGAGGCTAACATAGCCATCTGGGTGTGAGCATAAACACACTCACTGCGCAGCCAGCTATGTAAGAGCAGCATATGCAATCATGCACAACGTGTAATCCTTGATAAGTATACTAGTGGCTATGATGCCACATGTTTATTACATTATACTTTTTATGATTACTTTAGAGTGTACATCTACTTATAAAAAAGTTTCCTGTCAATAATACGCCTCCTTCCACTGACAGCAGCCTCACCCGTCTCTTACTTACTGGGTCTCTAGGTTGTACACAGAGCCCATGATGAGTGATCCACCCGGGCCCCGTAGGCTGGTGTGAGTCCACTTCAGGACGCTGACACAATGATGCCATTTGTCTGCGGATGCACTTCTCAGAACGTGTCCCCATTGTTAAGTGATGCATGGCTAGAGTTGACCCAGTTCCCTCTGCTCTCTGCAGTGCTTTAAAGTTCTTGGGAACATTAACATTTAAAATACTATTCTTAAACTCTGGTCTCTGAATTTGGCTTTTACATGCATATAGTTATACACTCTACTGGTTATTACAGCCCCCTTTTAGGGTGCAGAAGTTAAAAGTAGAAACTATATTCTACGCTTCTTTGAAGCTAGGGCTCTGGATGGGATTTAGATTCTGCCAGGAAGATAAGCTCATGAGAGACTTTGATTAAAATCTGGGTCACCTGAAGGTAGGGAACCTCAGGGAGAGTTGACCAGGGAGAGAGTTACAAAGAGGACAGCAGGGGACAGGGTACCCACTTTGCTGGCTCAGATGCTAGCAGAGACGGATCATTTTTGAGCTAGTAGTTGGAAGATGCCATTTCATTTGCCGGCTCTCTCACTGGGTATGATCTGGGGTTCCTGCAAGTTCTTCCCGGACCACTATAGCCTGAGCCATGTGCCCTCTTAGTAAAACCCTTTCTGCTCAAACTGGCTGGCGCGTATTCTGCAGTTTGTCACTGAAAACCTTGACCAGTACCTTGCAAAGCACATGTTTCTAGGGAAACCAACCTTGGCCTTCGCCAACTTGTCAACAGGCTGTGTGATCCAAAAACGCTTCACATCGCTGGCTCAAGGGGTGGGAAGAGAGGAAGAGCCTGAGCGGGAGCAGTAAGATCTATGAGGGAGGCCCTTGCCAGGCCATTCTGAGGAGGTAAATCAGCAGAACAAGCTGTGAAAGAGGAGCGAAATGCTGGGAAGTAGGCTACTGCGTTTGGCAGATTCAGGGCCATGGAGAGCAGAATCCTAATTGTGGAAGGCTGAGCACAGAGTGAGCGATGAGGCAGTACGATGGGTGTAAAATGTGGTTGACAGAATGGGGTGCAAAGCAGAGGAAGGAAAAGGATGATAGAGCGAAAGCTATTGCTTCCTGCCTGCCTTTTTTTTAAAGTGAGAGGCATCTATACATTCACATATTAAAGACAAAGAGGCTGTGGAGCAGGAGAGGTTGAGTTTAGAAATAAGAAGGAGTGATTGAAAGAAACAAGTGCAGAAGCAGAGACACAGCACCAAGAGCAGCAGTGGTGGGTCTTGGGCAGCGTGCGATACCCCAACCGTGGCGGGGTGCACAGGCACCAGGAGGCACAAGAGCCCCCGGGGCTGTGTGCCGGCAGCTCCTCCTGCCCTGTGCAGTGGGAGGCTGCCGTCCACACGGTGAGCAGGAGGGTTGGGGTGCAGCCTGGGCTGAGCACAGAGAGGACGCTGGACAAGGTGTCCTCAACAGCAGGGACAGAAAACTCTGCTCTGACAGGCAGAACCAGAGGGAAAGGCACTAGTTCGTGGGGTTTGGGCAGGGCTGCAGCCAGGAGCCTCGACAGTACTGTCATAGATAGTCTGATGAGTGTCCCAAAGCTGAGATAGAGACCTACCTCACCTTACCTGTAGGATAGGCTTGCAGGTCGGCTGACTCCCATGTTGGGAAAAGAATTTTCAGGACTAATCAATAAGAAGCATGAGATGATTTCATTAGGTGGAAATTAAAAGGTACACACGCTCAAAGAAAAAGTGTGGGCTTGAGACAGATGAGAGAGAGAGAGAGAGAGAGAGAGAGAAAGAGAGGAGGGAGGCGAGGAGGGAGGGAGAGAGGCAGGCTGGTTTATTTCCCAGAGCAGAGAATGTTTATCATTTATGTTTCCCTTGAGGGGATGGAGACCCCAGAAAAAGTGCCCACCCCAAAGGGTACCGGCCTGTATTACAGGTATGTGCCCAGTGTTGAGGCTCAGGATCTCTATCTCAGAATCAAGTTCCTGCTCTTCTTCAGTTAAGTCAATTTATGGGTGTAATGAATCTGGAAGGGAAGAAGCCTGAATTTAACCAAGGAAATCGTGATTGTGGATCACTTTGAGTAACTTTGCCTGGGTCCTGGAAGTTTCAGTTTTCTTAAAGGTACAATTTTTTATTATGACTTCTTTGGCTCCTTTCTACTTATTTTTTATTTCTTCTATCCTACCTCACTACCATCAAAACTTGTTGTTTTCCACCTTTCCTCTGTACTTCTCAGGTGCTACAGCCCAGTCCTCTGGAAAGATGGACTCAGCCTTTTAGAATGTAGCTCACTACATAGGGGTAGGTACAGCCATCAGGAACAAAACCCAGACTGCATGGGAAACACTTCAAAAAATCAACAACTGGTTTCTCATCCTACTAAAAACCTTTTGGATTTCAAGAGATCACTAATAGATTGAAATGATCACCCACAGAGTGGGAAAACATTTTAGCTAACTGTCCATCAGACAAAGGACTTATATCTAGAACATATAAAGAACTGAAAAGACTCAGACCCCCAAATTCAAAGACCCAATCCAAAAGTGGGCACTTGAGATGAATATATACTTCTCAGATGAAAAAATATAAATGGCAAATAAATACATGAAAAAATGTTCATCATTAGTCATTCCAGAAATGCAAATTAAAACAACACTGAGATTTCATCTCACCCCAGAAAGAATGGCTATCATCAAAAATCAACCAATTAACAAATGCTAGAGAGGCTGTGGGGAAAAAGGAACCCTTTTCCACTGTTGGTGGGAGCATACACTGTGCAATCACTTTTGAAATCAGTCTAGAGATTCCTCAAAAAATTAGGATTAGAGGTCCCATTTAATCCAGCCATTTCCCTTCTGGGTATTTTCCCAGAAGAATTAAAAACATCATACCACAGTGATGTATGTGCACCCATGTTTATAGTGGCACAATTTGTCATAGCAAAATCTTGGAAACAACCCAAATGGCCATCAACTGAGAAGTGGATAAGAAAAATGTGATATTTTTATACAATGGAGTATTACCCAGCTATAAAGAAAGGTAAACTGGAGGCTTTTATGGGTGTATGGATGCAACTAGAGACCATACTCATAAGTGAAATAAATCAGACCCACATGTGTAAGCATCATGTTGTCTCCCTAGTGTAAGAATCTGAAAGAGTGAATAAAACTGAAAGGTACAATACATATTGTGAAGGGGAAAGAAACTGCTCAATAGAAAAGAACAACTGGGGTGAGGGAAAAGAGGAAAGGCAGAAGGAAGGGAAAAAAAAAAATATATATATATATATATACGCACACACAAGATAGCTAAGATAATTAATTGTACTACTAATTTCTATTGGTTTATTGAAAGGAATAGTTAATGTTTAATTATTTGATCAATCTTGCATACCTGTATCTGATAATCTGAGCAACTACTTTGAAGATAACAACAAGTAATACAACAACCACTGTTGATTTCCTATCATCTTGTTTTAAAATTCTGTATCATTTTGATAGTTTTTGTGTTGGTTTGTTTTTGGTCTTTGTTTTTGTTATTTTGTTTTTGTTCTTTTCTTTAAAAAAAGGAAAAGAATGTAGCTCACAAGCACCCCTTTATACGTGGTTTTTGCCTTCTGAGCTTCGGTAACTGGAGGTCTATAAAGGTCCACAAATACTAAATAAAAATTCCTGAAACAATTCGTAAGTTTTAAATACCTTTTATTACAGTGCGTTGTTACCATTGTTCCATGTTAAAATTATTAAAATCTTATTGTAAGTTAGACTTTATGATAGGTATGTTAGTATGAGAAGAAGCAAGGTATATACAGGGTTCAGTCTCCAGCATCCATGGATGTCTTTGAATGTATGCCCCATAGATGAGGGCAAGCTATTACTACTGTTTAATGAGGCAGAATGGAGTGTTCCTCCTGGAGATCAGACCTAAATCTTGGCATGGATTGGACTAGACTGAATTGGGTTTTAAAGTTCATCTTTAAGCCAGTCACCTAAACAGGGATTTGAGTTCTCTGATTGGCCAACCCCTGTGATACATGATGAATTCTGACCCAATCATTGTAGCAGGAGGAGCCCCGCATAATCATGACTATAGAGGAAAAAGTGGACGGCCCATTGCTGGACACTGGTGCTGGTCTCTCGGTCCTTCTTCTCAGTCCTGGCCTTCCTTCCAGCCGTCACACCTCAGTGAGGGGAGTCACTGATGAGGAGGTAATCCTCTATTTTTTGTAACCCTTGGGCTGTAACTACTTGTTGGATCTTTCTTGCATATCTTTGTTTTTCTGAGAATCCACTTTGAGGATGCCAACATGTATTGCAGCAGCCATTGATGATTTCCTACCAATCTGTCTATAACTATGTAATGTATTATTCCTATGCTATTTTGTAAATGGATGTATGTTTGTTACTATGTGCTTTCAACAACCACTGAGAATAGTCAATGATTATTTGATTGATCACTCATGTATAGCTGTATTTGTATTCCCTAGAGACCACTCTGGAGAATCCAGGCTATAATATAACAACCATTGATAATTTCCTGCCATTTTTGTCTGTAACTCACTATTGTTTGTCTATTTGTTTTCCTGAGACACTATCTTGAAGATACCAGTAGGTAAAATAACAACCATTGCTAATGTCCTACCACTTTGTCTGTAATTCAGTGAATCCCCCTATTGCTATGTTGTCCTTCTTTTACTATTCAAAAAAAAAAAAAAAAAGATGAAATTGATGTAGGGCAGACAAGGGGATACATGTGAACGACAGGCACCCAATGCTTCAGGACGAGGTGGGTGCCTGTGTTCTGGGTCAAGTGTGGGAAGAATTTAAGGTGACTGGAAGCTTGAAACAGCCCTGTGTGGGTGGGGCTAGCAGGAAGGGGAGGAGAGAAATATGAGGAGCAGATTGTGGGGTGAGCCCTGAGTGTAAATAGCACAAATATGTTATTGAGCCAGTCAACACTATTTTGAGGCTGTTAAACGCTCTTAAAAAAATTTTTAAAGTACTTGCTGGCCACTGTGGAGTGTGAAGGCAGGGTACAGAAATGTTAGCAGAAATATAACCACTTCCGGTAGAAGTTCTAGCCAGGTCTAATGGTGCTCCAGGTTAGCATCAGTGCAGTGGTTGTCATGAAATTCCGGACTTCTGAAGGCACTTGTTTGGGGCACCATAGAGCATTGGGCAAGTTACAGCCTAGAAGCAGATGTGGTCTCCAATTTTTTATGCAGGCAAATTTCCTCCTGGGAAAAATGTGACAATGCTTTGGACTGATCCCCAGAGACAAACACGGTGCTCTCCAGTGTGTGTGTGCAGGGCTGCTGTGAGGGACTGGGAGTTGTGTGCCTTCTTTGATTTGATATGCTCATGGTAATCACATGTAACTGAGCCAGTACTTAAAATAGATGGGCCGCCAGTGAATTGGCATGAGATTTGCACAAAATCTGCTTTCAGTTTTAATTTTATGTTGGTCCCTTTAGGATATTCTTAATAGCAGCAGTAATGTTGCTTAGTTCCTGATCTCCTCCTCACCCCTAGGCTCTTTTCTTTGTTCATTCTCCAGAGTAACCAAAATCTTCTCTACCACAAATCTACCCTTGAGTCAGAAGAAACTTTGAGCCTGGTGGTGAACTGGGCCCCTGAGGACTCCAGTAATCCCCATGGGATACTTAAGACTATGACCCATGAATACAGAGGTGGAGTTAATTATGCATCCCAAGGACTGAAAACCAAGAGCTTTGCTTATGTGCTTTAAGGAAGCATGTGTATTTCCTAACTAATATAGCTGGTTACCCCATATTTCTCAGGTATTTTGCAAAAATGTCCGAGGACAAGTTGTATCCATTAAATATACATTATCTTCCTGTTGCCATTCAAATGTGAAGCATCTCCCAAAGTATCACTTGTGTATTGAGGGCTTGATCCCCAATGCTGCAGGGGTTAAAGGTAGAACAAGAGACATGGTTGGATTAGGAGGTGGTAACCTACCAGCGGATTAATCCATTGATAAATTCATAGCTGAGTGAGATGTCAGGAAGTGAGACCCAGGTAGAAGAAGCAGGTCACTGGAGATGTGCTTCTGGAGGGCATATCATGGTCCCAGCCCCTTTTTGTCTGGGGTCTTTCCTGTTCTCTCTGCTTCCTGGCTGCCATGAAATGAGCACTTTTCCTCCGCCATTCCCTCTCCTAGTGTTTCTGCCTTTGAGGTAACCAACCATGGACTGACACCTCTCAAACTGTGAGTCAAAATGTTTCCTTTCCTTATTCAGTTGTTCCTGTCAGGTTTTTGTCCCACCTATGAAATGGTAACTAATAAATCTCTTCTGTTTCCATCATGTGGTGGGAGGGTAATCTTTCTGAGGATGCCGTACCTTGCTCTGACAGTCTTACTGCCTAGAGAATAAAGTATGAATCTTAGGAATGGTTTTCTAAATCCTTCAAAATCTGTCCTCAAACTTCCCCTACCTTATTTTAATTTTTCCTATTTAAATAATAAATTCTTCAGTATATCAAAAAGTTCAGAGAAGAGTACACTGGGGCTCTGGTTCCAACAACCACGGTTCGACTGCTACTTGGTTGGACATATTTGTTTCATGCATTTGTCTAAAGAAACTCTTACAGACGTGGTGGAAGCTTGCTGCTCTTCTTCTTCCCTGTCTGGAGTTCAGTATCATAGCCTTCATATTCTTGTCTTTGCTGACTTTGAGAGAATACCTATCCTGAGGTTTTATATCATCCCTATCCATGTTTATGTTATTGCCAGGACACCCTGGCCTTAGTACAAAAACTACTGAAAACCTAATTTAAGAAAACTACTGAAAACCTTAATTTAAGAGTGTACTCTTGTAACAAATAGTCACATCTCCATGAATCACAGCAGGTTAGCTTTAGTCAGTTGTATGGACAAATGTTTAAATGCTTTCAAATAAGGCAAAGGGTCTTAGTTACTTTCCTCATTGCTGAGACAAAATACTAACACCCACAGTTAAAGGAGGGAAGGCTTATTAGGCTTACAGGACACAGAAGTTTCAGTCCATAGTCAGCTGTCTCCAAGGCAGGGTAGTATGGTAGAGGGGCATCACAGGGGAGAGAAAGTCCACAGCAAGCAAGCAGGCAAGAACGCATTAGCCCTGTTTCTGTCCCTTGTATTTTATGCAGGCTACCTGCCCTAGAGCTGGTATAGCACTCACATCCTTAATCCTAGCCAGATCAATCAGTGGACTGATTTAGTAATCACACACCCTTGATCCTAGCACCACATACACTAGACCCAGCCACCTCTGAAAAGTCCCTTTATGACCTTAGGGGAGACTTTAGGGGAACATCTAGATATATCCCTAACACAAAGGTTGAGTTATAACCAACTGGGTTTTCTTTATACCTTCTTTCCTTTTCTGTACCTCATTTCTGTCTCCTGCCTGTTATTGCTTTCTGACCATGCAACAGATGAATTCTCTGAACCTGTGTGGTTTTGAGAGTTGCTACCTTCTAGAATTGCAAGTCAAAGCAATTAAAAAAGGCAAAATTAGAATTGTTCTGTTTTTTCTTTTAACAATGTGTATCTATAGATAGTATATAGCATTATGTGAGATTTAAATTTTCATATTAATCAAATCACTCTATGCATCGCATTCCAATTTGTTCTTAATGTTTTTGAGATTCATCCCTGTTAACAACATAGATCTAATTTATTTGTCTATGTTAATCTGCTTCATTCTAATGTAGGCATATATCAAAATGTATGTATCCATTGTCCTACTGGGGAACACTTTTTTTCTAATATAATTGTGCAATGGCAGATACTTTTATGCATGCTTCCTTATGCACTGCTATGAGTTTTTTTAAAGGCAGTACTTTATCAATACTATGTTCTGCTAGTATATTTTGGAAACAATACAAATCAGTACAGAAAATAATCAGAAAATAAATTTTACAATTACTAACAAATCTTTGAGAATTTGCCATCATGAGACACAATGGAGAATTTTTTCTTGTCTCACAGCTAAGAAAGGATCTACTTCTGAACATTTTTTTCAGTGAACCTTATAATTACGGGGGTGTGCTTTTTCTTGGTCTGCTAAGAAACTTGGCACCAATTTTGTAGCTCAATCTGTAAAGTCTGCAGTACTGTATGGTTTGTATTTGATGCACTAATCTCTCCCTGGCTTAATTCTTTTTCCCTTAGCTTTATCCTCAACTATTCCATATGCGTATTTGTAACTGAATACAACAGATCCGCCCCTTGGTGAGAGCAAAGCTGATAAGCACATGCAGGAACTAAAAGAGTGAAGGCAGGTTTATTACTTGTATAAGTAAGGAGTGCACTGGAAATAATTCCCAAAGCAGCATCTACTTGAATAAAGCAAGCAAGGGGCTAGTCTTGGGGATACTTATACATATTCATGTAGGAAAGACACACCATCACATACAGAGACAAGTAGGTGCATTCCTGAGAATACTAAGTTGAAATCATACATTGCATGGTCAAAAACATGGCAGATAGGAAAACCTCTGGGTAGAGAATTTTGTATTATAATAAGCAAAGTTTCCTTTAGGTGACCTAAGGAAAGTAAGATCATCTAAAAAGAGTGACTCTGTGATTTTGGGTGACTTCTTACAAGTTTCTATTGAGGACCTTATCTGAAACAAACACGTTTTTGAAGGAAACAATACTAATTTAAGCAGAGTGGGGATGATTTACATATGTGCATCCTTCTAACCTCTGCATGCATAGGTGATTGTCCCGAAGAGTACTTGTGAAGTAACATAGTAACATAGTAGTTGTGTATGTATACATACTGGAATCATTTTAGTGTACAGTGTAAATGAATCAATGAATAAATAGGTAGATGATTACAGCCAGACTAGACAGGTTCGAATGAATCCATTAAGTACATTGTATCCATTACGGAATTCTGCCTTTAATTTATGTCAGGATACATTTCTCCTTCATAAATAATGTAGTTTGTAATTTCATAACTTTGACATTCTTTCCTAGAGAGCTAAGCTCAACCCCACACTGTCTAACCTTTTAAAGATTATAGGTGAAATCGTCACGGCTCCCTGACCTGATCAGAGCGTTAATATGTAAATCAATAGTACAAATTATGAGCTTGTTAAATAGTCTGTGCTAAAATGCAGGAACAAAAACAGCTAATATAACTCTGACACATCTGAAAGAAATCCATTAGTCATTGGGTCCTTCTCTTTGAAATAAAAAAATTACACTTGTGAATGCCATAATCTGCCTGAAAAAAGATTCTATGTAAATCATATGCAAATTATCTCCACTGTGCTGACAGCGACTAAAAGCATTTATTATATCTCTCATGTTCAGCTAACAAGAAATGTGGGGAGTAACTAGTTCTTTAATAGTATTTTAGGATCTAATTCATTCAATAGCCTCGAATGAATAGGACGTTTTAGTCGTATCATCATCTTTGCTGAAGAACCTTTTTGTTATGTTTTGGAGTCTTTTTCCCCCTCATTTTAATTATGTCTTCTGAATTTCAGCTACTTCCTTTCATTACAAATGCCATAGTTTTTTCTTTCATTATTGTGGAAGCTACCTGCTCTCCAATGCAGAAAGTATTTCAAGTGCCTTTTTGCCCTCTGCTCTATCGTTTTGCTTAGACTCTGTTTGTACACACAGATTGGTTTAGCAATTTTTAATGACTTGGCAGTGTTTCTAGCCAAAAAAAAAAAAAGGAAAAACCAACCAAAACAGAAATTTTTTCTCTGTTGGTCTAACCACTCATGGCAATCTCTGTCATTTTCTGGTTTAATGAACAATGAAGTAAAATTAAATGAATATAAAGACCTTACTCAAATTATTTTCATATGGATGGACTTCCTTCTAATGCTGATTTCTCTAGTTTGATTCTATCTTCTGCATTTTCAAAGTGCACTGGGTGTGGACACACTTGGCCCCATTGAATGAACAGAGAGAATCCAAACATCACTGAGACTCTCAAGTGCAAGTTTGCTGGTTTAACAAATTACCAACTGAATCCTGTGCCTTGTCCAGGAATTTTTTTTTTTTTTTTTTTTTTTGTTGCCTAAATAACATTATAGAAAGACTTAAGAAAAATCATCTGGGTTCTTGCCATCCTGATAACAATTCTTGTTTTTGTTGAGAATTTGTCTATAAGGTACTTTATATCTGATTGCCTCCAATAACCTGTTCCCTCACTTAATTTCAAGAAGGAGTACATTCCATGAACACACACATTCAGGATACGGATGAAACCAAATAACTCACTTAGTCCATTTGGTCTAATTCAGGGTTTTCAGCTCAGCATCACTGACATGGGGTGGATAATCCTCTGCTGTGGAGGACCACCATGTTCACTGCAGGGTGCTTAACGGCACCCTTGGCCTCTACTCACTGGATGCCAGTAGCGCCCCAGTTATAAGATCCCAAATGTCGCTAAACATAGCCAAGTGTCCGCTGAGAGTGGAGACTTGGCAAAATTGTCCCGCTGAGGTGGAGACTTGTTGCTGTTTTCTTATTTGAGAAAACATGATGATGAGAGTGAAATTCCATATTCCAGACAAGAAGGAAGAAAGTGGCTTTGAGTGACATGGGAACCAGCTTCTGAAGAGGACATGGCAGTCTGCTTAAACCCTCATGCTGAGGCACACCCAGCTCTGTCAAAATCAGGATAAAATCATCATTCTCTGTGGTTCTGGGACTTAAGCAAAATCCTGTAAGGAAGGAACTACTTTGCATATTTAATAAATGGAGAAACTGATGCCCCAGCACTAAGTAACCTGCCTGCTGGCTAGTGGAGGAATCCAAGGTCCAAGCTCTGAGCAGTAGCTTGGTAAATCTTATACTTTACCTCTTTCTACTCCACAGAGGTGGGCTGTGTGACCCAGGCTCAGGCCGGGAGCAGGGCACAGCTGGAGAGGGAAGCGGTCTGCCTACCCCTGTGGGGGAAGGAGATTGAGCGGTGGGGTTCTGTTATTCTCCCAAACAGAGTCTTTTGTTTGATTGTTCAAAGGATGCCGAGGGTTTCAGGTTCTGATGCACCTTCTGTGATGACTGAAGGGTCGTGTTGGTCTGGGCATTCTTATTACACCACACTGAGACGAGATGCGACAGAAACACAAGTCAGCTGCACAAAGCCAGAGTAATGCCCTGGAGGATGAAAAGGCTGAGGCCTTGGAGTCAGAGGCCCCGGAACCTGCCCCTGGCTGTGTGGACTGACACCCCCAGAGAAGCTGGAAATGAGCAAAACCTGGGTCATTTCTGATACTGCGATCAGCTTGTATTTTTTCCTTCCAAGGGGAGGAGAATTCCTGAGAGATGGTTATACCACGTTGAGAACCTTCTGGATCACACAGCTGTGGGTCCTGCGGGCATCCACTAACTCATTCCCAAATTCTGCATTGTAGGGTGGAGGGTGAGGAGGGCACTGGGTTGCTCAGGACGTCCACTGAAATCTTTAGCTTCTGAGTTGCAGGGAAGGAGAAGATGGGGTGGGGTGTGTAACAGGCTAAGAAAACTCTGGGAGAAAGAACTGAGACATCTAGTAGAAGATACCATTGTTTCTACTGTGTGCTGGTCCAGTGGGTTCTCTCTGCTGAATGCTCTTGAAGTTTCGCATAAAATGTGCATTTTCCATTATCGCATCATGGGGTTGGCTCAGCCACTGGAGGTGGGGGCTGGGGCCGAGGTCTGCTCAGGACAGGCTCCGGGAGCTGCTCTCGAGGGCTGGTCCACCCACATTGCCATCATGATCTACGAGAATGGTAGGGACAGAGTCAGCAAGATGCTCCTCTCACCAGACACTGCACACTTACTAGCAACTGCTGCAGGGCTTATGAGGCAGATGATTTCTTTTGCCACTTTACAGCTCTGGAAAGGGAAGCTCAGGAAAGTGATACAACTTTCCCAAGACCCACAAGGACCACAGAGCAGAGCAGAGCTCGAATCCACCTGTGGTGCCTGCAAGCCCAGCCTCCTACCTGCTCCTTCAGCCTTCCTCCTGAGGATGGAAGGCAGACCTGGAGCATTTCTCTGTTCTCAGGTTTCTCCTCTGGCCGGAGGCCACGACTCTCTGGAGGCAAAAGAATGAAAGTCCTTGCAGGGACTTACAGTCCTCAACCAGGGCCATCAGCCTCACTTTAGGTGGGATAGGGCAGACCTGGGGGAGATGGCCTCCTCCCATCAGGCTGGGTCTTCTGCGTTCCTTGGGATTCCTCTAGAGTCAGGGCAAATACATGACTGCCCTTAAGCCTGTTATTCTCGGGAGAGTGTAGATTATGTTCTATGAGGAGAGCGTAGTGACTGCTGCATCAGTCCCTGCTGGTGGAATCTGGAAGCTACTGTAATAGCAAGTCCATCAGTGCAGCTGTCTGGTCTTGCCTTTGCTGCCGAAGTCTGCAAGTGCAAAGGGACCACCCAGCAGTAACTGTTCTTTGAGAGCTGGCATTTCACATAGAGATTGTCCTTAGCTTCCAATGGGGTTATGTCCCAATAAACCCATTTTAGGTTGAAAATATCCTGAATCCAGCATGCATTTAATCCACCAAACTTACCACACATCTGCTAGCTGCGCAGCACAGCACACTGTGAAGCCTTGGTTGTGCCCCTTGTGATTGGTAGGTGGGGCTGGGGGCTGTGATTAGCACGGCCCAGGGTCACAAGGGAGGCTCAGATGCCAAAGCGCTGGCTTGGGGGAAAATCTAAATTCACAGTTCTAGGTGTGGCTTCTACTGAATGCGTGTTGCTTTCTCATCATCATAAAGCAAAAAACAAAAACACACAAATCACAACTGTTGCAAATCAAATTGCGGTAAGTCAGGGAGAAGTTGTCATTGAGTATCAACCATTTAGCACCAGTGGTGAGTGTTGTCCTGTTTGGAGAAGACCAGAAGTCAGTTATAGCAGTCTCGGCTACTGTCTGGAGGTTTGAAGGAGTGTGTCAAAGAGAAGCAGAGAAGAATCAAGAACCCTATTTTTCTATTTCAAAACTTGGAAAATAATCTAGTACCACTGAAAACAATAGCTATATATCATTCAGCAATCAAACTTTCTTTCTTCCTTTTTTTTTTTTTTTTTTTTTTTTTGGCCTTGAGGATGGACCCAGAACATGCTAGGCAAGTGCTCTACTACTGAGCTTGAACTTGAACTTCTTTGGCCCTATCTTGTTTCCAAGAAATAACACCGTGGGACTTTAGCAATATATATTACTATATTATCAAGTTGTGTCCTAGACTGTTTGCAAAGGCTGATTGTGCATATAATGAACCAGAACTTGATTGTGTAAATATTACCAATCAAACAAGGTGTTGCTCTGCCCTGCTGCATGCTGTTACACAGTTGCACAGAAGTGAGGTTTGCGGGCCTTTGGCCCCCTCCCTGAGCACGTGCCTCCCTTGTTTGCTCCCGGCGAGATTTGCCGGGGTGGCGGTGGTGCTCCCCTCTGTTGCTGTGCTCTCAAAGCAGCTCTGTAAGTTCAGCCCCCTGAACTGTTGGCATTTTTCACCAGTTGTTTACAGTGGTCTAATATGTGGCATTCCCTTTAAAAGATCTTTGTGTATGCCGATTGCAGAAGGTGATATTTCTGGCATCAGTAACCATGGTAATGAATCATCCTCCTCTCAGAATTAGTGCCAGCTGCACTAGTGTCTCGCTAGTAGCACTCTGGTGTTTTGCTAATGAGCGACGTTTCCTTTGCCGTGGGTGGACATTTTCACTTCTTCACGTCTTTGCTCGTGTTTTGTCACAGGCTCTTCCTTGGGAACCACAGTTGAAAAAATTGATCTCAGTTGGCAAAACCTTGATCCTGAAAGGAAAGCATTCCTAGTTCTAGAAAGTACAGTACACAGAGAGCAGCCCCCCTGCCGAGGGTTCTGTGGGGAGCCCTTCCAGCCACGCCCTGCCCCCTGCAGCCCTGAGCGCCCCTCTTCCTCGGTCCTGTACAGAGCACTCTCCATCAGCATTCTCCTGTGGTTGCTGGAGAAAGGAGCTTTAGTATTTTAAAGATTTATGTTATGAATAATTTAAGAGAAATAAAGAAAGCTTCTAAACTCTCTTTGAATTATGTAATGGGAGCTTTGAAATATGTTCGCATTCTGCCTTATCAGATTTAAGTATTTTGGGGGGCAGGGAGACTGAAGTGGAAATTGAAGCCATTGTTATCCTTTATCTCATGACTGATGATGAGGTCAGGAGAGGCAGAGCTCCTTGGCCCTGCAAGAGAGAAGAGTTGGCAGTAATGCGTGCTTCTCTTATCTGCAAGCTATTTCCACCAGCAACTGGAGAAGACCCCAAACCACTGCTGCTTCTGGCGTGGGTAGCACTTTGAAGAGGGCATGGGAAGAGTGACACCCAGAATCACTGCTGCGTTTTCTTCTTTTGTAATAATTTAGATATGGCATGAGATTGTGTGTGGGGGTCTTGTGTGTAGCCACACAGGTCAGTAATGGCAGCTTGCTGTAGCCACACTAAAGCCACTGCAAGGTACTGTTCCTGCTGTTTCGTGTACTGTATGCATGTCCGCTTATGTTGTTCTTACGGTGATTCTTTAGCTATTCTTACTTTCACTCTGCAGAGGAGAAATGAAGGTGCGGAGAGGCTGAGTAACTGACCCAAGCCTACTTGGGTGCTCAAAGCAGAGCCAGCGGTCCAATGCAGGCAACCTGATACAGAAGTCCTTGCTCATAACCCTGACACTCCGCCGGGAAGGAAAGCTGATAGGAGGCTCTGTTTAGATCTCAGCTCTGCCACTTGCCGTTTGCCCCACATGAATTTCTTTATCTTACTGCATCTCTGATCCTTCCCCGTGAAATGGAAGTTGTTGCGCCTGCTCCCCAGGGTGCTTGGGGGGGCTGCCAGGGAGGCAGCATGCACACTCCGTAGCACTCCGGCGTGCCACGCAAGGCGTGCATGGGCATGGTGGGGACAGTGGTCACTGGAAAGGTAGGCTAATAACAAGAATCATACCTTGAAGAATATTAACGAAACAGTTATGAAGTTATTCAAATTTCTTAAAACTGTATGGTTAAGAACTCACTTTTAAAAAATTACCATTCCTACTGAATTACCTTGTGAGTTTAAGTATCAGACATTCAAAAAAGAGTCTCTTACTGGAATTATGACTGTTCAAAAATATCCATCTTTCCCAGAGGAATGAAAACAAAGTCACTTAAGACAATAAACCATAAATTCCTTTATGAATCCCTCAGAATAAGAATGCAAAAGCAACAGGCCAGCAAGGTGACGTCCTTGTTCAAAGCAAGAACAGTGCCAGTTCAACCGTTGGCATCAGGATGATATGGAAAGGAATTTCCATGGTAGGTGTGGTGGCACATGTCTAATCCCAGCACTCCGGGAGGCTGAGGCAGGAAGATGGAAAGCTCAAGCCTAGCCTGGGCAACTTAGTGACTTAGTGTGACCCTGTCTCAAAATTTACAAAGGGAGAGGGGTCTAGGTATCTAGTGCAGTAGTAGAGCTGCTCTGGATTCCATCCCTAGCCCCAGAAAAAGGAAAAGAAAATACTATAGCTTCTCCTCATCTGCAGGGGATGTGTTCTAAGACCCCCTAATGGAAAGTTCTAGAAATAAACAATTCAGAAGTTTTAAACTGCATGCTCTTATGGTACAGGTGGCATTTTGAAATCTCACACTGTGCCACTATATTCTGCCTGGGATGTGAATCATCATCCCTTTGTCTAGTTCTAACACAGTGCGCATGCTGCCTGCCTCAGTCACTTCGTGACCCTGTCACTTATCAGAGCCACTGGGGCAGTACCGCAGGGCTGGTGTTGCAGTCACCCTTGTTCTGCTTCACCACAGCACCAGAGCACCCGAGTAGTAAGACTGGCAATTGTACAGTACATTGTTATAACTTTTTTCTTCATGCTTTTACTGTCCCTACTTTATGAACTTAACTTTGTCATACGTATGTATAGAGGAGGAAACACAGGATAGGTAAGGGCTAGCAGTTTTAGGTTTCCACTGGAGGTTTTGCAGATGGAGGGACCAACTGTACTTCACTTTTTCCTGTGTCTGTCTGTCTATCTATCTATCTATTATCTATCTTTGCATATGCATATGATAAAGTTTAATTTACAAATTAGGCACAGTAACAGATTAGCAGCACTAATAATAAAAAAGAGTGACTGTAACAACATACTGTAGTGGAAGTTGTCTCTCATCGTACCATACTCACCCCTCTTGTGATGATGGGGAGTGACACATCGTCTGCCTGACGGGAGGAGGTGAAGTAGTGACGCAGGCACTGTGGTGCAGAGTTAAGGTACGACCTACGGGTTCTTAGCACAAGACTGTGATATGGGGATGCTGATCTGGTCACTGAAGTGGCTACAGACCTGGGCAGGCAGTGCATATTGCGTGGAAATGCTGGACAAAGGGTGGCTCACATCCCGGGTGGAATGAAACCTAATGGCACAAGCTTGTACCACACAACTCAGAATGGAGCACAATTTCTGGAATTTTCCACTCAATTATTTTTCTTTTGGTGCTGTTGTTTTGAGACAAGGCTCACTGTGTAGTGCAGGCTGACCTTGAACTCACTATGGAGCCCAGGCTGGCCTTGAACTCACACCAATCCTTCTGCCTCAGCCTCCAGGGTGCTGGGATTGCAGGCATCTGCCATGATGCCTGGCTGTTCATTTAATGTTTTTGCAGCATGGTTGCCTGCTGGTAACTGAAATCATGGGTAGCAAAACCACAGGCAAGGGGGACTACTGTGTAGCATAATTGCAGAGGAAGACTTTTGCCAAGGATAAAACCAGAGAGCACGAATGGTACCGAACGAAAGAAGAATTATGTGTGAGAGAGAAAGGGAGGAGATGGAAGAAGAATGGAAGACAAAGAGATGTGATAGAATTTCACAGTTATGTTTAACGCTCAGAGAATATCTTAGCGATCAAAAAATTCCTCTTTCTTCATTCCAAAAATGATAACCTGGCTCAGATTTTCCTCTTGGATATTTTCCTACTAAATTAAAGAGAATGGCATGAATATAAAATATACTTATGCAATTCTCTCAAGTGGTCTAAAATAATCTCTTGCTTTGAATAGAGATTTGTTTTTGAGCTTACCTATAAGTAGCCCAAAATGTTAAATCCTTGTCATAACTGTATTCCAGAATCAAGCTGGCAAGTAATGATGGAGACCTTGGTCGTCCCAGCAGTCAGTCACGGTACCACCAGCTTTGCTGGTGCTGTCCTGTAAGAGACCACAGTTCTGTTTCCTTAGAAAGTCCACATTCATGTCTCGGGGAGGACCTTCTGAGCAGCGGGGAGCAGGTTAGATGTCTCTACTGGCACCGTGGAGGGTAGGGAGCCGCTGTCTTCCTGGCAATAGAGTGTTTTTGCACACGTTTACCCCGCATGGGAACCTGTGAATGTCTTGGAAGGAATCCATCAATACATACTCGAAAGGACAGATGGTGAACGAAGGCGAGAGAATGCTGCCTCGGGAAGGAGATGAATTCGCTTATTAAGAAATTAGCTCCTTGATATAAGGTGGCAAGTTTCCACGGACTGCTGCACGGGCTCCCTTCACACAGAGGGATTTCCCCACAGCTTGCTGTGCGGTGTGGCTTTGCCTTTGGATCATCACAATGACAGCGCTTGCTCAGAAACCTCCAGCACGGCTTCTCCCGTAGGTCCCCCGCCCTCACTCTGGTAGTCGGGCCTCTGAGCACCACTTACGCCCTCTTCGGTGTCACCCTGCTCCTACCTGAGATGGCGTAACGTGGTCCGTGATTGTTCCTGGCACATGCAGGGCTGGAGATGACAGGGAAAGCTGTCCCCGTGTGATGGAAGCAGAGTGTGAACAAACCTCAGGAAGTGGTGGGCACCGTAGCAAGCTGGAGAGGATGTGTGTGAGAAAGAAGGGTGTGTCTTTTTTTTTTATATACTGGGGATTGAATCCACGGCCTTTGTACTAACTTAGAGCCTCAGCCTTATTTATTTTACTCTGAGACAGGATCTCCCTAGGTTGCTAAGGCTGGGCTTGAACTTGAGATCCTCCTGCTTCAGCCTCCCAGAGTGTTATAGGCATGCGCCAACACACTGGGCTTTAAAAAAGTTATGAAAAAGCAAACCATATTGTGAGCTGAACTCAAAGCCTGAGTTTGCACACTGCAGTGAAAGGCAGGAATGCAAGGGGTTGGGGTAGAGACGTCCCAGGACACGCTTGGCCCTTCCTCCTGTTTCTCCTTGGGGTTCCAGAGTTAGGACCAAACGTTTGAAGAACAAAATGCAGATCCCAGCGGTGGGAGACCATGGAAGGCACAGGAGCAGGGGAGCGGGCCTGGAGTGGGATGTGGCTCTGGCTTGGGCCTCTCACAAAGCCACTAGGGCTGTCATGGTCTCCACCCTCCCAACCTCATCTTCATCTAATCCCAGAGACCCCTCCTGCAAATCTGTCACCACAGGAGCTTGGGGATGAAGTGTTCCACACGCAGGATCTCGGGAAGTGCATTCAAGCCATAGCGGACTACGAGGAAGGACCCTGGAAAAGCAGCTCGAACGCGCTGTGCTCCTTCTCCGGACAGGGCTCTGGGCAACACCTCAGGGGCAGCACTGTCCGCCTGTGCCCACCCTCCTCCTCCCACACACTGTGTGCACCCTGAGCTAGACCTCCTCTCCAGGTTGAGCCTGGTGCTCATCAGGCCTCTGGATGCCCGGGATTTACCGGAACTTGCTGGAACACTGCTCTGCAGGCCTGGATCAGAGCCCCAGAGTCAGAGTCGGCACTTTTGCTTCCAAACTTGCAGGTTTTGCCAGCTCTGCGGAGGTAGTGAGGTAGGAGAGAAGGAATAAAAGACAGGTAGAAAGGAGACAAGGAAATCATGTCTGAAAAACTACTTTTAAGAAGACCACAACTTCCAGGAACGGGCTGGTGCGTGGCAGCACCCTTCGCTGTCACACCCAAAATTCCTCAGCAGCTCTAGAAGTCCCTAAATCAGCTCAAGTAAGAAAGCAAGGGGCTAGGGATTTAGCTCAGCGGCAAAAGCGCCTGCCTGGCAAGCGCAAGGTCGTGAGTTCAGTTCCTGGTACAGGAGAAAAACCAAAAAAAAAAGAAAGCAAGGAACGCGAGCCTGATCCTAAGAAACAAGGCCAGGTTGTGTGAACCCAAAGAATTTCAAATCACCTACCTAAAAACCCACCCATATCTGTAGAGTGGGCCAGTACCCTGGGGGAAGGGCACCTTTTCTTGGCCTTTTCCACCCCTCAAGAGAAAGAGGTAAAAATGTTCCCTGTTCCAAACTGTAGAGCTGGGGATAGAACTCAGCAGCGCAAGCACCTGCTCGGAAAGCATGAGGTCGTAAGTTCAATTCCCGGTACAAAAAAAAAAAAAACCCAAAACAGCAAACTGTAACATGCCTTATTTCTGTGGGCTCCCACACTCCATTCTTGAGTGTGGCCTGACAACCCTTCTCTGCCTGTAACTGACACGTTCTGAAAATTCTTCTTCCACGCTGGGAGTCAGTGAACCTGTTACAAACGGAGGTTTAAGCTCCTTATTGCAGCCTTGGGGATTCTCGGACCCAGCCCAGTGACAGAAGCTGTATCATCTTCTTCCAGACCAAGTTCTGTACCCAGTCTGTCTCCAGTCTCCGTTAGCGCCAGTCCGTAGGAAGCCTCTGCTCCTCCCAGCAGCCGCGCTGCAGCACATGGGTGGCGGAGCACCCTGGCTCCCGCTTTAGCTGTCAGCTCCCTCCACCTCCTCAGGAAAACGCCTCCTCCCGTGGGAGTGTTCTAGCAAGTGTTTGTTATGAACAGAGTTTTAAAAACTGTTTTCCAACCTCACGACACCGGAGACACTGCTAGGAAAGTAGTTTTTTCCAGCATAAACACAGCAAAACAAAACCTTCTGCCGCAGGGTGTTGTTTTTGCCCACTGATGCGTCTGCTTTCTTCTGAGACAATGATCTCCCAAAAGCAAAGAGAGCTTGTTTGTGGTCGGAGTCCCACCACCCTCACGCTGTTCCATCCGCCCCTGCCTGTAGTCAGTCTTTAAAGAATGCACAACCACGAGTGACTTGGGTTTCGTTCCAGGATGCCCAAGTCACACGTGTCCTATTAACATATGACATGATGTCACAACTCTTTTGGCTCAGATGCCCCCAGAAGACCTGGGGGAGTGGAACCACCAGGCTTTCTGTAGATGGGCACCAGCTAACCTGCCTGCAAGCCTCCCGGACACAACGCAGCAGCGTGAAGAACAGCTAGCTCTACCTATCTGCAGGTTCCATCTCCATGGGGTTCAGCCAACTGCTAACCAAAAGTATTTGGAAAGAATTTGCTTCTAAGGGACGGGGATATAGCTCAGCAGCACAGCACCTGCCTCGCCAGCTTGAGGTCCTGAGTTTGATTCCTGGTACCAAAACCAAGAGAATTTGCTTCTGTATCTTTTTTTGTGTGTG
Organism: Chinchilla lanigera; assembly: GCF_000276665.1. Taxonomy (NCBI): domain Eukaryota; kingdom Metazoa; phylum Chordata; class Mammalia; order Rodentia; family Chinchillidae; genus Chinchilla; species Chinchilla lanigera. The sequence continues at coordinate 4,603,358 of NW_004955497.1, read as the reverse complement.
GGGGGGGTATTTCATAAACAATGGAGAATAATAATTACTTCTGCCACATTTACACTGTATTAGGTATTATGAGTCAACTAGAGCTGATATAAAGTATATGAGATGTGTATAAGTTATATGCAAATATTATACGGCTTTATATAAAGGACTTGAGCCCCTATGGATTTTGGTATTTGCAGGGGTCCTGGAGCCAGGGATGACTGTATTATTATTTTAAAATATATTTTTATTTTTACTTGACACATAGCAAGTGTGCATATTTATGGGTCACAGTGTGGTAATACATGTATACAACGTGCAATGATCAGATCAGGGTAGTCCACACGTTTATCACATCAGATATATGTCATTTTTTGAAAATTTTTTTGACATTTGTATTATTAAAACAAAAATAAACTCCGAATTTATATTTTAAAATGGAAGCATGCCGGTAACTTAAAGCACAGTAGTGTTCCACGGTCTTTCATTGTCCCCATGTACGTAGCCCTGGTGCCACTTACAGGGTATGGGCACCTGTGGGGTACAGGACTTGCTCCATGCTGATGCAGATTATATGCGGCAATTTACTTTAATGATGCTAGAAATTAAAAAAAGAAGCAACAGACAAAGCCTATTGGCAAAAGCTCTAATGGGGAAGGAAAGGATTTCAGCTTGAAGGGAAGAAAAGCTGAGGGAGATACAGCTGTGATGATCAGACTGGCCCAGCAACAAAAGACGGGGACCAGTTTTTAGGGGTTCACCAGGGTGGGCTAGGGGGTGACAGTGTCCCACTGGGTGATGAGTAGAACCTCATGTTTTAGGGGAGTTTCTCCTAGTGTAAGATAAGGACCGGCAGCCACTCTCACCCATGGGTGCATCCCGGAGTCCCCCCTGCTGTGTGGTGTAGCCGTCCTTGCAGTGAGAGTGGGGGTGGGGGGCGGGCACATTCCATACCTTGCTAACAAGGGGAGGTGGAGGAAGGAACTCACCTTTACCTACAGTGGGTAGTGGGCCGTGGACTAGGGCCTGAGAGTCCCCATCTCCTGCCCCGTGAGGATGCCTTCCCTATTTCAATCCCACCCTGCCCCCATATAACTCAGGAATCAGCTGTCATTTTGTTGCTCTCTCCTCCTGGCTATGTCTGTTAGTCATTCACTGGTTCACACTATTTCCAGCTGTGCAATGGGTGTCAGTCCAGAGCAGATGAAGCAGCACAGTTATTTATACGGAAAAAGAGGAAAGGAGGAGAATTCATGCAGCACAGAAGATGCGTGTGCTCTGTGTTGGGAGGAAATGAGATCTGGATAAACCCCACTCCCCAGGGAGCCCCTGGGTAGGACCTCTGACAAGGCCAGCGTGGAAGGCGAGCCCCTTGTCCTGAGCTGAGAGACAGCTAAGGGAGCGTGGCCAGGAGGGACAGGGAAAGTCCGGGCAGTGAGCCAAGACCTGCAAAGCCAGGAAGAAAAGTCGTCCCAGCCAAAGGTAGGATTAGTCCTCAGCGGGGCCGGTGTAAAGTCCCAGGGGACCCTTTGCAAAGCTGTGATGTCCCAAATCTGTCGCAGACATGTGCTACTGACAGCTCCGTGTGTGTGTGTGTGTGTGTGTGTGTGTGTGTGTGCTGACTTCCATGACAAGACTGACAGCGCAGGAGCCCAAAGAGAATCTGTCACAAGCTCAGTGAGACTGTCCAGATTGACTGGAATGCCACAGCAAACAAAGCTCAAGGAAGCCGGGGACCTTGGGTGCTAGTGGCCCTTTCCATGGCGCCAGTTATCAGGGACCCCTGCAGTGAGCCTTTACTCTCCTGCTGGGCTTACTGCACCGGCGAGAAAGAGGGAAAAAAAAGAGCCAAGAATTGTGAGAAAGTAGGGCTCTGGGATGATCCAAGTCCTCTGGAGACAAAGACCAAGAATCTCCAGCTCGCCCCCATTTTATTTAGCCAGCACAGTGGGAGGAGGAGGGCACTTTTTTTGGAACAGGGTAGAAGTAGTGGTTGAAAGGCCAAGTTTAACATCATAAAGGAAACCAGTTAAGATTCATCCCCACAGCTGGGTGCTAGTCTCCCTGCATCCTCCTCGGCAGACTTCTCTTCTGTGAGATTTAGAGCCTCACTGACTATCAAGATCTCAGCGGTGACTGAGAAACCAGATTTCCACATTCCAAAACCAGCCCACAAGGCAGGGTGAGGAGAGCCTCAGAAAGATAATATAATTCATAGTCCTCCACACTTGGGGAGAAGTGAGGAGAAGAAAAACAGTTAAACAAGATGGTGGAAATCAAAATGCAAAGTGTGAGGTAGAATCAATAAAAGACTCATTCTCCAAATACGCCATACCCTTCCTGAAGAATCTGGATGGTTCTAGTGGGGAACACAAAAGGTTTGATAGGGAGTAATGAGAGCTCTGCTCATGGAACGATCTAATAGATCTAGCAGTTGTATAGCATCTCCAAGTTGCCAAGTGGTTTTTATAGATTGTTGCATTTACTGCCTGCCCAAACCCCCTGGGGGAACACAGGGAAAGAATTATTCTGTTAACTTACGAGAAATCATAGTTTTGCTAATCTCAGGGTTATATTAGTGTTCTTTTCCATCACTAAGAGGAAGTGCATGACACCTGAAAATTAAAGGAAGGGAGGTTTATTGTGGTTCATAGTTCCAGAGGGTTATGTCCATGGTAAGCTAGCTCCCAGCATAAACATCATGGTGGAAGAGCAGGGTGGAGGAAAGCTGCTCATCTCAGGGCAAGAGAAGCAGAGAGAAAGGTAGGAGCCAGGGACAAGAATACACCCCAGCAGGCCACACATCTAGTGACACCACTCCTAGTCAGTGCCAACCCCCTAACCACTTTAAGTGGATCGATTCACGGATGAGTAGAACACCCCCCATGATCCAGACATCATCTGAAAGCCTGGTCTCTGCACACAGGAGATGTCAGGGGACATTTTAGATCTAAACAATCACAAAGGTCCACAGGTGATCCACACCAGAACTACATGGGGACCACTTATGTGAAGCCCAAGTTCCTCATCTTCACCTTTGACCCATCTCTAGGGTGAAGCTTGGAAATTTGCTTTTTTAAAATTACTCTTCACTTTTTCATCTTTATTGATGCATAACTGACAAAAACTGCATTTTCCAGGTGCTGTTTTGATTCATTTTCTGCTGCTATCTCGATACCCAAGACTAGCTACTTTATAAAGAAAACAGATTTGCCTTAGCTCATGGGTCTGGAGCTTGAGAAATCCAAGAGCTTGGTGCCAGCACTGGGCTTGGCTCATGGTGAGGGCCACCTGCTCCCGCATAACTTGGTGGAGGAGCACAGTGGCAGAGAGAAACATGCAAGGGCGGGTAATTCATTGTAACTCCTCTCCAGTCTTCAGAGACCTGCATTAATCCAGCTTAAGGCCCAATCATTTCTTAAATTTCCTGAGAGTGTTTTGCAGGAGACAAATGATACAATAGGTGTGCAACCAGTATTTTGATATATATTTACATGGTGAAATAATTGCCACAAGTGAACCTGCCTTTTTAACACACTCAGATTTGAGAACTGTGGGCTCCAGAGGTTAAGGAATTTATGGGGATCACTCCTTACTGCCACAGCCTCCCAACCTCCATGTGTGTGGAGCCAAAACAGGAACTCAGCTCCTCCAGTCCGAAATCCTCCCCAGTAAACCCCTCTGCCTTGCAGTCCAGGTCCCATCTCCACCCTGCTTGTACCATGGAGTCTCTAGAATGCTTGTCAGGAGCTCAAATCCTATCTTCTTCTTTAGGGAACAGAATTCAGGTCGTCTCTTCACTCATGTAAAAGGTAAGTGTTTCCTGAGAGCAATCCACTCAGTCAGAATGGCCCGTCTGGTCTTTGTCCCTTGATATCTCTATCCATCTCTCACCACAAAGGAAAAGGGCTGACTGTTTACTGGTGATGCTGTCTTCTTTGTGGAGGAATCACCTTAATAAGAGCCCACTCAGCTCCTGTCTTAGTTTGTTTTCTGTTGCTATAACACAAGTCCCGGAACTAGGTAATTTACAAAGAATAGAGTTTAGTTTGTCCCATAGTTCTGGAGACTGGGAAGTCCAAGATCAGGGGCCACATCCAGGGAGGGCTTCGTGCTGCCTCAACACATGGCAGGGAGCAAGAAAGCGAGAGGGTGCATGCAGAAGAGGGAGAAGACAGTTACCTTAGACAACTCGCTTCAGGGTAGCCAACCTGGTCCCACAAGACAGAGAACGCACTCACTGGAGAAAGGCATCAATTCGTCCACAAGGAGTCCCTATCCATGACCCAAACATTTCTCACCTGCCTTCCCACCACTGCTGCACTGCAGAATTAGGTTCTGTGCATGGACTTCTGGGGAACACACTGGGTGGGAACCACAGCAGGTTTAGTAAGTGAGTTGGAAGGAAAGCCCACCCCTCTGTCCTCCCTCTTTGATGCCAGCTCCTTCGTGGAAGAGCATGTTCCACAGGGCTCACCCAAGCTGTCCAGGAGAACAGTTCTCCAGGGTCAGCCCAGGGCGGCCATGGCTGTCTCTGTCTGGGGTCAGGCATTGCTTCCACAAGCAAAAGCCACCTTCTCCAATAATATCTTCACCTGTAGCAAGGGTAACATTCTGGGGGTCCCTTTGGCCTTCGTTCCTGTTTTAAGAGTTTGAGTTGAATAGCCTAGATTTAGTTGAATTTCTTTTTCTTGCCACTAAAATTTTTCAGAGCTCAGGTAAAACAGACACATTGAGCTACTTGAAAGGCTCTAAATGTGCATCTGCTTTAATGCATATAATTAAACAGGGAATTGCTGGAGTTGGGCAGGCCTTGTTCTCCAACAGCTTTTGCTGTTATTGAAGCAGCAGAGCTGTGGCAGCCCTGAGCCTCCCTCCTGTTTGCAAAACATCCAGCAACAAACAGCCCTTGTGGAAAACGAAGCTCAGAAACCCAGGCCAAGACGGCAACCACACTGTGGACTTCCTCGTGACGGGCTTTGTGATTGCCCCTCCCCTCTCGTTCCTCCTTTGACCTCCCTTACTTGTTCTCACCCTAAAAAGTGACGCGCTCCCAGTTTTGCCAACACATTCAGGACATTTGACTGTTAATTAGATTAGAATATGTGAAGAATGTCAATGAGATCCTTAGAGTCCCAGGCAAGTGTTGTATTCAGATTTCCCAAGCCCAAGGCATCCTTGCATTGGTTTCCTTGCTTGGTGATTTTGGTGATTTTCGGCGGAGATCAGCTGAAAACCTGGAAGAAGAAGGCCGGGGGTTCTGCAATGGACTGTGCTAAGCGATGTGCCGAGTCAGACTCATCTGACTCACAGGACCACCCAGCTCTGTCTTTAGAAACTCCCAGGAGTGCCTGGCTGTGCAGATGGCCAGGAAGACCATTCAGCTGAACGCCTCTCTGACCTTGTACAAGCCCATACGCTAGGTACTGTGTAGGATAGATTTGGATTCTAGTTCTAGAGTCAGAATAGTACATAAAGCGTTCAATAACAAAAAAGCAACAGAGGTAGTCAGCAGGCAATGTGACAAATGCTACTGTGACAATAAATGCTATGATATTTGGGGGGAGAGCCTGTCTCCTGGAGGTTCAGAAAAAAGTTTTAAGGAGCATCCTTCCTGTAATCCCAACAGATTGCTTCTTTTTTTTTTTTCCTCATACCAGGAATCTAACTTAGGACCTTGCGCTTGACAGGCAGGCGCTTGTGCCACTGAGCTATACACCTGGCCCAAATCCCAATATCTGGGGAGGCTGAGGTAGGAGAATTGCAAATTTGAGCCCACCCTGGGGCAATTTAGCAAGACTGTTTTAAAAGTTAAAAAAAAGAAAAAAAAAAGAAAGAAAAGAAAAGAAAAAGAAAACTTCAAGAGGGCCAGGGGCGCAGCTCAGTGTGTTTGTCTGGGTTCCATCCTCAGAGCAAAGATGCAAAAAGGAAGGGAGGGAGGGAGGGAGGGTGGGAGGAAAGAAGGAAGAAGGAAAAATAAAGGAAGCTTTTAAAAACAGGAAAGGGAAAAGAGTTCAAGAGTGGCTGCAAGGAAGACTGGCGCGTAGGAGGGGGAGGTTGCCCTTGGCAGGGAGGACGCAGACGCCCACCGCCCGCGTCACCATCTTCTAAACTGGCCGGGAAGTGAGCGTCCTCTGTGTTCTCCGGGGCACTGCGCACAAACGCGGAGCGCTGAGGCTCTCCTAACCCCGGGTGTGAGCACCGAGGACCGCGCGGAGGCAGCGCAAAGCCGGCCCTGAGGATGGAAGCCCCTCCTCTGGGGCTGCAGAGGGCCCCCACCCCGCCCACTGCCTCCCCCGCCAGGGGTGACATAATTTCCCTCTCTACATTGTCTCTTGTTCCAAATACCCCCATATCTCTGGTCTCCTCCCGCTTTATCTTGATTCTCTAAACTCTGGGGCCAACATCCCCCTCTGGACCACCCTGGCCAGCCTCTCGGTGATGTGGCCACGCCTCCTTTTCTCCTTCCACCACTCAGCTTCGGCTTCAGCGCCATCCTACATCCCCGAGTCCCAGGCAGTGCCTCCCACTCAGGGTCTCGTAGGAGCCCGGGCTTATGCCTGAGTGCATTCATTCAGGATGTCCCTGAGAATTTCAGAGCCACCTGTCATGTAATGGAACTCGGCTTCTCCTCCCTATGAAAGCCTCCGAATCCCTCTCTTCTTCCTCCGTCCTCGCTACTTGTCAGCGGCACCTGGTGTCTCATCTTTGCTCCAGTCTGGATCCCGGCTTCTCCTGTGTCCTTCATTACCGGCTGTCTCTTGCCAGGGCAGCAGCATTTTAACTGGTTTCCTTCCCACCAGAACCTCTCTGCTCTTGGTTTCATCCTGCATTGCTACCGGAATAATTTTCCTAAGAATAAATTCTAAAGCAATGTGCCTGTTGGTTTAGAAACCGTTGGTTGGCTTCTAGTGTGGAGGACAGTCTATAGTTTACCTTTCGATGTATTTCCTATGTGGGACTTTGAGCCCTGCCAAGCCGTATGATTGTTTGATTCTGGAGGAAGTCCAGCAAAAGCATTAGGACCTCAGTCCCTGTGGAAAGCCGTTGGGATAGCACTAGATGTTTTACTGAGATATGCCTGAAGGAATGATGACATGATGACTAGCTAAGTCAAAGCCCAGTTCCTGTGATAAGCTGCATTGCCCTTTGCTAATCCTGTTAATGATTCCTCCCATTTCCCCTGTTGCTGCTTTTTGTGACAGTCCCAATAAAAGGCTAAGGAAGATTATAATCAAGGCTTCAGTCCTGGAGGCTGCAGCCCCCTGATCCCATAACTTTGTCTCTCTTCTTTTTCTTTTCATCCACTGCGCCTCGTTCTTGGGACCTGTCACCTCACGCAGAAATGGACCATACACCGACACTCTAGCCTTTATAGAGAAGAATCCAAATCTCTCACTGAAAACCTAACCTCAGTGTTACCCGCCGCCTCCTTACCTCATGTTTATGCCCTGGTGATGTCAGACTTCTCACCCATCTATACAGGAGCCCTGTTTCCTGGTCATGGCGCTGTCCATGTTGTTCCTGCTACCTGGAATTACCTGCTACCTCCCCTGCCATTATTCATCTGATGAGCTCCTATTCATCCTTGAAGACCTGACCTAAATGCCATCTCCTCTCTAAGAAGCCTTCCTGAACGGGGTGGGAAATCTTCACTCTTACCCCTGGGATCCCTGGCATTTAAAATAAGTCTGCTTTGTCAGTGTGCCATGTTTTTAATCTGACAAGTGCCCAGTTACTTCTCTACCCAAGATATTTATTGAGAATCTACAGCATCCAAGAGTGCCTATCTGCTGATTCTAGTCCCTTCCAGGAAATAGAACAAGTTTCGTGTCCACTCCACAAACGCAGAGCACGCTGCAGCGCCCATCCTCGTGCGGCGCCATAGCTCCATGCGTAGCGTGGGTCCTGCCGGTCTCCTTGGCCTTCCTCAGCCTTGCCAACCCCTGTCCAGCTGTCACAACCTGGGACAGGTGACCCTGGGCCCAGAGAGCCTGACCCCTCTCCTGTGTAGCACCTTGCTGCTCCTGATACAGACGGGGTGGGGCGACCGCGTGTTTGGAGGGCAGGCTTCCCCTCCGGACGCCTCCCGACTCCTTCTCTCCTGTCCTTTCCCTGTGTCCTCTGCGTGCTGCCTCAGGTCAGTGGAGGCGACCTTCTGGGTTCGGGAGGGGTCTTTCCTTTGTCTTCATCTGCCAGGAGTGCTGGGGCAGAGGTTCCAGGTGAGGGGGCATCCAGGGTGCTGTCAGGGGACTCTGATCCTAACTGTTCCCTGGAGAGGCACCTTCGGGCTCGGGGAGCAGACAGCCCCTCGCCTTTGGGTGCAGACCGGTGGCTCTCTGGAGTGCAGACTGAGCGCAGGAGTCCAGCGGCACAGTGGGCGGTGTCCTCCCAGGTGACTGAACTGTCTTCTCTCTGATCACGGCCCCTCCTACTGCTCTCTCTAATCCCAAAACCTGCGTTGAGCAAACAAATGTCCATGGAGTGAGAGAAGGGGAAGCTTATTACAAAAGTCGCAGGGATGGTTCTTTCCTTTTGCATCTTAAATACATAAGCAGACCAGCTAGAGTTTCTGAGGCGTGTTGCAGACACTTGACCCAGGAACTGTGGCCCTGAGTGCCAGCCTGCCTCGGCCCCTCTCTGCCTGGAAAGCAGAGGGAGACTGCATGAAGGGGGTCAGGGGGCAGTGCCCTTGTGACTCCTGACCGAGAACCTGATGCTTGTCGCAGCCAGGTGTGAGCCGGGTCCCCACTGGCCTCCCCTGGCGTGATTCTGGGGACAGTGCATGCTAATTCCTTTCCTCACAGCGAGCTGGGGGAGACACGCCTTTCCTTGTAGGGTTGATTTATATGCTCAAAAATCATCTTTGAAAACCTTCATGAAGAGTTGGAGAAGAGGAAGCATGGGGGGAAATGCTTACTCAATCCTCAGAACTGAGGCTCCACCACCACAGAATTTACTACACTGCCGCGAGTTAATAAATAAAAATAGAATTCTCATAGCACTGAAGTGAGAGACCACGGGGGCGCGGCGCACAGCACCTCAAGATCTTACAGAAGCGGGTGAAGCTGTCTGTACAAGTTCCCGCAATGCAAGGGCTGCCTTCACAGCTCCCTAAAATGCAGGTCATCCGTACAGATATTCTGAGGGGACTGTGTTTCCATTAGCGATATCGAAGCACTGGCAAATAAGAGCTTGGAGGTTCTTAATTGCGAAGGCACGCCACATAAGAAGGTAGCAATTTTTTTAAAATTCCAGGAAGATAGAGCTCAAAGGAACCTGAGGAAAAATCTAATCCAACCTCCTCATTTTCAAACGAGGAAGCAGAGGCGTGGAGAGGCCTCCTAGCCCATTACAGAGCCTGCTGGCTGCAGAATTAGAATCGCACGTCTGGGACTCTGTCCTCTGTGCGGTTGTTTCTCCTGAATGAGTTGCGTAGCGAAGCACCCGAGGATTTCTAGACATAGGTGTAACACTCCCGTCCATCTGTGGTTTTTAAGTTATACTTACAAGCTGCACTTAATACATTCTGCTGAAATGAGACCCCCAGCATGACAGCAGGATTCTTCCCGAAAAGATCCAACTTGGCATAGAGCTTGTGTCACTGGGAGAGCTCAAAACTGAGAATGGAAAACTTTTCTGAGAAGCAAAGTATGGTTGTCCCTTGATATCCAGGGGGATTGGAGCCAGGCACCCTGTGGATAATAAAATCCTCGTGTGTTCACAGCATTTACATAAAACAGTGCAGTATTTTCAGAGAACCTGTGCACGTCCTCCTGTACACTTTGATGCTGTGTTTTTTGTTCTTTTCTTCTTCTTTCCTTCTCTCCCTTTCTCTTTCTCCCCTCTCTCCTTCCTCCTTCCCTGATCCTTTTCCTCCTTCCTTCCTTCTTTCCTTCCTTCTTCCCTTCCTTCCTTCCTCTCTCCCTTGCTTCCGTCCCTGAGACTCAGGTCTTCACACATGCTAGGCAAGAGCTCTACCATGGTGCTACATCTCCTCTCTTCTGTATACTTTAAGTCATTTCTAGATGACTTATGATACCTAATACAATGTAACTGCAGTATGCATCATCGTTACACTGTATCATCTAAGGAGTAACCACAGGTGATTACACACTCAGTATAGATGCACCCTCCCAATATTTTTTGATGTGGAGGCTGACTGTTCTAGTACTGAGATCGAGAACCTTCCTCAGGCACTGCAGGGCCCAATGTTTCTGGGTGGCGGCAGGGTGGGTGCTGCTCTGAATCCTCCTTTAGAGCCAGCAGGCCTAGGCTGAGCAGCAGGCAGATGCTCCTGGAAATCTGTTCCTGAGTGCAGGGGGGCAGCGCCAGGGCAGTGCTCCACTACAACAGCAGGCCACGTGGCCTGCGGGGACGCAGGCTGGAACTGTGCCCCCCACCCTGGGACTGCTCGGGCATTCAGCTGGCACTGATTGCAGTGGATGGAAACACAGAGCTGAGAAGCTGGACCCGGCCTGGGGTGCAGAGTGGCCTTGCAGGGGAAGAAGAGCAATGCCCAGCTGAGAAGCAGCGCAGCCTTTCTGGGGAGCTGATGTGGCTCTCAGCGGAGACATCAGCGAGAGAGAGGCCTCGATCTGGAAAGCAATCACCAAAGTCCTGAGGGCTTGGCGGTAGAAACCAAGGCAGGACCGTTCTGCTTTCAGTGTGTGCACACTCCAGGCAGTGGTTGAGCACTTGTGCATGTGCGCAGCTCCATGAACTCTCAGTACTTAAGACCTCCTGGACCTTAGTAAAGGATGGAGAGTGAGAGCTGTAGCGGGACCAGAAAGAGGGCACAAAGCACAGAACCGCTTCAGGCTTTTGGGGTGCTCAGGAGACACCTTGGGGTTTTGCCTTCTTTGCAGACTTGGGCTGTGACCACGCCCCAGCCTTGGCCTGAGCTCTTTCCTGGCCTCTTCCTGGCCCCTTTCACCCCTCCCCCGCAGCCTCATCTCAGCCTGGTGGCTCAGAGGGAAGTGTTTGTCCCCAGTATTTCCCTAGTGACAGCCTTTACGTGGTATTCTCCACATAATTCACCTCATCTCCCCATCTCCCACAGCTTTGATTCACCTTTATAAAGTTAGTTTCCCTTGGGGCTGGGGATTTAGCTCAGCTGCACAGCGCCTGCCTGGCAAGCGCAAGGTTGTGAGTTCGATTCCCGGTACCGGCAAAAAAAAAAAAAAAAAAAGTCAAAAAAAAAAAAAAAAAAAAGTCACAATAAAGTTAAGTTTCCCAAGAAAGCTGGCACCTCTAGTATGACCGCCCACTCCTGACTCAGGCCCGCAAGTCTCGTGGTTCCCGGGTCCACCTGTCATTGCACCATGGGAACCCATCATGAGCCTTCCTGAACAAGTTTTGCTGACCTCCAATTCCATTACGGATCACGGGTCATAACACATCACCCTAAGATATGATTGTAGGAGACCAGAACATGCCACCCCCAACTGTGCCTCTTTGGCATAAAGATTATTTGGCATTGTTTTTAAAAATAGCCACAGGAGAGAAGCCCTGAAGTTACCCTTTTGTTCAGGAAAGCGACACTAATAAGGGGAACCTCCATTTGCGAGGATGGTTCCTCTCTGCTCCAGGAAGGTAAGTCACTAGAGACTCTCGGTCAGTTGGGAGGGCACTGCTTAAATCTGACCACTCTGACCCTTGGCTGACACTTGGGCAGTAACTGGGAACCACACCCTTCCTTCCCTGTTTCAGAGAAACAAAGGTGATGCCAACCTCGAAGTCTGATCCTTTTTTGCAGGGGGAGGAATTACTATGGAGGTTTACTTGCTTGTCTGTGTGCCTTTGTGTAGACCTGGAAATATTTGTGTCATAAACCTGTTTGCTTTTTAAAAATCATTTTTCTCTGTCTTTTGTTAAAGAGCGGAGCGGAAATGACCCTTTCCTCTCCTACCAGGCTCGCTGATCCTTCTGGTCCTCATCTATACCAGCTGTTACGGCTTAGATCAGAGGCGGGACCTCGGGAGGGGACCCGGATCCTGGAGCGACAGCTGACCTGCGGTTAGGAGGCGGGGCCTGCTTGGAGGTGGGCCACTGGGGGTGTGGCCTGGAGGGTCTGCCTCCCTCCTAGGTCCTCCCTTCTCTCTTTGCTTCCTGGCTGCCGTGATTGAGCGGTTTTCCTCCAGACCCCACTGTCGTGCCATTTCTGCCTTGCAGCCAGCTGACTATTGATTGAAATCTCTGAAAACTGTGAGCTAAAGTAAACCTCTCCTCCTTAAGAGTTGTGTGTTCCAGCCAGTGATGGAAAGGTGCCTAAGATATCAATAGATACACTTTTTTCACTCTTTTTCTCACAGCTTAGCATCTTTTGGCCTGTTCCTTGGTATAGTAGTCTGTCTCCTGTTGCTATAATAGAACACTTGAGATAGGATTGTTTAAAAAGAGTTTTATTTTGCCTCATTATTCTGGAAGCTGCAAAGTCCAAGATGAGGTGACTGCATCTGGCGAGGACCTCACACTGCTTTCCTTCATGGTGTGAAAGCAGAAGGGAAAGTGAGTGTGCGCGGAAGAGATACGATCTGAAGACGACCCCACTTCACTAACACCTGCTGTCATGTAAGTAAGCCAGTCCCACGAGAATGATAACACTCCCAAGAGATGCCACCAACCCCTTCCTGAGGGCGGGCCCTTCCTGACCAGGACACCTCCTAAAGGTTCCCTCACCCACCCCAGCACCTGCACTGGGGACCCAGACATAACGTGAGTTTTGGTGGGGACAAACTACATTCAGACCACAGCACATGGTCCCATAAGGTCTCCCTAGCCAATGTCTTCTGAGATCTCTGTTTTCATTTCTCCATCAAAATTGCCTCAAGAATTCCAGTCCTCATGGTACTTCACGTCTGGGAAGTTACAGTATCGACGACTCAGTATTTGCTGGGGGAAATGGTGGAAGAAAGGTGGCTGGTACGGGAGCATGCGTTAGAAGATGAGCAACCTCCTGGTCGGGACGATGTCTGCATCCTCCTATGATGAGCAAAGCCACTGGCACGGAACAGATCTCCCAACAGGGAGAGGTGAAAGGAAAAGACATCTGCCTGCTCTTTCTCCCAGGCTCTACCCCTACTTACACAGCCTATTCCACTTTCATAAATATTTTCAGAATATTCCCTTACTAAAAAATTTCAATTTCCTGTGAAGTCCTATGTGTCATTCAAGGAAACATGCATTTGACCTCAGACAGAAGGGAGGGTAGTGTGTGCGTGTGTGCGTGTGTGTGTGTGTGTGTGTGTGTGTGTGTGGTGGTTAGGGAGATGGTGCAGCCAGAGTGGTGAGGAGGTCAGGGAGAACAGAACACACACCCTGCCTTGCTCACGTATGTCCCCCTGGGATTCACATGTGTCACTGGGTTTTCTGGAACCTCGAGACAGTGACTTAGTAGATCAAGAAGAATTTCTGTTTCTGTCCGGGTCACGTTCACGCTGGTGTGACCTCCGGCAGTGGGAGCTCAGCTGGTGGAAGGTCTACCCTCAGGACTCACCCTGCAGCTGGGGTGTGCAAGGTGCCTTGAGGACTTAGGAACTCTGAGTACAACATGTCCTGTGCTGTCCCCGAGTTGAGACAACCCAAAGTCAAGAGGGGCAGTCGCGGTCAACCCCTGGAGCAGGCCACATATTCTGGCCGGAGAACCTTGGGAAATGGGCTCTGCACCTGTAGAAAGAAAGGAAGAGGGAACCAGTAATAATAATAATAGCTATTATTATTATTGTTTATTATTTTGACAAACGAACTCTACCAAACAAACCAACACCGCGGGAGGTGCTCTGGGAGGCACACCGGGGTATCAGGCTCTGCTGGCCAGGTAACCTGTGGGGCCTGCTTCCTCTCCTGCTGCCTGGCCGGTGGCCTCTTGCTTCAGCTACTGTCATTGGAAACAAACAGGCTCAGGCCTTTGTCACCAGGGAGGGGATTCTGAGTCCTCTGGATCTATTTCTGACTTCAAATGGCCAAAGAGAAGGAGGAGGCAGCAGGGGCAAAGCCTTCCATCGGGCGGGTGACGCTCTCTGATCTCAGTGCACTTCCGGAAGCCAAGTCTTGTCCCCGGAAACCACGCCTAGAACCGCAGATGTAGCGGTGTGGGTTTTGCCAGCAGGCGAGGCTAATGATTTGGAGGAAATTCCAGAATCATCTCAACGGCACTGCTCAGACTGGGCTCTCCAGGAGGTGGCAGCAGCGAGTCCCCGTCAGTAGGCACTGGTGTGGAGATGGTTTGAGGGGAGGCCTCTTAATAGAACCTGCGTTACTGCGCTCAGTAAAAATACTCCCTCTAATTGGAATAATAGCAGCAAAAGGGGTATTTCTTCAATATTGTTCACTCCTACAATGGAGGTGGAGAAATGAGAAAAACGCTGTTCCTGAGGCTTTAATTCAAGTGCTGACGTTGCTGGGGGTTTATTTCCAGAAAATAAACATTATTATGCTAGTGAAAGTACTGTCTTCAATAAAGAATAAGACCTATGGCCTGAAATTTTGTTTTGCTGCAAGAGCTGGCGAACTGAAGTTTGAGGTTTCCCTTTAGTTCAGTTCAGTTAGGTAAGAGTTGAGTTATTATCAGTTTAGTTAGGTAAGAGCTCAGTTAAATATTGAGCGACTCAGTATTTTGAGTGTCTTGGAAGGACACTAGTCTTTTCCTTGGAAAAGGGAGGATGGAACTTAATTGTTTTAGTGACAGTTTAAGAGATAATTTTATTAAGATGTCACTCGGTAGGATTGTATGGACTATTCTTGTTAATATAGCTGATATACATATCAAATTATTATTAAAAAGACAAAGTTTCTTAAACAAATGTTTAAGCATTCCTATATAAATGTATGCATTTCCACCTCAGTTATACTAAGATAAATACAGTTGGTTCTCCGTATCTGTAGGTTGTGTCTATATGGATTCAGACAAGTATTAATCAAAAATCTTTGGAAAAAATGCAGGAAGTTCCCAAAATGAAAATTAAAATTTGCTGTATCCCAAGTACAGTGCTAAAGCCACACAAACGAAGTGATGTGTAGGTCTTCAGCAGGAAGGAGGTGGTCACCACCTCCTTCATTATTTCTGCCCAGCTCTGCTGGAAGGAAGGGAAAATGTTCTCTTTTCTTTTTTAGTCTACTGAGACAGGTTGGCTAAGACACCACACCCACGAATGTGAGACTTCCACAGAATCCCTAAACACACAGATTCTTGTTTTTACCGTACAGCTTTCACCACTAGCTGACTTCCAAAATTCCAGACCCTTACAAAGACAAATATTGTATGCTCTGCAACCACATTCAGAAAACAATTCTCTATATCTGTGTATTTTGAGTACCTGATATGTGACATCTTATATTCAAGGCTTACCCAAAGCAGTTACTAATAGATTTCAGATGACAGATAGGGACTTTCCCCCTCTCATCCTTCAGTGAGAAAATTAGAGGGGCGTAACTGATGGGATAGGGGGTGAGAGATTTGATGTCTTAAGGACCATTTTTGAAACACAGCTCAAAACAGTTCAAAGAAAAAATATTTGCTTATCTGTTTAGCGAACACAAATTTATTGAGTTGACTTGGGAAGTAAAGAGATTTTGAAAAATGAGTGAACTTTTAAAAATCTGTTGCTAATTAAATTTCATTACACAGAATTGGTTTAATGAAACACTGGATGATTTTTTTTTAAAACAACTGTCTCATAAAATTTCATTAAACTGAGGATCATGCATAAAAGCATCAGGACAATGCCAGGGACGCTGTCACTCAACAAATGTTAATACTACCTTTTATGACTGGTACTTCAAGGGCGACTATTCGTAATCATCTCAGGAACATCTAGATTACTTGTGATGGTAGCGCTCAGGAGTATAAAGGATAAGCAGGATGTTTCAAATAAATGTGAGCTGGTTTCACTCAGTTTTCTTGGACTAGGGTCTGAGGAGAGACCTGATAGCCCGGAAGATGTACCCTTCCATCAGTGAGAACATGAACTTGGCCCACTTTACTCTTCGCAGGTCCATTTTCCTTGAATATCCGGTAGAAAAACTCTGAAACCACTTCCGGAGGTGCAGGTCCGGAAGAAGTCCTTGCAAATCTAGAAGCCGTGAGAAACACTGGGCAGGTCCTGAGTATGTGCCCATTCGATTTGCTTAGGTCGGTGACTTTCTGGAAGACGTGGGGTTGGTTTCCTTCTGGCAAGGGACGGGCCTGCCTATCACCTCGAGGGAGTCAGGAACACCCGTGCAAAGAGCGCCTTACCCTGTTGCTACGTGCCTGAGCCCTCTGGTGCTAATTGTCATACAGCAGCAGCCTCGGGCGTAGGGTGAAGCTGCGCAGACAGTGCCACACCGCGGAGCATTCACACGCTCAGGGGCCTCCAGATGTGAGTGACAGGGAGGAAGACAGAGCCTGAGCACCGGGAGCTCATCGATCACCACAGACGCAAAGTCAATGAGCAATTGACAAAGACACAGTATTTTTTTTTTTTTTTTGTAAAGGGGAGAAGGGGCTGGGGATTTAGCTCAGCGGCAAAAGCGCCTGCCTGGCAAGCGCAAGGTCGTGAGTTCGGTTCCCGGTACCGGAGAAAAACAACAACAACAACAAAAATAAATAAATAAAAAGGGGAGCAAATGCGTCTTGGTTTGCCAGACTGCTTCCACAAAGTCAGTGGCAGGGTGGGGCAAGTCCAGCCTCCCTTACCGTCCATCAGCATAGTTACTGACTGAGTAGCCTTAACGCGTCAGAATATCAGGCCGAGTGGCTTTACTTTTCGGTTCACAGCCATCAGCTGCGCTCGGATGGTGACCACCTTGCCTTCCGCTCTGAGATGGACGCGTCAGTACAATTACATAAGCCTTTATATTTTCCACTGCTACCATACTCACATTCTAAAGATAACCTGTCCTATTCAGTTTTTTAAAACCACATACTAAAATTTTTCCAAAGATAAAATTTATATGTAGTGAAACGTACCTTAAGTGTAATACTCAGTGCATTTCAACAAAGGTGCATAGTTATGTAGGGGATAAAAAATAAGAAAATCTATAAAATTTCCATATACTAGCAACTAAAAGCCTGCAAGTGAGATTAAGGAAGCAATTCCACTTACAATAGCATAAAAGGAAATGAAATATTTAGAAATAAATTTTTAAAACTGTAAGACATATACAAGAACTGTAGCTTGAAGTTGGAATAATTTAAAGAAGATATAAATAAAAGGAAAGACATCCGTGTTCATAGATTGGAAATCATGTTAAGGTGGCAATATGCAGTTTGATCTACAGATTTAACATGACACTGACCAAAACCCCAGCTCCCCTTCTGAAAGAAATTGACAAATGAATCTTAAAATTCCTATGGATTTTAAGGAATTGGAATAGCTAAAACAACCTTGAACAAGAATAAAATTGGATGATTCTCAATTCATGATTGCAAAATATACTTTAAGTCTCCAGTAATCAAGGAAGTATAGAATTCTCATAAAGATAATGTATAGATCAAGGGATCTGTACATTTTCACAAGTGTGTCAAAGTGACTGGGTGGATGAAAGAATATTTTTTTTTTACACACATGGTAGAAAACTGAATAGCCACACACACACAAATAAAACATGACTTCTACATCACATCACATGCAAACATGAGCTCAGAATAGATCACAGACTGTCTTGTAAGGACCTAAACTCCACAGAAAACTCAGGAATAAATTGCCATTATGTTGAATTACACATTGTTTCTTAGAAGTGATACAAAGAGTATAAATGACATAGGAGAAAATGTACTTTATCAAAAGCAAAAGCTTTTGTGTCTGCAAGAACACTATCCATGGAAGCAAAAAGACAGTCCACAGAATGGGAGAAAATAGTTACATACCATTTTTTGGTAAGGGGCTTATTTCCAAAATATGTAGGAAAATTCTTCTGTGAGATGTGGTGGCCCTCCAGAGGCTGAGATGGGAGGATGGTAGATACAACGGCAGCCTGGACAACTTAGCCACACCCTGTCTCAAACCCCTAACCTAAGGGGTTGGTGCATAAAAAATGCTCAATTAATTAAATCATTGAGGAAGGCTGAGGATGTAGCTCAGTGGCACAGTGCCTGCCTGACAAGCTTGAGGTTCTGAGTGTGGTTCCTGGTACTCCCTCAAACGAAATCATTAAGAAAATGCAAATCAGGTGCTGGGGATTTAGCTCAGTGGCACAGCTCCTGCCCGGCAAGCGCAAGGTCGTGAGTTCAATCCCTGGTACCGGAAAAAAAAAAAAAAAAAAGAAAATGCAAATCATAATGAAATCTTAGTTCCAAAACAAAACAAAACAAAACAAAACAAAAAAAAAGAAAATACAAGTCATAATGAAATCTTAGTTCTAACACGTTAAGGTAACTAAAATAAAAAACAGACCATAAGAAGGGTTCAAAATATGGAAAAATAGGAATCCTCATACACTGCTAGTAGGAATTTCAAATGGCACCGCTATTTTGAAGCATTTTGGAAGTTATTCAAAAAGTTAAAAATATAGTTACCTTGTGACCTGACAGCTGCACTCCTAGAAAGTTGAAAACTCATATCCAGCTGGGCTTGCCTATAATCCTCGCATTCTGGAAGGCTGAGGCCAGAGAATCCTAAGTTTGAGCCCAGCCTGAACACTTTGGAACTTAATGAGACACTACCAGAAAAATTTTTAAAAAATTAAAAATGGGTGGGAACATAGCTCAGTGTGAAGGTCTTACATTCAATCCCCAGTACAGAAAAAAAAAAAAAAAACCCACTATATGTATATTAACCTGAATATAAATGTTCATTGCTGCATTATTCACAATAGCCACAAAGTAGAAATAAAATAATTACCCAATGCTGTGTGGATAAAAACATGTCTTCTCCCGATACAATGAAACATTTATTAGCATTATAGAGGACCGAAGTGTTGATTCGTGCTGCAGTGTGGATGAACCTTGAAAATCTTAGGCTAAAGAAGCCACTTGTAAGTGGCGCATGTTGTATGATTCCATTTTCATGAAATGCCCCCAGTGACGAACAAACAAATAGAAGGTAAGTGGATGCCGGCGGGTACAGGGAGCGGGGAGGAAGGAATGATTGCTAATGAAAGCGTGACTCCTTTTTTGGCATGATAAAAGCATTCTGGAACTAGTGGTGAGGGTTGTACAACTCTTGGAATAGACTAAAATTATTGAGCTGTATACATGAAAAAGATCAATGTGTGATGTGTGATTTATTTCTTGATAAGGCTGTCAGAACTACGCGTGTGTGTGTGTGTGTGTGTGTGTGTGTGTGTGTGTGTGTGTCTGTGTGCAGCTAAACTGTCCATTTCCAAGCTTCATTGCCATATGCATGTTCCCACTCCAACCTCCCCGCTTGCGGGCTCAGGCTGCGGTGTGCCCCTCGGCAGCTGTGGCTTTGGTTCTACCTTGTCTGCACCGACAGGCAGTGCCCACAAAAGCCTCCCCCAGATAGAAGCTCATTTCTGCCACATCTTCCCAAATCCTGGGAAGCTCTTGAGAAGCTGAGCAGCATCTTTGCACCTTGGACTAAGCGCCTGCATCACGTGACATCAGCCACTGTTCTCTGCTGCTGTGTGTACCCCGGTCCCACACACCGCCCAGTTCTGACCGGAGCCTTCAGTCTCCTCTTTCATGGACCCCAGTGTAACATGCCTTGGGGAAAAAAGCGAGGTCTAGAGCACGGCCCCTGCCCTCCACCATGAGCCTTGGGGTAGATAGAGGCAGAGCTGCTAGGCTGACCTACCAAGAAGCCAAATCCAAGGCTCCATCAAGGGAGGCCATACATTTTCTGGCTGTTTATACCAGACTGAGTTGGGTTTTCCAACCTTTCTGATTGAAAGCAAACAGTCAGCAGAGATGTCAAAAGCAAAACCACCCGCCTCAGAATGAGGAGACTCCAAACTCACTTGCATGCTGCCTGCCTGCTCTCACGCTGAACCTGATTAGCAGCATGTTCTCGTGCATGGATCAATTAATTAGGAATGCTCCCCACAGCTGCACGATCTGCCTTCTGGGAAGGTTGCTGTAGAACCGCACCACCCTGACACCAGGGCAGGAACGCTCTTCAGCGACTGTCAGAGGCCATGTGCTGCTTCAGCCACTTCTCCAGCTCCTTTCTTTACTTTTTAGAAGTTGACATATACGGTGGTACCTTGGTTCACAAACGCTCTCATGTGTGAACAATTTGGTTCACAAACAAAAGTGTTCGGTGAAATTTTGTTTCTATTGGCAAACTCTATCTTGGGTGACAAACACAACCACAGCCATCTCTCTTGCACAAACATAAATGTGGCTGTCTTTTCCAAAATCGTGGAACAAATTAAGTTCCAAGGTACCACTGTACTGTATAACTGTTAAATAAAAATTACATGAGGCCACTGCTTTGGACTAAGGGCCTGAACGGAACCCAACAAACTAGACCAAAATTCAGATTGGAGTCCTTTGGCTCAAGTTCTGTATCACCAACTGAAACTAAGTTTGTCAACGTTGTGGAGAAATCAGGATTAGAGGGATGACAGCCAAGTTTCCCAAAAAGGCCAGTTTCGGTTGGCACGACAATGAAGTTCTCTCTGCCTAAATCCCTACACAGAAAAGTGACCTGAAGTAACCCACTGTGAGCTAGTCAGTTAGGTCACTCTGTCCCCACGTTACAAGGAAAGTAACTCTGAAAGGACTAATGTGCTTTTGGCCGTTGTTTCTGCCTTCTTTGCATCTTTTTCTGTCTATACAACCTCTCCTGTTTATCAGAGCGTTTTCTTTACTTTTTGGAATTTTAGAGTAAAAAATAAAGCTAATTAAGATTGTTAGACTAAATTGTTACAGCTTTTTCCTGAGTTAAAAACAGACAGTGCACATATCTTTGGTCTATAGGGTTGGCAACACTTACACATGCGTGGACTCATTTACCAACCAGCCACAGGAAGACACAGAAAACTGTCAGCTCCCAGAAAGTCCCCTCCCTTTCCAGCCTCCTTCCTGCCAGCACCCTGCACCCTGCAGGGCTGAGTGCCTGCTCTTCTGTCCCCACCAGGAGTGTTGCCTGAATGTGGTCTTTACGTTGAGTGGATCAATCCACACGCACTTTGTTGGGTCTGATTTCTTTCGTGTATCTAGTCTGCAAGAGGCATCCGTGTGGCTGCCCTCCACAGTAGTCTGCTGTCATTGCGGTGTAGAGCTCCATCCCTTGATATCCTGCTATTTATATATTTGCCTGTTCTGCAGTAGACTACATTTTCCAATTTCAGGACATTACAAATAAAGCTGCTATGAGCATTCTCCTAAGTATATTTTTGTGGATTTAGAAATACAGTTCTCTTGCGTACACAGCCTTTGAGTGGAAGTGATAGAGTGTGTGTACATTCCATTTTTGGGGGAATGTTGGCTTCCAGAACCATCCACACCCCACTAGCAGCACAGGTGTGCTTGAGTTGCTCCACATCTTTTTGGTATTATGCATCATTTTCTGTTATCCATTCTTGTGGGAGTTCCATGATATCTCGTTGTGGTTTTACTTTGTGTTGCCCTGGTAACTAATGATATTCCATATGTTTTAAATACTTATTGGCTATTTGGATCTTCTCATTTACTAACTGTCTGTACAAGTTTTTCCCTATTTAGTAAAACAATAAAAATAAATTCAACTTGGGTTTAATCTTATTGTTTTTGGTTTATAGGGGTTCTTTAAGTATTTGGAAGAAATCCTTTGCCAGATACATAGATGACAGGTATCCCCTACCAGTCTATAACTTGCTCTTTTACTTTCAGTGTTGTCTTTTGTGTTGACAAAAGTTTTCAGTGGTTGTGAGATCAGTTTATCAATCTTTCCTATCATCCCTACTGTGATTGTGGCCTGTTTGAAAAGTCATTGTAGCCAGGGATGGTGGTAGAATTGGCAAGACTCAAGCAGGAAACCAGCAAGTTCAACCCCATCTGTTCAAGACAGCAACTTAGCAAGATGGTGTCTCAAAATTTAAAAAAATAAATAAATAAAAAGGGCTATGGATGTAAATCAGTGGAAAAAATTTGTTGCCTATTCATCGTGTTGAAACCATTATATATTTTTTCTAGAACCTCACGTTTTATCTTTCAATTTTAGGTCAATTCTCTTTTGTCGTTGTTATAGAGTGCTGGAGATAGAGTCCAAAGCCTTGGGACTGACCTATATCCCCAGCTTATCCCATTGTCTTAATTACTTTTTCATCACTGAGACACAATACCAAACACCCACAAATTAAAGAGAGGTTTATTTTGGTTTATAGTGTGTAGAGGTTTCAGTCTGTAATCTGCTAGCTCCAAGGCAGGGTGGCATGCAAAGGAACATGACAGAGGAGAAACAGTCCATGGTGGGGCAGCAGGACAGAGAGCAGTCAGTGGAGCAGGGGTGAAGATATACCCTTTGCGATAGTTAGCTCTTTGTGTCAACTTGAGTAAGAAATGTCCAATTAAATTGAAACCACATAGTTCTGGGCATGGCTGAAGGGATTTACTGAAGACAGAAGACCTGCCCGGGTGTGAGTGGTACTAAATAATAGGCTTGTAGCCTAAATGAAATGAGAGAAATGAAGGAGGAAGATTTGCCTCATCAGTGAGCTCCAGGACTCTGATCTTTGGATGCTTCAGATCTTCAGCTTGTAGATGGCACTTTTGCTCTCTTCCATATCTGACCCTGTGGCAGTCATTGTAAATCTTTATATATCTTGTAAACCCTTATATACTTATATATCTGTCTTGTAAATCCTTATATACTTATATATCTATCTTGTAAATCCTTATATACTTATATATCTATCTTGTAAATCCTTATGTACTTATATATCTTGCTTTAAATATGCTTCTCTAGCCAGCACTGACTGATACATCTTTCCAGTCCATGTCCCCAGTCACCCAGTGATCTCCTCCCACCAGGCTTCATTTCTCAACATCATATTGAGCTATAAGCTCATCAGCAGACTAATGCACTGATAAGGATCCCTAAAACTCCACCACCCATGAACCCCAAAAGCCTCTGTGAATTCTTGGGGCGACATCTAGATGTAAACCATAACATACACCCAAGCCCCTTGTCTTCTGAGGCATGGTTTTGCTATGTCACTAGGTTGCCCAGGCTGTGCTTAAACTTGTGATCCTCCTGCTTCAGCCTCCCAGAGTGCTAGGGCAGCTCAATGCCACCACATCTAGCTCAATGATCTATTTTAAATTACAATTTTGTGTATGCTGTGAGGGAGAGGCTGTTATGGTATATATCTAGATGTCCTCCCAAAGCCTCATGTGTTCATAGGTAGGGCTTTTTAGAGCTGGCTGGATCCAAGGGCTGTGAATAGGGGTTAAGAGTGTGTGATAACTAAATTCGTCCACCGATCGGGTTACCATGGTTCTGGTGCGGATAATGGACACCTCTGCCTCCAGCCAGCCACACCATGAACTGTTTCTCCTCTGCGATACCCCTCTGCCGTGCTGCCCTGCTTAGGAACCAGCCAAGTAGGGACTGAAACTTACAGACTCTGAGCTAAAATAAACCTTCCTCCCTTAACTGGTGGTATTATTTTGTCCAGGCAACGAGAAAATAATGAAGACAGAGGTCAAGGTTTGCTTTTGCAGTATAGATCTCCAAAAGCCCTAGTGTCCTATTGTATTAATCTATCCTTGCACCGATTAATAATCTTTTTTTTTAACCTTTGGTGTTGGGAATTGAGTCCAGAGCCTCATGCAGTCTAGGCAAACACTTTGCCAATGAGCTACATCCCCAGCCCAATATCATAAGCTTATTTACTACAATAATTCTAGCAATATCAGTTTTTCAACACTATTGTTTTTTCAAGACTGTTTTGGTTCTTTTAGGTTGTGTGCCTTTTCAGGTAAACTTTCTATTCAGTTTGTTAATTTAAAACATTCTTACGAGATTTTATTTGGGATTTCATGGAGTCAATAGAAAATTTTGAAAATAGTTGATATTTTGTTGCAATTAAATTTTCCAGCCCACAAGCCTGGCACATTTCTTTGTTTATGTAGATCGCTTAAGATTTCCCACTACAGTGGTGTGCAGCTCTCAGTGGAGCAGTCTTACACGTCTTTTGTTAGATTTATTCCTAGATACTTGATGGGGATTTTCAGTGCTAATGGAAATAGCACTTTCCTTCATAGGCCATTAAAGTTTTTAAAAGTAGCTAAAAAATTAAAGAGCTTTTGGGATCCACCAATTGACAGTCAGGAAGATGAGGAGGAACCAGCAAGACGTCCTGAGACAGACATGCAGAAAACCAAGAGAATGCGGCCTCCAGAAACCGAGTGAAGAAAGTATTTCTAGAAGTAAAATAGAGTGAGATCTAAATAGTATTGCTATGGCTCAGATCTAAAATGTCTCCTGAAGTCTCCTGTGTTTAGAGGTGCAGCTTCATGAAGGTGATTGGATGGGGGCACAATAGTCATCAGTGGATTGCCCATTCATGAGTCTATAGCTCAGGGTACCATTCAAGGACGGGCCTGGGTGGAGATGGTCACTGCAGGTGTGACCTGGAAGGATGGTTTCATGTCCTCAGCTCCTTCTTTCCCTCTTTGCTTCCTGGTTGCCCCCTCCATGACCCTCCACCATGCCATTTCCACCTGAGAACCAGCCAATCATGGGCTGACCCACTAGAAGTCATGAGCCAATAAACTTCTCTTTAAGTTGTGGGTGTCTAAATCTATTGGAAGAGAAAGTAGGTAAAAACTTTGAAGACATAGGGGTAGGCAGAGAGTTCATGAACAAAAACCAAACTGCACATGAAACACTTGGAAGAATCAACAACTGGGATCTCATCCTACTGAAAAGTTTCTGCACATCTAAAGAAATCACCTGCAGAGTAAAAAGAAAACCGACAAACTTGGAAAAAATTCTAGCTGATTGTCCCTCAGACAAAGGGCTTCTATCTAGAACATATAAAGAATTTAAAAATATCATCCCCCCCAAATTCAAAGGCCCAATCCAAAAATGGGCAGCTGAGATGAATACACACCTCTCAGATAAGGAAATACAAATGGCAAATAAATACATGAGAAAATGTTCAACATCATTAGTCATTCGAGAAATGCAAATTAAAACAACACTGAGATTTCATGTCACCCCAGTAAGAAAGGTTATTATTAAGAAATCAACCAATAACAAATGCTGGAGGGGTTGTGGAGAAATAGGAACACTTCTCCACTCCTGATGGGAATGCAGACTGGTGAAACCACTGTGGAAATCAGTTTGGAGATTCTTCATAAAACTACATCTAGAGGGGCTGGGGATTTAGCTCAGCAGCAAAGCGCCTGCCTGGCAAGCGCAAGGTGGTGAGTTCGGTTCCCGGTACCGGAGAAAAACCAAAAAAAAAAAAAAAACTACATCTAGAGGTCCCATTCAACCCAGATATCCCCCTGCTGGGTATTTTCCCAGAAGATCTAAAAACATCATATCACAGCTATATATGTGCACCTATGTTCATAGCAGCACAATTTGTATTTGCTGAATTGTGGAAGCAACCCAAATGTCCATCCACTGAGAATTGGTTAAGAAAATTGTGGTACTTTTATATAATGGAATATTACACAACTATAAAGAAAGATAAACTTGAGGCTTTTATAGGTAAATGGTCACAACTAGAGACCATACTCATAAGTGAAATAAATCAGAGCTGCATGTACAAGCACCACATTGTTTCACTAGTGTAAAACCTGAAAGAGTTAATTTAAACTAAGATGTATGATAGACATTGTGAAATGACAGGAAAACACTCAAGCGTAAAGGGCAACTGGGATGTGGGAAAAGAGAAGGGAAAGAAGGAGAAATTTTGTATGTATGTATATACAGGATAGTTAACATAGTTGTTCTACTGTCTTCTATTTCTTTGCTGAAAGAAACTGTCAATGAGTCCTTGATTGATCAATATTGCATGTCTCTATCCATTTTCATGAGAAACCACTTTGAAGATATCAATATGTAATACAACAAGCGTTGTTAATTTCCTACCACTTTGTTTGTAACTCTGTATTGTCTGTACTGTTCTTTCGCTATTTTGTAAAAGGTTGTCTGTCTGTTAATGTTTTCCTCGTTTTATTTTTAAAATAAAAAAAAAAATTTGTGGGTGTCAGGTATTTTGCCCTGCGACAAGAAGGCTGGCTAAACAGATATGAACTGAACACTGAGTAGGAGATTTGATACCACGATGCTATATTTATTACATCTTTCCCAGCTGGATTATAAGATTAGGTTGAAGTCTTTGTTTAATTCATTTATTGCCAGGATCCTGGTAGCTAGGAAGTAGCTGCCATGCAGAATGTGCTAAAAAAATTATTGAATTAAAGAGTGACAAATGAAAGAAATCAAAGAGCTTTATTGACATGTGGTATACAGAACTTTAATTTAAGTGTATGATTTGGTAAGTTTTGACATATGTATACAGTGTGAAACCACAACAATTAATACAAAAAACATATCCATCACTCTCAAAAGTTTTCTCCTATTCCAATATCATCCCACATTTGTAGCCCTTCTCTTTCTGCCCCTATTTTCCCACCTTCCAGCGACAACTGATCTGCTGTCCATCACTCTAGACTAGTCTACAGCATCTAGAACTTTTATGTATTCTTTTCTTGGTCTGACTTCTTTAATTCAGCGTTATTATTTTGAGATAAATCCATGTTTTGCACATATCACCAGTTCATTCTTTTAACAGCTTAAAAGAATGAACATCCATCCTTTGTATGGATGTCACAATTTGTTTAATATTTTTATGGACATTTGGGTTGTTTCCAACTTACCAATTGTTACGTTTAGATCTAAACACCCCCTCCCCAAATCTCATGTTCAGTAGCGGGGTTTTGGGAAGGTGATTGGGTCATGCGGCACTATACTGTTCCGTGGATTAGTTTGTTGTTGAATTCATAGCTGACTGTGCTTGGTCATAAGAGGTGAGCATGGGGCATGACCTGGAAGGGTATATTGTTGCCCTGGCTCATGCAGCTTCTCTTTATCATGCCCTCTAACCATGCCGTTTGTACCTTGGAGCCTGTTGACCACGAACTGGATCCACTCTAACTGTGAGCCAAAATAACCATCTCTTTTTATTTGTGGGTGTTGGACATTTCGTCCCAGTGATGAGGAAGTGTCTAAATACAGGGAAATTACAAATAAAGCCGCTATGAACATTCACACACGTCTTTGTGCAGACCTCTTTTCTTTTCTCTTTAATAAGCAAGTGCAACGGCTGGATCTTATGATAGGTACAGGTTTAACTTAAGAAACTGTTTTACTGTTTTCCAAAGTGATTTATTGGCATGCTTCCAAATTTTATTTTAAATTCTTCTGAGTATACAGAAATGCAGTTGAGTTTTGGTTATTGACTTTGAATTCAGTGACTTACTAAATTCATTCATTCTGTTTGTTTACAGATTCTTTTGACTGTTCTATATGAAATATAGTGTGACAACTCAAATAAAAATCAGAGAGAGATTGTCAAAAAAGTAATGCTATTTATTTGGCAGAGCATTGCAATGGGAAACATGTGCAAATTATGGACATATTAAAAGAGGTTGAGCAAAGGGAAAAGACAAAAACAACATTAGATATTTTGAAACAATAACCCTTGGTTACAAAAATTAATAACAAAAATGGTGTCAGTCTGAGGCTGAACAGTTGCTGGGCAGATGTCCTTGTGGAAGTATATTTTGTGTGAGATTGTGGTAGTTTCTGTGTAAGATTATGTTTCTGACAGAGTATTTTCTGGTAATTACTATGAGGCAATTGTGGGTAAGAATCTTTCCTTCACAGTCTCCCAACTTTATTTATGTATTTTCTGTGGTTTATGGGAGCAACTCTATTCTGATTCTGATAGCATTCACATTTCTTCACATATGACATCTATGAATAAAAGTGGCTTTCTTTTTTTTTTTCTATCCTTATACTTTTGTTTCTTTTCCTTACCTTATTATACTAATTAGATTTTCTAGTACAATGTTGGATAGAAATGAATATAATGGATATCCTTTTCTCGCTCCCTGATAGGGAAGGGGCTTAATATTTCACCATTAGTCATGATGTTCTATATTCTTTATAAATATAAATATACTTTACCCCCAGTTTTCTGAGTTTTTGCTACTTGTGACTGGACCTACAACTTTATAAAGTACTGCTTTTAGCATTCTTGAGATGATCATATGGTTTTTCTTTTTTATTCTCTTAATATTATTAATTATACTGATTTTTATTTATTTCTTTTTCTCTCTTTTTTATTTTAAAGATAAAAGAATGAAAACATCTTAACAAACACACATACATTCAGAAAATAACACAAAAACAATACAAACAATACAGAATCTCAGACAAGATGGTAGGAAAATAACAATGGTTGTTGTAGTACATATTGATATCTTCAATTTGGATACTCACATAAACAAATATAGACATGTAAGATTGATCATTCACTTAAACATGAACTCTTCTTTTCAATAGAGCAATAAAAGTCAGTAGTACCACTATGTTAGCTATCCTGTGTATACATGTATATATTTTTCCCCTTCTTTCTTTTCTCTTCTCCCTCATCCCAGTTGTTCTTTCCCTTTGAACACTTTCCTTTCCTTTCACAACATCTATTGTACCTCCTAGATTTTGTTCACTCTTTCAGGTTCTTTCACCAGAGAAATAATACGATGTTTTCATATGCATATTGATTGATTTTTAAAAGTGAAACCAACTTTGTATTTCTGGGATACATCCCAATAATGCTTCATTTTCACAATATTCCTAGGTGAAGAGGTTTTCCATTTGAATGAAATGTATGATCACCCTAAGAGCAATACTGTTCTTTAAAAGTTTTGTAAGGAGGGCGGCAGGAAGGAGAATATTTCCAAATGATTACACTTGCTTTCCCTACCCTTTTAAAAAAAATCACGCTACTCTGAAAACAATAATTTTGATGAACTGAGAGTTATCGTTTTCATTGACATTTATTCCACAATTATGTATTATGTGCCTTCTACATTCCCTGTTCTGTTTGAAGAAGCAATGACCAGTAACTTGATTTGCTGTAATATTCAAAAGATAAGAAGATTTGTTGAAGAACCGCATAGCTCTTTAGAGTTTTATGGTATTTTACCACAGCAACCTGAATGAACTAATAGAGTTGAGGTCTCCAGTTAAGTAGATATTGTGATAATCACTACTCAGAAAAGTTGCACTTAACTCGTTTGGATAAGTGAGATCAACAACTAACCCTCTCCCTATGCCACTTTGGGAATGGACATTCCTCTAAAGTATGGGGAGGAGCTGAGTGGGGAAAGAATTTTGATGAAAGACAAATCAGTTAATTTATCAGACCCCCATAGGTGCAGTGGTTCTTGTGTAACAAAGCATCCTTCTCCAGCAGCCCTGCCCCTCCAAGTCCTGATTCCCTGCTTAGACCTGAAGTGCTTTGGCATTTGTGGTGGTGCATGCGGGTAGCAGGAACTGTAGGCGACGTGTTCCACTAGGATCACCCTTCCCCCACATCTGTGGTTGCTGCACTGAGACGGTCCCCCAACATCTGCTGTGTGAGATGCGAGTCGACTGACATAGCCGAAGGCTGGACTTGACTTGAGACGCTATGGAAGCTGAGCTCCTGCACCATCCTCCCCTCTTCTCCGGCTACTCTACAGATGTGTTTTACTGAGAACCCTCCCTCCAAAGTTCACTTGCTTTAGTCCAACTGTTGGGGAACCCACTTACGGCAACAACAATTTGCAAAAATCATGGCATATAGTTACATCTTTCATACCAGTTATAATACCCAACTTAATTTTGGAAAGATGATCTTCAATTTTAACTAATTTCTGACTTAAAATTTCAATACCGCCTATAACTTTTATTTTTCCTCTACATTATCACAGGAAATTTTAATACATTATAATAAAAGTAACTTTTTACAAAGTTTAATTTTTCATGTGCTTTGTTTGTATTTTAATAGCATATTAAATTTTGCACATTTTGAATACAATCCACAGTAGGGACTGGGCCCAAGGCCTTTTTATTCTTTACTTTAAGACAGATTCTCGCTAAGTCATTCAGGCTTGGCTCAAACCTATGAACCTCTCCTGCCTCAGCCTCCCAGAGTTTTAGGATTGCAGACATGCACCATCATACCCAGATGCATCTTAGTATTAATTCCTCAAGATTATTGTAGTCAAGGAATAAAAATTACATAATATCTGAATGATAAAAAAATGAGGTTTGGATTTGTACTTACATAAAAATCATATTTTTCTATATGTCTGTTATGAAGCTATTTATGAGATGGTCATAGGAAATAACATTTTACTTAACCACTTGTTAGCTTGATGTACAATTTTTAATATTTATAACTCAAATACTGGACATATAGCATCAAGTCTCTGTTCTCTTGACCACAGATCTGCAAATAGCAGGGCTATTGCCAGTTGGTTGGGCTATATAGACTTTTAGTGTCCTATTGATTTCTTAGAATTGCTACCCAAACTATTTCCTAAACTTCACTGAAGGACATAGCTCCTTTTAAATGACGTGATATATCTTGGATGATGGGGCTGCCCCAGCCCTGAACTCCTCCAGGGAGTTCATCAACTCCTCCAGGGGCACATCCACCTGAGCACTATAGTCTGACATGTACCCTGGTGTCGCATTAGAAATGCCAAGGTGTAGTTCAAGGTGTGTGCAGGGCAAGTCCCAGTATATATGTTATTATTTTCTTGAAACTGCTTAATGGTTTCCCTTGCCCTTTGACATAAAACTATTATACCCCTTCACACAAATCCTGCTGGGTGCAGCATCAGTTCACCTGCCTCGGTCACCTGTACCGGTGTCCTTAAA
Organism: Chinchilla lanigera; assembly: GCF_000276665.1. Lineage (NCBI taxonomy): Eukaryota > Metazoa > Chordata > Mammalia > Rodentia > Chinchillidae > Chinchilla > Chinchilla lanigera. Next base: position 4,572,552 of record NW_004955497.1, on the reverse strand, counting down.
GTACTTCTTGCTTTGGTCTAAGTGCCTTACTGTCGGCCTCACTGACCTACTAGGGCACGCAAATCCTGGGGAGTCAGCTTTATGTCCTAAATAGCCTTTGTTTGAGGGCCCAGATTTCTAGCACCTTGTCCCATGGAAACTTCATCACTCTTTACAATTAACATGCAGTCTCTTTATGAGCACACACAACTCCTTGCCTTTTACAAGAAATACTAGTCTCAAAATTTTTGCAGCCTTTTAAAAAATACTATCTATCATGTACCTTTTTTTAAGTAAAGGTAGTTAAACATGACAAAATTTATGTGGCTGGGTTACTTGTTGATAAAAAGATACAGCCAGGTACCTCTCTACCCAAAGCAAAATGGTTAAACCTGGCAACAGAATGCCTTCCATTAGATAAATATTTACAATGGGACACTGGTAACAAAAATCTTACCTTAATCAAATGATGCATATTTTGTTATGTCTGAAAAATGCTGGTAATTGGGAAGAAGCTCTGAAGTTTGTTCCCAGGAGAAAACATGCTGGTTATCTAGACATTTCTGATCATTGTCAAGAGTTTCTTAACAGATTGAAAAAAGGCGAAGACTTTTATTTGATTTCTAACATGTACTTTAAGTAGACAGATACAGAAAGGTTAGTATGAATGAGAAAATTTGATAGCTTAAAAATAAACGGTGTGTGAAAGAAAGAAGGAAGAAAAAGAATACATATATACATATAAGGACAGCTGGGATAATTGTACTGCTGATGTCTATTGGTTTATGGAAAGGAACAGTTAATGCTAAAATTTTTTGACCAACTTTGCATGCTTATATCTGCTAATCTGAACAACTTATTTGAAAACAACAATATGCAGTGTAACAACTATTGTTGAGTTCCTACCATCTTGTTTAGTGAAGCCCTGTATCGTCTCCAATGTTTTTTAAAATGATTTTTTATTCTCTTTAATTGTTTGATCAGTCTTGCACTCTTACATCTGGTAATCTGAGGAACTTAATCGAAGGTAATAATATGCAATACAACAAACATTGGTAATTTCCTATCATCTTGTTTTGAAAGTCTGTATCATTTTTTATTGTTTTTGTCTTTGTTGTTATTTTGTTACTGTTTTTTTCTCTTTAAGATAAAAAATGGAGTGAAATCATAGTTCTATTTTTTAATGGACATACTGTTCTATTAGCATATCTCTAACTGGAATTCATTTTCTTTTTCTTTGAAACATAGTCTTTTCAAATTATTTTAAGTCTTTGTCCAATTACTTAAATCTCTGTAGAACTTTGAATATGTATTTTGTTTAGGATAGACCTTTAGTAATCAGAAATCACTCATGTTGATTTAATGGAATAATCTTTACATGAGGCCAATAAAACATTCATACCCTTTAAAAAAAAGTAAAGGCAATAATTCAGGAAAATACCTGATCTCATAGCAAGTCCTAATTCAAGCAGAAACACAGACAGTGCTTTGGCCAAGTATATCCAGGTCTACTTCGTAGTGGTTCTCTCCCTCAGGTTCACAGTTGGAGGGTATTGGTTAAGACTTTCCTTATGCTGGAAGTAACAACCAAGGGACAAAAGGTTCATCATTTTAAAAAATTATTTACTTTTAAAACTTGTGATAAAATGCATATAACATAAAATTTGCTATTTTCATGGTTTTTGAGTGTACAAAGCATGAAGTTCACTCACTGTTGGACAATTGTCACTCCCACCCATCCACAAAACCATCTTCCCAGGCAGAAATAATATCTGTTGAACAACTCTCCACTTCCCATCTCTCCAGCCCCTGTGACTACCATTCTTTCTGTCTTTATGAGTTCAATTATTTCAGGTATCTCATTTGAGTAGAGTCATACAATATTACTTTTTTAAAAACCTAAAGTGTCTACCAATGCAGCTCCTCACACGTCATTATCATAAAAATGACTCATTTGGTGGTGATTGGCTTGGGTGGTGGACTTTAATGTATCTTCCCATATCCGCAGGGGCTTTGTTGATGTCCACACACACATTTGTGCAGGCTTGAGGATCATGGGGGATTACAGAGATTGGTGTGGAGTCTTCATTTGGGGAAGAGGAATCCCACTCTTTTCTTAGCAGCTGCTTCTCTTTCTGTGTTTTAGAGTTGACTTAACTTGACAGCTAATGGATAAATGTTAACTGGTTAGTTTAAATGGAGTCCTGGGATGTAATCGGATTTGACGTTTATTTTCTGATTGAATTGTGAGCCTGTCTTCCAGAAGGCAGTCCTGTCACCCGCCTGGACTTCGGTCTCCCCGGGGCCTGGTTACTTCCCATCACCCATCCGCTGCGCTGCCTGGAGCGCCTCCGTGCTGCTGTCCTCTGCAGTGAGCTGGAGCAGGCGGTGCCTGTGCAGAGGGCTTCCCCAGGGAGGCCAGCGAAAGCCGAGATCAACTAAGGGAGGTAGCCGGCGAGGACAAGGAAAACATCCTTATCAGTCACATCTTAAATTATAAGATGGATAAGCCAGGAAATAACTGTGTATAATTATTATTAGAGAAAACCAGCTACCCGAAACACAGAAAATAAACAGTTAAAAGGGTGATTCTGTGATCAGGACAGGTAAAACCTCTCTCCAATTAGATTTGTAAAACTATGTGTGTATGTATTTTTCTTTTAAAAAACTCATAAATTTTAAATGAATAATTATCTTATGATTTAAAAATGTTACTGAATTTATAGTAGCTATTTTGTCATATATTTTCTCTAGTTATGAACATTAAAAATGAACTTAAAACAATAAACTAGCCAGGAATGTTGGCACATACCTGTAATCCCAGGACTCCGGGAAGCTGAAGCAGGATGATCACCAATTCAGGCGCAGCCTAGGGAACTTAATAATTTATCAAGACCCTGTATTATAAAAACAAACAAACAAAAACCTTTTTAAATGATTGGGGATGTAACTCCGTGTGAAGCCAGAAGTTCAATCTCCCAATACTTCAACAAATAAACAGACAAACGAACCCTATTTTGTAAAGGTCTGAAAGTTCTAGTGAAGAAAATGATTTTCATATTTAAAATGTATTGGATATACAACAATCATAGTTCAGGAAATGCAAAGAAAAATATCAATAAAATTGACAATTTTTTCTAGAATAGTTTTAAGAGTCCAAATTAAAAATGTCCAGGAAAAAATGAATCAAGTGAAAAATTTTTCTTTTCTACTTTACTAATATATGCTTTGTGTATGCCTTTGTAAATCATATTTTCTACTTACATATTATTTTAGATATTTAGAATATCTGTTTATGTTATATGTTATAGTTACATTTTAATATAAATATATCACTATTAAAACAAAATAAATATATAATGTTAATAATAAACTATTACATATGATATACTCTCATGAGGCCAGATTTAAATTTATATACCATCTGAGTTTTATTCTTATAAGTATATCATCTTAATCTTGTGATCTTGTGTGTAGCTATGGGTCTAAGTAATTAACAACCTGAATAATTAACAATTCTGTTAACAAAAAAACCTGTCATAAAGTGCAGTTCTACAAATGAGACTAATTGGAAGGATCTATGCATATGACAATGAATTGGTATAGGGCTTTCTAACATAGTAGTCTTCACTAGTATAAACTCAATCACAATTTAAAAATTAAATCAATATACAGCTTTTTAGGAACACACCCATCATTCCAAGAAACTAGGCTTGTAAAAAGCAAGTGCTAAGAAGGGTGTGACTACTTCAAAATGTGTGATGAATTTCCTGCCTCATTAACATGCAAAATGCTCTTTCAAAGAAAAGCAGCAGAATGAAATCGATTCAGTGCATAGCTGGGTAGGAGAGCAGACTTACAGAGATATGAATGTACAATAGCTTCTTGCAATGTACATTGGCTGGGGTGGAATGGGAGTGGAGTCACCAAGACTGCATTTTTTGAGACCTGTGACTTTAATTGAGACCTTCATCTTCAGATTGCTCAGAAGTTCTGAGGACATAGTCCTGTGCCAGGGATGCCCAGGCTCTGGGACCAAGGTCAGACTGTACCCTGGAAGGTCATTTCCATTGAGCAATTAACCTGTCCAGGATATTAAGGCCTATAGAAAACTTCCACTGCAGTTGGCAAACAAATTGGTTTGTGTGGGAAATGCAGTCTGGTGGGGAAAGGGACAAAGAACAAAGACACAGAACAAAGGAATTCATTCCTTTTCAGATGTTTGTCTATGTGGTCATATGATGGGTCAGTCATAGCTCTCAGGTACCATGGTTCATGAGAGGAAAACGTATCCATAGGTCTGATTTCTGTCCTTTCCTCCTTCCCTGTTACAGGCTTTTCTTTTCATTTCATGATTTTCACCAGTTTTAAGTTTGCATGCTCTTCTGCTGAAAGCAAATAATCTGTAGAAAACATCCAGTCTTGGGTTTGTCAGAAGGTAAAATTTAAGGTAGTCTAATGTACAAATAAGAGAAAATAACGTGGATCCTGTCGAAGGAGAAAACTGAGACTAACAAAATTTACTTGAACCGGAAAAAAGGATTCTAGATCAGACTGGAGATGGTTCCATTTACCAAATGGTGAGCTACCCTTGTGGGTGTAGCGGTGCTGGAGACCCCTTGCATTCAGTTGTCCTGGAACTTGCTATAATGCTCTGGATAGCCTCGACCTTTCCATCCTCCTGCCTCAGCCTCTGGAGAGCTAGGATTACAGACAGGAAATGGCGCACAGAGATTTTCGGATGAGTGTAGTTAGTTCGGCAGTTGCTATATTTGGGCATAATTTCCTCTCTTTATTTTGAGATTAGCTGAGCGGTCAATTGCTGTGATAGGCTGAGTTTGGGATTAGCTGAAGTTTCGTTGCTTGTTATAAGGTTATGTTCTTGGGTTAGGTTACAACTTACTTCCACATCAAATTAGGGCCAAGCTCCTCTTCCTCCTCCTCTTCCTCCTCCTCCCTCCCTCCCCCCTCCTCCTCCCTCTCCTCTTCCATCTCCTTCTCCTTCTAGTACAGACAGTAGTGGAGAACAACTTCATTCCAGTTCAGCAGTTCTTATATGGAGGGAAAGAAAAGAGAAGAGATGGAAGGGAAAGGGAAGAAAGAAAGAAAATTAAAAATGAAACTATTGAACATGAGCTGTTGGGCTAACCCGATGGTATGCTGTTGTTGGCAATGGTGCTGACTTGCATGCCAGTTGTTATTACAATTGCATGTATTAAATTGTCCAAGTAGAAAAGTACAAAAGCACATACCCTGCAGATTATGAGTATCAGTATATGTGGGTACTGAAAATATAGAGAAAACTGTACTTAGGGCAGTTTCCATTGGTCAGAGTCCATGAATTTGGCCGGGAGCTGATGGAGCAGTGTCTAACCACATCTCATTAGCTGGGTTGGGAGACAAAGGCACAAGGCCTGTTCTGGGTCTTTCTGGCTGGATGAAGATGGACATAATCACTGTACCCTGGGGGCCATGAACATTCATTCTGGAGGTTTGCTTTTGAGATGTATTTTTTATTTGCTTCTTAAGTATTTTTATATTTCTAAATGTGGGATGTCATCATAGGGTTTAACACCCACCCGAGTATATGAAAGGAGAAATTGCTGGGCTGGTCTCCTGCCTCTGACCTCATCCACCCAGCTGTCACTACCATCACCTCTGTCCCTCATTTTCTTGCTTGTGTCTTCTGGTATTCTTGCTTACACACGAGCAATGGCAAGCATACATTCTCCTCTTCTCTCTCTTCTGTTTATACAAACAGAAGTGCACCATACACCCTCTCTAGAACCTTGATTTTTTTCAATTAACTGCATTTCCAATTAGCATTGTGTCACATCCTCAGCCCTTGTTTAGGCTGCAAAGCTGCAAAGTCTTCCACTGCATAGTTACGCCTTAGTTTACTCTATCAGTTCTTTCCTTTGGATATTTGAGTTGTTCCCGGTTTTGTTGGTCTGTTTTGTTTTTGGTTTCTTCTACAAGAACCAGGCTGCAATGGAAATGTTGTATAGACATAATCTTGCAACTGTGCAAATATGCTTGCAGAGTAAATATCCAGGAACAGAAAAGCTTGATCAAAAAGTAAATGCATCTGGAATTCTCATAAATGTTGTCAATAACCCATCTTAGAGCTGATCCCAACTTACATTCCTACCAGCCTTTATGATAGGACCTGATTTCCCACCACTGTCACCAGGGAAACATTATCATATCTTTTTCATTTTTCCTACTTGACAAGTGCATAGTGATATGACAGTGTTATCTTAATTTTCATTTCTTTTATTGTAGTAGATATTTAAAACTTTCTTTTTCTGTGACCTGCCTATTCTTTGGATTACTTTTTATGGGATTCTTTCTCTTACAAACTTCTAGGAGCACATTATTTCCTAGCTCCTCTTGACTTTATGTTAGTGTTTTTATATAGTGTTTTAAATCTTTTTCATAGCCAGTTATAACTTGAAAGCCCTTTACCACTCTAAATTTACAATCAAATCTCTGTTATGTGCTTCTAATATTTACTTCTTCTAATACTACTGTCTTAGTTACTTTTCTCATTGCTGAAGCAGAATACCTGACACACAAAGTTGAAGAAGGAAGGGCTTACTTGGCTCACAGTTTGTAGAGGATACAGTTCATTATTGACTGGCTCCAAAGGAGTGGAGGACTGGAGTGTGGGGAAGGAGAATCACAGAGGAGAAATAGTTCATGGCAGGTGAAAGGCAGCAAGCAGCAACCTACAATCAACAAGCAACAGGTTCTGTGCCTTTATGTTAGATACAGGCTACCCACCTTTAGGATAGATAACACTCACATCCAGGGCAGAGCACCCTTAATCCTATCCAGAACATGCCAAACTAATCAGTGAACTAATCTGCTAATCCCACATCCTTAAGCCCAGCATCACACACTCTAAATTCTACGACCTCTGAAAAGCCCTACCTATGACCTCATGAGGCTTCAGGGAGACATCTAGACAAGGATCCATAACATTCCACTTCTGGCCTCCCAAAGACTCATGCACATCCCTTTATGCAAAAGGCATTTAGTGCATCTCCAAGGTTTGGCAAAGTCCTAACAATTTCAGCACTGCTGAAAAGTTCAAATCTAAAATCTCCTCTAATATTTAAAGCAAAATCTTAACTGCAAGCCCCTGTACAAATGAAAATCAAGTTAAACACTTCCAACATACAGTGGCACAAGATAGCATTTCCATTCCAAAAGGTACAAAGTGGGGAATACAAAGGAATGGGAACAAAGCAAGTCCAAAATCCAGCAGGGCAAACAATAAGTTCTGTAGCTCCACTTCCAGCACCTCCAGAAACCTGTGGTAAGTTATGAACTCCAAAGGGTTTGGGTGACTCCACCGCTACACCACTCCTGGTGTTTGTAGCTCTCATATCTTCTCTCTTGGGACTGAGGAAACTTCCTCAGCCAATCTGCATTCATGGGTTCTCCAATCCTTTGGGTCTCCACTGCATCTTTGGTTTCACACTCACAACTTCAGGAGCACACTGCCTCTCAGGAGCACACTGCCTGGCCTTGCAGGCGTTCTTCTCAAGTCTAGGTGGAAGCCACCCTGACCCCACAGCTCTTGCATTCTGTACCTACCTAAAACCAGCACTGTGGATGATGCCAAGTTCTGTTTCCAGCTGGAGCAGTAGCCAGGCTTCCTTCTTCTTTGTCTGTAGGGACCAAGTGCTTGGATTGCTGAGCACTAGAACCAAATCCTGAGGAAAAACTTCCCTAGGCTGCCACCATTCTGGAACCTGGCGCTCTGCGGCTCTCTTCCCAACTAAAGTCTTTCACATTTGCAATTTTGAGATTGCAGAGGGTAGAGTCCTGCTGGTTCTTGTGATGCCCTCAGGCCATCTTTTCTGTTCTTCTTTTCTGAAAGATTTGGCTTTTTCTTACTTGTTACTTATCTTTTCAGCAACCAGCTTCTCCTCTGTTCCATCTTTGCAGGCCTCAACTTTACGGGAGCTTCATTTCTGGCCAAACTCAAAATGTTTTAAATTATTCTGCTGGGCATTTTTGTCTTGATTTTCAACATAAATCTGACTAAAAGCCCCAAACAGTAGCCATGCCATGGCCTCAACAGTAAACTGCCTTGAAATTTCTTCTGCCAGATTAATCAGTCCACCACCCTTAATCTCAGTCTCAGGCAAAGTCTCTGGACAGGAGCAAAATGCAGACAAATGTTCTGCCAAGGCATAACACACATCATCTGGAGTCCAGCAGCCAATGCGGTCCTTCTTCCTAGCAGAAAACTCCTGAGCTTGGTCTTTCCAGTAGCATTTTTGTCAGCCTTCTGGTCTTCTAAGCTCTGACCAGACAGCTATCAAATGTAGCTTAAGGAATTCTAGGGCTACTTCTTCATCCAGCCTCTCCAAAACTTTCCAAACCCTTCCCACAAGCCAGTTCCAAAGGCTCCTGAACCACACGGTCAGGTACAGTCACAGCAGTGACCCCACTTCTCTGGTACTTCTAATATTTATTTCTACTAATATTCCTTACTTCTAACACTTTAGCCAGAGAGGCAGTGCTAGGAATAAAACCCAGGGCCCTGTGTATATTAGGTAAGAGCTCTTTTAATGACCTACATCCTCAGCTGCTAATACAATACTTTTATAATTTCATTTTTTTACATTTGGATCTTTTATCTTTTGAATCTTTGAATCTTTTAAATTTATCTTGCTGTATATCGCAGGGTATGGATTCACCTGCACTTTTATATCTAGAATGCTTCCTGTTGTCCCTAAACTATATAGCAAATAATTCATCTCTTCCCCCACCAGTTTTAGGTACACTTTTTAATTGTGAATTCTTTTATTTAGGTATACTTCTGAGCTGTTTGATCACAAGGTTTCTCCTATTCATAAATATAGCAACTTTGCATTTTAATATTTGCTCTTCTTTTTCAGTTTTCCTAACTACTCTTCTTTGTTTTCCAACTTGAATGTTAAAAATAACTGTTTAATTTAAAAGTGAAGCAATAACAATACATAGTAAACAAAGTAATACAAACACCTATTGGCATGCAGTTTATTTATTTATTTTTCCAGTACTGGGAATCGAACTCACGACCTC
>NW_004955497.1:4561532-4563139 GCF_000276665.1 Chinchilla lanigera | reverse complement strand
CACTGATTTTGACAGTTCTTTATCAACCTTCTGTGATTTCTTGTTCATTAATTCCAATGGAATTGTTACTATTGCACATGGACCATCAGTATGGGTACAGGATCCCATAGCAAACAAATGATTCAATTTAAATTGGATCACTTATGCAAGTAATGGTGATGTCTACAGAAACGTGGACAAGGTAAAGAAAATCTAGCGCATTGGGCTAGTAGCAGCCGTCCTGGGTTCCTCGTTCCTATACCAAACGTGAGTGCTCAGGGGAAGGAGAAGCTGCTGCAGTGCAGACACTTAATTCCAGAAGAGGCCATCTAGTAAGAAGTATAACTTTGGTGCAGGGTCATAGCCCACTGTAATCCCAGAAAGAACAGGGGTGGCGGAGGAAATGAACAGCAGCTCCCTGTTCTCCTTCCGTAGCTGTTCCCCTGGGGCCCTCCATTGGCTAAGCCCGACCGAGACGGCTTTTCTTCTTCCTTTGTAAGCCATATGTATTTCATTTTATTTTTTATTGTCTTATTGAGCTGAAGGACGTCCAATATAATGTGTAATAAAAGTTGTAGGAATGGATAGCTTTGTCTTGCTCTGTTCTAAGATAGAAAGCGTTTCTAAATTTAGTATGATTTTAGCTCTAAGTTTTCTATAGACCCTTTTCCAGGTTGGGACAATTTTATTCTGAGCTTGCCAAAATTCTTAGTGTCAGTGGGTGTTGAGCTTTGTTAGACACTTTCTTTCTGTATCTGTTGAGATTATAATACTATTTTTATTTCCATTTTATTCATAAGATGAAACACATTAATTGATTACCATATATTAAATCCATATTGAATTTCTTACATGAGCCCCATTTGATCATGACACATTAATCTTTCAATGTATTGCTAGATTTCATTTCTTAGTATTTTCTTGAAGACTTCTGTTTTTGTGTGCATGAAGGGTATTTGTGTGCAGTTTTCTTTCAGGTATCTTTTTTTTCTTTTCAGGTATTAAATCAGGATAATTGAGACCCCATATTGTAGGTAGAATGGTTTGCTCTCCTCTTTTTCTTGACATAGTTTGAAAGATTGGTATTATTTGTTTCTTAGACATTTGATAGAATGCCTAAGAACATTGTTTGATAGAAATAACTCTCTGTGATATGGTTTATCCGTGACAGTTTATTGCTCTTAAATATTGGGGAACCTCATGGTACTCGGGCCATTCAGAATTATTAAAGAATAAAGCTGCCAAATGTTTTACCAAATTTTATGAAGATTGTCACAGGAATAGTTGACTCAGCTTTTATATACTTTAGTATTCAAAATTGTTGGATACAGTTTTAGCATATATTGGCAACTCTAAAAGATTATAGTAGGATCAAGTTAACATTATATCAAGACTACAATAGTTATATCACTGTTATGAAATGCACTGATGTAATTAACAACTTTATAAAGTAAAATATTAATTTTTTTTGGTCTTTTTTGAGACAGGGTCTCTCTATGCAGTTCAGGCTGGCCTTGAGCTCACTTTGTAGCCAAGGCTGGTCTTGAACTCGCAAGGATCCTCCTGCCTCAGCCTCCCAAGTGCTGGGATTACAGGCGTGTGCCAGAACACCTGGCTTCTAATCTTTT
>NW_004955497.1:4549963-4561192 GCF_000276665.1 Chinchilla lanigera | reverse complement strand
GCTTGCCAGGCAGGTGCTTTTGCCACTGAGATAAATCCCCAGCCCCAACTTGTGCATTTTTAATTGGTCAGTTTAGGAAAAGGTTTATCAATTTTATTGATATCCTCAAATAACAAACTTTTGATCTCACTGATCTTTTTGTGTAGTTTGTCCATTTTGTTTCACTGATTTCCACTGTTGTCTTCCTTATTTCTTTCCTTTTTTCATGTGGTTTGTCACTGAAGCTTCATTTGTTGGAGGCTGGGTCCCAGCCATGGTGGTCGAAACTTAGAGGAGTGGGAGTGTCTTAGTTATTTTTATCACTGCTGATGCAAAATACCAGATGCCCCAAGTTAAAAGAGGTAGAGCTTATTTGGCTCACAGGGTATAGAAGCTTTAGTTTATAGTTGGCTGGCTCCAAGGCAGGGTGGCATGGCAGAGGGGCACTGCAGAGGAGAAACACTCCATGGTAGGCGGAAGGCAGCAAAGCAGCAAGGCACCCAGCAGCAATCTCCTTTCCTTTTTAAGTACAGAGAGTTATGAATTTTGTTATAGCAACACAAAATGGTCTAGGACATTTCTACTTACTGTCAATGTGTATCACTATGAAATTCCCTTTTATCTATAGTATTACTTCTTTAAAATCTGTATATCATCTACAGTAATATCACTGCACTGCCTTTGTTATGCCTTCTGTTTTCATCATGCTTTTCCCCATTCTTTTACTTTCAGTTTATTTGTACCTTTGCATTTAAATAGTATCTTTGCAGAGAGCACTTGCCTTTGTATTCTGTTCGTCAGTCTCTATATTTCATTTTATTTTTCGAGACAGGGTCATGCTATGTAGCCCAGGATGGCCTCAAATTTACAGTGATCCTCCTGCCTCCACCTCCCAAGAGCTGGGATTACCAGCATGAACCACTGCACCCAGTGTGCCAGTCTCTGTCTTTACATTGGAGAGTTTGGTCCATCTACATTTAATTATAAAAATAATTACTTTAAATTCTGACATTGTAGCTGAGTGTGGTGAAGCATGCTTGGAATCCTAGCTACTCATGAGGCTGAAGTAGGAGGATCACAAATTTGAGGCCAGCTTTGACAACTTAATGAAGTGCTGTGTCAAAGTAAGTAATAAAAAGGACTGACTGTGTGGCTCAGTGGTAGAGTGCCCTGGGATTCAAAAGTAGTGGCACAAAAAATAAAAGTTTAACATTTTATTGTTTGCTAATCATTTATCACATCCCCTTTAAAAAAAACTTGAAGTCACTTCTTCCTCTCTATTATGTGTTAAACAAATTTGTCATATGTTGCTTAATTTACATACTGGCCTTTTAGCTGCTTTCCTTTCATTAGATTTTTAGTAGTTGTTCTAGGATTAAAATGTGCATGTCTAACTGACAAAATTCCACTCAAAACTAATATAGAATCACTTTTGGTAAATATAAGAATCTTGCAACAGCATAGTTCTGATCAGTGCCAATCTTTTTTGCAGTTGTTGTATATGTTAATTACTTCCATACATTTAAAAAATCTAACAATATAGCACTCTAACTCAGGCTTTAACCTGTCATATGTCTTTAAATAAATTCAGAGAGGAAAAAGTTTATGACCTTGATTTCTTTTTGTTTGTATTTGACTGGAAAGTCTATACCAATTCTTTCATGTTTAACCTTCCTGTATCCACTTTTCATGTAGGTCTCTTGAAGATAACATGAGGTAGAGATTTGCTTTTTCATCTAAGCAAAATCTGTCTTTAAAAATATGTTAACTCTTTACATTTATTGATGTATGTTGGTTGCATCTTAGGCTGATTATATAATTTTGAATTTTTTTCTATTATTATAATTTTTAAAAGTCTCTCAGGAAATAATTTGTTTTATCTTATACTTTCTATGAGGTCCTAATAAATGAAATTAAAAGAGTTCATATTTCTATTCTGGAAAATATCATTGTATCTTGCTTTAGGTAATATACTTCTTATTTCCTTTGCTTCTTTAGATGGTACATATTAGTTTACCAGTGCAAGAAAATTTTTCACTAAAATACTACCCACCAATCAATTTTCTAGTCAGTAGTATTATCTTTTTTGGTCTTTACCTTTTTGCTATTAATTATATGCTAGAAATAAGATCCATTTGTATGACCTTACTAACTATGCAGCTCAGGCTGGTCTTGAGCTCAGTTTGTAGCCCAGGCTGGTCTTGAACTTGCAATGATCCTCCTGCCTCAGCCTCCCGAGTGCTAGGATTACAGGCGTGCGCCACCATGCCTGGCTGTGACTTTTCTTAAGCTGTGGCAATTTCCTCCATAAGTTTTCTGAATTCCTGATGATGTTTGGTACAAATTAAAAAATTCACATTTTTTATTTGCACCATGCACTACTTTAATAATAGTTAAATTTACATCTTTCTTTTGTTGGTAAGTTTTGACATTCTTCAACACGGCTTAAATTGCTTCCTTTTATGGAAACTGGATCAGTCTTTTCATTTTTCTGCTTTTCAGCCTCACTGAATGCACCGCATGTTCCTTGGTGAGGCATTGGAGGACCAGGAGACGTCAGGAGATCCCCAGGGAGGTGAGCGGGAGAGGGTGGGAGTGGATGCTCCAGGGCTCATCTAGCCTCTTTCTCTGTTACCATAGAGACAGGCTCTCCTTCCTGCACCTACAGCTCATCTGTGAGATTCTTTCAGATGCTTGCCTCCTCTACTCTGTAAACCAGACTCGGTCCAGGACAGGATTCTGCTGCCAGCCCTTGCAAAAACTGCTGCCAAGAAGGGAGAAAACTTTGTAGCCGAGGAAGTGCTTTTTGCTGAGGTTCCCTGCATTCTGTGTCTGCAGGACCCTTAAACATCTTTGACTCTTGTCTTTTTTCCTTCTTCCCAGTTGCTTTTGTCTGATGCCACCTGTTCCAGCAGCCCTAATATGTACGCTTCGGAAACCACGGAGAATATTTGCCGCTACTTTTGCTGAAAATGGATGTTGGATGTTTTAAAATTATTATTGATAGGGTTTTCCAGCGCAGAGAGAAGTAAAACGGAATAAAATGTCTTTATTGTGGATGTGGAGAAGACCACAAGGAAAGCGAAAACTGGCTTCTAAGGATCTTTCCGGGCGTCCAAGGCTAAATAGCCCCAGGCTGGAGGTGGGGTTTAGGAGGCTGACCGACTGACATGGCAGACCAGGATTGGGTGGGAGCATGGGAAAAGGGAACAGGATATTATAAAAAAAGAAGTAGGAAGTTGTAATTTGACTCAGTGGAAGAAGGGTGGGGCTTAGCATATGGCCTCTAGTGGCCAGCGCCATATTGGCTGGGCGGCAAAGTGACTCAGCACCATACCACATGACCTCCAGCGCCATATTGGCTGGGTGACATAGCAACTCAGCAGGAATTATAGCGGGGCAAGAAACCAACCAGTTATTATTTTAAATTAATCTTAATTTAAATTTAATCTTACTTTAATCTTAATTTCTTTTGTGTAATTTTCAGGAGAAGAAGATTATACTAAATTGTGCAGCAAGGCTCATCTCAGCCAAGATTTGTGATTTTCTTTTTTCTTTCTTACTCTTTCTTACTTTTTTTTTTTTTTTTTTTTTTTTCCCGATTACCATGAATCAAACTCAGGACCTTGCACTTACTAGGTAGACGCTGTATTGCTGAGCTACATCCCTACCCCTGAGAATGGATTTGTGAAGGAAACCAGTAAGCTACTATGGTGCTTATTATTTGTATCCTGTAACCTTTTCTTATTCCTACACATTTTCAGCAAACTTAGTGAATTTCTTCCATGATTTCCTCACAGCACATTCATCTTTTCTGTGAAATCAGTGTAGCACAGAAAAAGAAGGGATGTTCACTTACATTTACAAAAGAGAGACAGACAGAGAGAGAGAGACATGATTTCCTCCTTTCTTTATCATTCCTGATGATATTCTGGAGCTTATGTCCCCAGTGTACTTAGATTTTACATTGACCTGATATTTGTGTGTTGGTGAGTGTGTGTGTGTGTGTGTGTGTGTGTGTGTGTGTGTGTGTGTGATTTTCAGGGGTCAAAATGTCCTTTTCAATGGATACCTGTGTTTCCCAAAAATACATTTCCTTCTTTCTTTTTTTTTTTTCTTTTTAGGAGCAAAACACTCCACATTCCCTTAGGCCATAGCCATCTCCATTTGCAATTCACTCACAAAAACACCCATCACTTCCACAATCTGTTGACGTCAGCTAAGCCTAGGGAAATTGTGCCTTGCTGTTGGGATTTGGTTTCCCTCTAAGACGGCAATTTGAAGCAGATGGCCCTAATTATCAACAGCGGGGAGCTGAACCCATCAATTACTGCCAGCATTCTGGACAAGGGTGTTGGCAGTAAGTTAATGTGCAACTGGGAGAAAGAAGATCGCTCATAAGTTAATGCTATGGCCATGACTGTATAAAAGGAATATGATCACAGCAAAGATGAGAACTGTAAATTTTCAGATATGGTCGTTGGGCTGGGGATGCAGCTCAGCAGCACAGCGCCTGCCCGGCAAGCATGAGGTGTGAGTTCGATTCCCCACACCAAAAAGAAAAAAAAAAGATACGGCTGTTCTCACAATTGAGAAGATGTGAATAATGTTATGGTGAAGCTGGCTAAAACACACCAAGCATCCATTTAAAGATTACTGTGCAAACATAAAATGGAGCCATCTCCTGATACACACACAGCGTGAAGGAATCTCTCAAACACCATGCTGTGCAGAAGAAACCTGGCAAAAAGGAAGACGCCCTGCAGGATTCTGCATTTGTAAACTCCAACAGCCAGTGCTAATCTTCAGGGATAAAAGAGTGGCTGCCTCTGGGTGGAGAGCCCGGAAGTGAATGAGGGAACCTTCTAAGGTGAGAGAAATGCTCTGAATTAATGTGGTAATTACAGGAGTGCAAGCATTTCTCAAAGCTTATCAAAGCATACCTCATTTTAAAAGAAGATGATTACTTCAGTTCCTTTTTGGCTTTATCAGGGAATTTCAAGTGTGCTAGGAAATGCTTTAATAAAAGCAAACTTTTCCTCTGAGCGGGATTTCTGCTTCATGTATCTTATCACTGCAAACACATGGACAGGTCATGGAAAATGTATAAATTTGGAGGAAGACAAACTGGCCTCAACCAGCTACATGAAGCTGGCTAAGCTCATTTCACTTCATGAAATACGGTTTTCTTATGTGCAGACCAGAGACAGCAGACAAGGCCTGGCTGGGCTGCGGTGTGGACCGAAGCTTTTCTACATTTAAGTGCTTAGGAGCACACAGTTGGTGATCAACAAATATAGCTAGTCCCATGTGGAGCAAGGGAGCACACACACACTGTTTTTTTAAACATTATAAAGACTGGGATCTGAGGAATTCTGAGAACATACCTCTGAATGTTTTCCCCACACAGATACAGATGTTCTATCTTCTTGTGAAGCTGTCTTAGAACACAGTAACCCCTCCTTGTGTGGGCCTTCGCCAAAGGTGGGGATGGAACTCTTTCTCCTGGGCTATTTTAAGAAGCTCCTCAGGGATCTGTTCACAGCTGCCCTGACCCTCTCCGCAGGCCCTTGGACTTTCCTTTCAAAATGCAGAGCTCTGCCACCCGCTCCTGCTGCCAGGCTCCGCATCAAACTCCCCTCAGCCCCGAGCACGGTCTGAGCCCGCCAGCCTCTCCTGACTCACCTCACTCCCAGCCGTGTTAGCCGTACTTTTGCATTCTGTGACTGGACGCTTCGGCGTGCAAAATGGCTGCTAGCTGTTCCCAAGTAACCCTGGCCCACTCCCAAACACCTGGACACGCTCACAGCCCCAACCCATTTGCTCTCACAGCCAGTGTACGTGAAGGGCATCATCTCACACGGACAGGCCGTCCTAAGCCTGCTTGCCGTTCTTGTTCGTTCCTTCCCATGGAGACCACAGCCGAGTTTCTTGCCCTGAGCTCTGTCTGACTCTTCCCTCTGCTTTGTGACTGATCCTGGTTCCTCCCCACACGGGTCTGTGTTCGCCCAGGGAGCTGTGACGCAGTCAGCTGCACAACGCCCTGGTCCCCTTCTTGAGCCATATCTGGCTTCACCACACCTCTGCCAAGGTGACATGGTTACAGCACCAGCTCACCTCAGAGCCCAGCACAACCACAGGCATTGGCATAAACACGCTTTTCCCCTGACACTGAAGAGAAGGCACCGATCACCCTTCAGTCCTCAGCTTGAGGGGCACTTACAGGGAGACCTTTCCGCAGCACCTGCTTGGGCACAGCCTGCCCAACCAGACCCTAGTGGCCTGGTGCTTCCCTCTGTCTTCCCGCAGCACCCCGGCGTGGTCCGGGAGGGAGGTTGTGTCTGGCGTTATCCGGGAGGACTGAGGATACTGCGCTGGCCCAGCTGTACAGGGAGGGTGAACTGTACGCTGGGGGAAGGGCGGGATCAATGGTCCGCACCCCAGGCAACGGCAGGCGGCTTGGAAAAGAGGATCCCAGTGGAATCAACTCTGAGCTCTGGGATTTAGATGTAGTCAGGTCCAACTGTGAGGATGACCGTTTCAGCTTCTGGCTTTGGGTCAGCCAGTGGTATTGCCTTTTCTCTCTTTCGCAGGACTTCAACTTGCCATTCTTATGGGTCTCTGGTGGACCACAAAGGAAAGTCTAGCAGGAGCTGTTGAGGGGGCATAGGAAGGTTACAAGGGCAGTGCTACTTCAATGTGACTTCCTTCTATTAAAAGAAACAACTAAGGAGGCAGCACCTTGATATGTGAGTGGCTAGAAACCAAAGGAGATGGACCAACAGGGGTTTAATGGCAAACAATTAAAACACAGATGTTCTACTGTCTGTAATTATCTTGCACCTTTATGGCTAATGTCCACATTAGTATTTTTCCTCTTGTGCTTTTTATGATCACATAACCTCAGAGGGGACTTATCTGTGACAAGAAAACTTAGAGAAACAATATTAACAGACAAATGGGATTTGGAACCATTTAATTAGCCAGTGTATATATCCCTTGTAGCTGTAATCTTCAGAAATATGATTTGTCGTCCTCCACTGAACATCTGTGCCCACGTGCGTGTGTGTGTGTGTGTGTGTGTGTGTGTACACGTGTGTGTGGTGTTTTCTTTTTCTTTTATTTTTCTTCAAAATCTAAAATGAACCAGAAAATTGTATGCAGTAGATAAGCCCTCAGTATGGCAATTTACCCTCAGCGGAGAATACTTATTATTTTTATTTTTTGTTTTTTTTTCTGAGATAGGGTCCTGCTAATAGTTCAGACCAGCCTTGGACTCCCTGTGTAGCGCAGGCTGGCTTTGAACTTGCAGCGATCCTCCTGCTTCAGGCATGCACCACCATGCCCAGCGTCAGCAGAGAAAATTTAAAAGGGGTTGGGGGGAAATAGAGAAATATAAGAGGAAGAGACTAGATGCAAGGGTGGGGGACAGAGAAAGATCATGCAAGCTTTGGGAAACTGGTGAAGAAGACCTCTCTTTCTTAGTATTACATTTATTGTACAGTACATACTGATTGCATTCGTCATAGGGAATTTGTACCTGTACACAGTGTATCATGGTACCTCTTTTCTTTCCCATTCCTCTCCTTACTTACAAAGTTTTGTTGCTATTTTATCCTCTTTTATCTTGTTTTTTGTTTTCTCTTCCTTCCTTTCTCCCTCCCCCTGCCTAGTTCCTCTTTCCTTTTGAACAATTTCTTCCTATTCCACTATATTTATTGTACACTTTGGTTCTTATTTACACTTTCGTTTTCTCACACCAGAGAGACAATGTGATATTTACACATACGTGTCTGATTTACTTGACTTAAGAATATGGTCTCATGGTCCCTCCATTTAGTTATAAATGTCTCCTTTTTACCATTCTTTTTGGCAGAATAGTACTCCATTATATAAAAAGTCCATATTTTTTTATCCATTCATTAGTTGATGGGCATTTGGATTGTTTCCAATATTTAGCTATTACAAACTGTGCTGCTATGAACATGGGTGCACATATATCACTGTGGTATGATGCCTCTAATTCTTCTGGAAGGACACCAAGAATGGGAATAGTTGGGTCAAATGGAACCTCTAGTCCCTAGTTTTTTGAGGAATCTCCACACTGACTTCCATAGTGGTTGCACCAGTCTATACCCCCATCAGCAGGGGAGAAGGGTTCATTTTTCTCCACAGTCCTGCCAGCATTTGTTATTGGTTGATTTCTTGATAATAGCCATTCTTTCTGGAATGGGACAGAATCTCAGCATTGTTTTAATTTGCATCTCTCAAATGACTGGTGATGTTGAACATTTTTTTCACATATTTATTTGCTGTCTCTACTTCTTCATCTGAGAAGTATGTATTCATCTCAGATGCCCATTTTTGGATTGGGTCTTTAAATTTGGGAGGTCTCATTTTTTTCAATTCTTGAGATAGTCTAGGTAGTATTCCTTTATCTGTGAAACAGCTGGCTAAAATTTTTTCCCACTCTGGGGGTTGTCTTTTCACTCTGTTGTGATCTCTTTCTGAGGCTTGTTGTTTTCACTGCTCATATAGTTTATCTATATTCTAGCTTTTTTCAATCAGAAATGAAATTGAGAGAAATCCTATCCAGCCAAAATACAGATAATTTTAGACACTTAAAAGATCCAGTGACTTTTTAGTAAAATTTTAATGGCCCTCTTTCTGAAGAGAACCTTGGGGCAGAGGAAACACGAGAAAGCTGTCTGAGAACGGATTTCATGAGGGGAGTGGGCAGGTGGGCGGGGGCTGCAGAAATAAGATCTGGCTACTCCAGATCGCTGTCCCTTTCCTCCGCCTCTGAATTTCTGCTATGCTTCTTCTTTCCTCTTGTAATAGCAACAGTTTGGATGGTACTGGGTGCTTGTAGAGTGCACGCCACCTGCCTAGCCTTGTCCTGAGGCCGCCGAGGGTCCATCGTGGACTTGCTTCACACAGGGGTTAGGCAGCCGTTCAAGGCCACATAGGGCTGCAGGTGGCTGCAGATGGGGTGCGGTGGCCTGTGGTTGCTCTTTGCATTTCCGCCCTCCAGTCTCCCCTCACGCTGTTCCTTCCTCTGGGGAGCCCCTTCTCCTCCCCAGCTTCCTCCTTTTCCAATGCAGTTTGGGTTTCCATGGAATAGTTTAATTTCCCTGAGAAACTTCAGTGCAAATCTGAGCTTCTCCTGCTGTGTTGTCTTGATGCTTACCTGTGCATCTCTGTCTCCCTTCTCACTTGGCCTTTCAAGGCTCTTCGTGCACTTCAGGCCTGTGAGCCCTGCCTGCGAGTGCCTGGCCATGTGGGTGTGGACAGGTGAGCTGCAGAGAGAGCAGGGGTGTGCAGAGCTCTGCACTGATGCTCTGGGCCCATAGGAGCCAGGGCTGGGGAGCTCAAGGGGACTTCCCAGAAGTGCCGTTGCTTTAGCTAAGCTCCAAGCTTAGCCAAGCCAAGGGCTTGGAAACTGGATGGTTTTCCTGGTGAAAGGTTTGCAATCTCTGGGCATACTGAAAGTTCAAGGTGAAGCCACCAGCTCTTTGTGTATTCACTGCACATTCTGAGGTGTGTGGCAGGTGTGGAGAGGAGCTGGCTGGGATGCTCTTTACATGGTGGCCCCTTGGCATCACGGCCTCATGGAACATTACCCAGGATGATGGCGGTCTCCAAAGAGGAGGAAACCAAGGCTACTTGGTTCTCTGTGTGTCTGCAAAACAGACTGGAAGAGGGGTCAGTGTTCCAGGGAGCAGTTCAGGGTTATGCCGCTGATTTAGAAATTCCTGAGTGGGGTGAAGCAAAAACCTGTCTGGTATGCATTGTTCCTCAAGTCCCACCAAAGTCTGATAAGTAGATGTGTGCGTTCCTTGTTTTACTCCACTTTCTGGGACCCAAGTATGGCTCCAAGGCTGCTCCTGTCGAGGCATGCTGAGGTCACAGAACAGCGGACTTTGCTATCTTACAGTTTCTCCTCAGCTTCTCTCCTCTTTCTCCCCACTTCCTAAGAAATGACTCCTCCAGTCTCGGCTGGAGTGCAGTGGGGGTCAGGGAACTTCAGAACCGCAGGTTTCAGCAAGGACATAGCAGTGGTAGAAGCTGCGCCAGCAGGGGCCAGCGCTACTCACGCCCGCACAGAACTCAGGCCAAATCTTAGGGAACCCAGACTCACTCCCAGCCTGAGAATCTAAGTAACCCTTGTACTCTTCTTTTCCAAGTTGGGTCCTTTAGAGAAAGCTGAGAGAAGGGCTACTCTGCATTAGCAAGACAGAACATCAAGATCTATAAGTACTTCCAGGGCGTGGGCTCCCGGAAGCATGGCCTTGGCACTAAGGGAAAGCCTGAGGTTTGCTAGGAAGGAGGTTGGGCTTCAGATGGCTCAACAAAGCTATCTGGGCCCAAGGAACAAGGAACTACATCATATCCATGGATGGTTGTCCAGAAAATATAAAGTGATGAGGAGTCACTTTGGTAATTATTATGGTGTCTAGATGTCCCCCCAGTGCCCATGCAGTCGTAGGTAGGGCTTTTTCAGAGGTAGCTGAATCTAGTGTGTGACCCTGGGATTGATTCATAGTTCAATGTTACCCACTCTAAGTAGCCTGGATAAGATATAAGGGAAAGAAAGACCACTGTTGCTTTGCTGTCTTTTGCCTGCCATGAACTGTTTCTCCTCTGCAATGCCTGCCTGCTGTGCCACCTTGCCTTGGGGGCAAGGTGAGAAATGTAACTAGGACAATAACCTCTGTCCCTGTTACCAAATATTTACAGAAACTCAACGTGGATGAGAACTGTCCAATGATTGTCAAGTAAAGTTATAAAATTGCAAATAAAATAAAATTTTCAAATAACCCAGTGAAGGTTTTGAAATTTGCTCTATCGCTTGCCGTACCTCCTACCAGTGCCCTAGGACATCACTGCTTTCTGATCACAGCTCCTGAATCCATTATCAAATGCAACTTTCTTGAAGACATCTCAGCTAAAGACACAGCTGCACACTGGAATCAGGACCTGGCACTGAGCCGCACTGATTGTCAACCCAGCCGCACGATGCTGAGCAATCTCAGTGTGTCCTCTGTTCTGACACCTTCTCAGTGTCTACACTATCATATTTTTGTTTTAACTAGTGATTATAATTAGAAAACAGAGGCACAATCTCTTACCTTCTGCACATCCTCGGAACTCAGGAGAAAACTAATAGATATATAAAAACTTCCTCCTTATCATTTATTAAGTATTGAGAAGTAAGTCCTCAGTTTTGAAATGTAGTTGTTGTCCAGT
>NW_004955497.1:4540976-4548112 GCF_000276665.1 Chinchilla lanigera | reverse complement strand
CCCCTTCAGTGATGTAGGAGCTAGGATGTAACAGGTGATAAAATAGATGAGAAGCTTATCTTTTTGATACTTACATTCTAGTAAGGAGAGGAAATGGACAAATAAGAAACAAATAATGTGTCTTTGAGGGGGGAAGGCTTGAGTGAGGCTGAGCATGTCCCCAAGGGCTCAAAGGTTGAAATTTCTCATTGTTAATCAGCTGTTGCTTAGAGGTGAGCCCTTTGGGAGGTCATTAAGATTACATAGGTCTTCAAAGAGTAGCCCCCATGCCTGAATTGGTGGTTTCATAAGGAGAATGATAAGTGCAAACAGACACATATGCACACATACACATGTTCCCCTTCTCTTGCATGTGTTGTCCTGCAGTCCCTTGGGACTCTGCCTGCAAGAAGACCATCACCAGGCATGGGCTCTTGAGCTTCCTGAACTGTGAGCTAGATTAACCTCATCTTTATAAGGTTACCAGCCTCAAGCATTTTGTTATAATACCAAATAGACTAATGCAGGTAAAGCATATGATGGAAAATATAAAAGTATCACGTGTGGTGTACGTGTGTGTGTGTGTGTGTGGCTGTGTATGAATGTGCACCTGTGTTTTGCACATAAGCTGGTATTTTTATATCAGTTAATGAGAGTCCTCCCCGAAAGGGTGACAATACAGAAGGCATCTAAAGAATGTGAGATATGGTGCAGCAGCTTCATGAGGAGAAGCAAGCAGGTGCACAGGCCATCAGACTGGAGGTGCAGGTCAATGGACTAAGAGCCCCAAGAGTGCAGGTTAGAGGGTGTAACCTAAAGTATTTTCTGTGGGTTGAAAGTCTTTGTATCCTCCAAATTCATAGGTTGAAATTCTTACCTCCAAGGTGATGGTATTAGAAGGTTGGGCCTTTGTAACATGATAAGATTGTGAGGGCTGAGTGCCTATGACTGGGATTAGTACTGTGTCATAACCACTGTGTTATAAGGGGCCAAAGACAACAGAGTCCTTCTCTTCCATCATGTGAGGGAGGACACAGCAACAAGTTACCATCTATGGGTCTCAAGTGGCCTAAACCAGACTCTGGCTCTGCTGATGTCTTGATCTTGAACTCCAGCTTCCAAAACAGAGTACAATAAACCCTCATTGCTTATTAGCCATCCACCTTAAGGTATTTTGTTACAGTAGCTGAAACAGACCAAGACCCATTTTAGAAGTCTTTTGTTTTGTCTTTCTTTAGGCCATAAACACTTCTTAACTGAGTAGGAATCATGCTGAGTTCATGAGACACGAACAGAGTCGCTGGTCAGGATGTGAGAGCAGATTTGTAATGTGTTATTTGTCAGTTTCCAAAATGATGCCAGGACACATTTCCAGCAACAGCAGCAGCAGCAGCAGCAGCAGCAGCAGCAGCAGCAGCAGCAGTAGCAGTAGCAGTAGCAGGAAAAGCTTCTCTGGCTCTCTGTGGAGAGGAGCTGAAAGAGTGGTTGAAAGATAGCTGCCAATACAGGACAGCCTCAAACTAAAATTATGGTCTGTGGAGGACCACCTCTCCTTGAAGGAGGAGCCATTGTCTCCATTTTAGCTGAGCCTGGCCCTGTTTCCATAGATGGATGTGTGCACAGCAGGCTAAGACCTTTCCTTATTCCTTCAGTTGGCTTTAAGCAATGCAAATCAGAGGTGCTGATGTGTAGTCTTTGAAGCAAAGATGACAGGTCAGTGTTGCTCCACCCCCTTAGCTCCCAAATAAACATATGTGAGCAGAGGCAGGATGGAAAACCATGCTCCACGCTGTCAGCTGGGATGAGCCTTGAGATAAGAGGCCATGACTTCCCAGGGCACAAAAGATTACACATCAGAGCTGAGACACTGACCCCAAAACATCACATACTACCTCAGTTGTGTTGTGCAGATCACTCCTTCTGCATATCCTTCTCTCTGCATATTGCAGAGGTGATCTCAGGCCTCCTACCTAGCCCAGTTCACAGTACTCACCTACTTCCCTCCATTTTCACAGTCACCCACCCTCAAACCACTCCCTTCTTCATGAATTAATAAAACTCAGGTTCGGCTATGGGTGGAGGCCTTTGTTCTGGCCATCATCCTGGCTGGACTTAGGACCCCTTGGCTCCCCATAACTACAGATATGCCTTACTGTCTTTGTACTCGCCATGGGTTGCACTGGAAGTAATAGATTGGAATTAATTCACTAGAATTCCAATAACTTTTCCATGGGTTTACAAATGTAAACTTCCTGGGCCACCATGAGAACTGGAAAGGGCTCTCTAGAATGGACTTGTAAGTGGCTCTTCCTTTTTCATATTTGAAATCTACCAGTGTCTCAGTTACTTTCTCATTACTAGGCCAAAACACCCAACACCCACTTGTTAAAGGTGAAAAGATGTATTTTAGCTCAGTTTGTAGAGGTTTCAGCCCATAGTTGGCTCAAAGGCAGGGCAACGTGGCAGCAGGGCAGAGGAAAAATACTTCATGGCATGGCAGGTAGGAGACGGCACGACTTCCTTCTTCTTTCCCTTTTATTCCACACAGGCTGAAGCCTATTGGCTGGTGCCACCCACACCCAGGATGGGCCCTCCCTCTTTAGTAAATCCATTATCTACCCCCAGAACTGTGCTAAACCAAATCAGTGGACTAATCCAATATCACACGCCCATGACTTAGTCACTCTCAAAATCCCCACCTATGAGCACATGAGGCTTCAGGCTGATGTCTAGATATGACCCATAACACTCAGTTACAGACACCAGTCTGTGTGGCTGTCTGTAGACCTGCAATTTTTCTCCCCGGCACTGCCTTTCATGTCATGTATGGCCCCTCGACACTCTTATATGAAAATATTTGTGTTCTTTTAGGACCTGCTAGATGTCAGGCCTATGTCCTCACATTACATATTCTGGTCAGGAGATTTAGTATTTATAGAAGACTCTAGATAACTTCTACTTTAGCAAATGAAGTACACACACACACACACACACACACACACACACACACACACACAAAGTCAGTTCATGAGGAGAACAGATCTCTATTCCAGAATGGGAGACTCTCAACATTTATGATTTGAGTGAATTTCAAAAGAAAAAGTGATTTAGTCTACATTTCGCTAAATTGTAAATGCAATTGTGTATCTGATTAACATAGAACAGCAAAACAGCTCCAGGCATAAATTTACTTTTCATAATATTATGACCACAACTGAAAGACTCAAGTTCAGGTTAAATGCCAATGAAAACCAATTTTAAACTTAAAAAGTCAAGTCTAAGGATGCTTCCATAAAGAACTACAGAAAAGGACTGTTTAATTTGGGAATGTGAAGCTAAAAAGTAGTATTAGCAAATTCTACAAAATCTATAAAACTCGACAGAATGGCAGCAACAAGTCAGCTCCCGAAGCTTTGCTATGTTTGTGAAAGCATTTCTCTTTGGGGGTTCATAACACCTTGCTCAGGTGTTTCCCTGGGTTTCAGCTACAGGAGTGCTTTTTCCAGGCAGTCACCAACATTAAACCAAGGATTCCTTGACAGCAGAAATCATAGTCTTTCATATCTCCTGAGGCTGAAGCAGACCCAAGTGCCTAGTGTGTACAGAAACACTACTTACTGAGCAAATGAATGAACGAAGGAGAATGAGCAAAAAGCACAAAATAAAGACCCACCCTGTGACATGTTAACATATTAGCACAGTACGAAAAACAGTGGTGTGTTTACGACGATGGCAGAATAGATGCTATTCACTGTTCCCTAGAAGATGTGCAGACTACAAATAGGCACCATTCAAGAAGGATTGAACTAAGCTGATAAATAACAGTTGCACAGTGAATTATTTGAAGGAAGCTAGGAATGGAAGACAGAAATAACGTCCCCAAGCTATGTACACCCAGAGGAGAGCAAAGGTGATGAGGCCAGGTGTGGGGGTGCTGATCAGTCTCCCACTTGCCTTTGTGGACGAAGGGTCAACCATGGGCTGCCCCTGGCAGTGTGAGGATGTCCCTCTGCTGGCTTTGTTGTGGAGAACAAGCTGTCTCAGAGGCACTGCCTTTGCAGCGTGCTTGGGGAGGGGTTGCCTGCCATTGTGACAGTGGAGAACAGACAGAGTCGGGACAGGCAGAGTGCCGCACGAAGCAACGCACAGAGAAAGCTGCATGTGTTTTGACACCGGTTTCTCCTGCACCAGTCACCTCCTGAGCCCACTTAGTTCCTCCCCAGTGTTCCTTGAATCCATCACCTGGCTCGGGGTCTCACTTCCTGGATTATTAACAATTTGCTTGGTCAGTTAATCATGTTTAATTTAAATGTCTCTGCCTCAAATTAGAGACTCTCCCTAAAATGGTGCATGACCTCTTCCCGCCCTTCTGAGAGTTCCGGTTCTCCACACCATGAGCTCCTTCCCAGATCCTACCCAAGTCCCCCGACATCTTCAGCCTCTTTTCTACCACACATAATGTTAGAGTGTCTCATGCAGAAACCTATCAGGCCTTACCAAACTCTCGATCCTAGGAACACATTTCCTTAAGCCAAAATCCCAATCTGCAAATTAAGTGAAGACTATGGCAGTACGATTGCATTCTTTGCTTTATAGAAGGCTCTGTCACAGCTGCATGTGGTGGTGCATGGCTCTGATCCCAGCACTGTGAGAGGCTGAAGCAGGAGGATTGCAGGTTTGGTCCCAGCATGGGCAACTTAGTGAGTTAACTTAGTGAGTTAAATCTCAAAATTTAAAAATAAAATGGGGTGAAGAGGGGGCTGAAGATGAGGCTCAGTGTGAAGGGCCTGCATTCAGTTCTCAGAGAGAGAGAGAGAGAGAGAGGGAGAGAAAGGGAGGGAGGCAGTTTCTTACTGTGTCTTTTGAAGCTACATTTAAGCAACAATTTAATTCACAGGAATTCAAATTATACTTATTGCTATCTTCCCAACATATTTTAATCTTTTTTGGACAATTTCTTTTCCTTTTTTTTTTTTAGTACTAGGGATTGGACCCAAGCCTTTCATACCCCCCCCCTCCCCTCCTCTTTTTTTCTTTTTTTCCTTTTTGCAAAAGGTTCTTGCTAAGTCACTAAGTTGACCAGGGTGAGCAATTTGCGAGCCTCCTGTCTCAGCCTTCCTGAGTGCTGGGATTCTTTCTTTCTTTCTTTCTTTCTTTCTTTCTTTCTTTCTTTCTTTCTTTCTTTTTTAACTCTCCAGGTGCCTAGCATCTCACCTCACATGTAGTTATTCAAGGAACAGCTGTAAAATGGATGGAATGATCAAGGGTCAGAAGGAGAACAAATAATTTATCACCATTTCTTCAAAAGCAGCAGTCCACAGTTGGCCACAGTTAATGGTTGGAGGAAAACCTGATTAACACTTCTTAAAGTTTGCTAGAGAGTAAAGTGATGAAGAACCTTGGTTCAACCTCATTCCTGCCGCTCTGTATCCACCTGGTCACCTGGAAGCCAGGACGTCCTGCGTGTAGCAGCATATCGTGAGAGGATTCTGTGGGGCGGTGGTCAGGGTTGACGCTGATCGTTCATAACACTGTCAGGTCTTGTCAGTTTTGTTTATGTGCCTGTTTCTCTGGGGCACGCAAATGAAGATGATAGAAAGCAACTTTAACTGGGATCCCGAGGTGAAGTACACGCCTGACGCTTGGAAGAGTTCAGCGAGCAGCCATTATTACAATCCGCTCAATTTCCTTTTGTTTAACCAAGGCCTAGTAATGCACAAGGCCAAGTCATGGGAATCATACTGCATTTGGAAACTTGGAGAATTTGTGTATGTGCAGTTTAGAAAAAAAAGAGCTTCCCACATAATTAGGCTAATTTTCTTTGTGTATTACCTTGGGACCCAGGAAGGAAACAAAGCATTTCTGCAAATTTATTTCAAACATAGAGGAAATTTTGATCCTAATAGGTTAACCATAGATATGCCCTGAAGCTCAGAAGAGAGTTAACTAGAGTGACAAGGACAGCAGTGTCTCATAAGCATCCATATAGGGTTCTTGAATCTCTAGGCCATGAGCAAATATTTCACTCTTCAGCCGGCCCAGCTCTGGGTCCCACATCTGCAGGTTCAGCCACCTACGCACTGAAAGTATGGCTTTTGAACTGGGTCTGTACTGAACATGACCAGGCTTTTTTCTTGTCACTATTCCCTACACACCAAGGGATAACAAGTATTTATGTGGCGCTTGCATTGTATGAAGTAATATGAGTAACGGAGTGTGTACAGCAGGATGTGCACAGGTTCTAAGCTAGCACTATGCTGTTTTATAGAAGAGATGTGAGCATCTGCAGATAGGGCATCTGTGGGAGGTGATGGACCCACTGCCCTGCTTGCTGCCTGCGGGTAAAAGGCATCCTTAGGCAAAAGGCAGCTTTGGCGACCAGTTGCCAGTGTCCCTTGAGGCAGGAACTGTGTCTCGCGCTGCCGACTCATCTTGGCCCGGCCTGCCCCACCCCCACCCCTTCTGCTCCTCAGTCTATTCCTTTTCGTGTCAATGGATCGGAGCGCTGGCTGAATGTGCCCACAGACAAATTTATGGCCAAAATCAGAAGTGTTTCCGGTGTTCCAAAGCGAGTCCTGAGTGGAGAGGGGGAAACAAGCACACAGAACATACTTGAAAGTCCAGCGGCAGCTTGCCAAGGCAGCACACACCTGTAATCCCAGCACTCTGGGAGGCTGAGGCAGGAGGATCATAAGTTCAAGGACAGCTTGGGCAGTTTAGTGAGTTAGCAAGACCTTGTCTTAGAGTGAACGAAAGCATGAAGAAGGGCTGGGGATGCAGCTCAGTGGCACAGTGCCAGCTTGGCAAGTGCAAGGTCCTGAGTTTGATTCCTGGTACAAGAAAGAAAGCATGAATGAATAAATAAATAATAAATAAATAAATAAATAAATAAATAAACTGGAGACGTAGCTCCCTGAGAAGGTCTTGGGATCAATCCTCAGTACCACAAAGTAAACGAATAAATCAATATACTGATTAAAAATTGACAACCCCAGTGTCAATCACAGCCCTAGAGGACACAGTTCTGAAACTATAATCTTTTTTTTTTTTTTTAGAAGATGTTGCCAGGGAACAGATACTTCTTCCCTTGCAGAGTAACAACAAGTACGTGGGGGAAAGGAGAATGGCTGTTTATTTTTTATTTTTTATTTTTTTTA
>NW_004955497.1:4534562-4539781 GCF_000276665.1 Chinchilla lanigera | reverse complement strand
AGTGTTTCACGTGCAATTTGGTTTTTATTCATGAACTCTCTGCCTACCCCTATGTCTTCGAGGTTTTTACCTACTTTCTCTTCCAATAGATTTAGTGTGAAACTATAATCTTGAGTGTTGAAATCCTGGAATATCAAAATCCATCCTGAAAGATTAAAATCCCAAATGTTGAAAAACTGAAAGCTAAAATCTTGAAAATTGCAATTCTGGTGGAGGAGAAAAAGGATATATTTGAGATTGCCTTCAGATATGTAATTGGCACCAAAATAATTTATTTTTTATAATTTACATTATCATTAAGATAAAACTTTGGCAAAAGAAGTCAGCTAAAACATATATATATATTTTGTTTTGTTTTTGTTTTGTTTTGTTTCCGGTACCAGGAATTGAACTCACAACCTTGCGCTTGCTGGGCAGGCGCTGTGCCTCTGAGCTAAATCCCCACCCCCCTAAAATGTATTCTTTATATGCTCTTATAGACCTAAATTCAGCTAAACCATATTCTTTATATGCCCTTATATGCCTAAATTAATCTGTATGTACATCATCAATTTATGGGAATAAAATAAAAAACTGAAGAATGTTAAATACATAACAATTTATGAAACATTTTATGGTTGTAGCATTAATGTGCAGTTCAGGTCCTTTGCTTTATAATCCTTTTACAACTTGAAATTCTTCTTTATGGTGCACTTCACACATTGTA
This sequence comes from Chinchilla lanigera, assembly GCF_000276665.1. Taxonomy (NCBI): domain Eukaryota; kingdom Metazoa; phylum Chordata; class Mammalia; order Rodentia; family Chinchillidae; genus Chinchilla; species Chinchilla lanigera. The sequence continues at coordinate 4,539,075 of NW_004955497.1, read as the reverse complement.
GCAATATATTTTTATGACTGAGTCTGATCCTCTTTCCTCTGGATTGCGATCTCGATGAAAGGTAGCCGGTCACCTCTGCTCCTTACTGCATTATTCCTAACAACAAAGCTTGGTTCTCTAGAAGACTGTCCAGCAAATTTTGTAAATGAACTTGAGTCCTCTTTTGAAAATAGGCAGCGCCCCACACTATTAACCTGTCAGTATTATATTTTACAATTCCCTGTGCTATGTGTTTTTTCCTTGCATCATCTTCAATACTGAAAGAATAAGCGCTGTGAAGACCTTGTGTTTTAAATTCATAGTATGCGGGATTTGCAAATTTGGCTCCAAGAAACGGCATTATCGCAATGCTTTGATGGCCCTGTGTGTGTATGCGAACGTGTTGAAACTTCCTCAGTAAATGGTGAGCTGGTCTTTCTGTGCATCTGCGTTGATGAAAGACAAAGTTTCTGATGAAAGACAAAGGCTCTCCGGGTAACTGTATATGTGGCGGTGACCCCTCAAGGTTTTAGATTCATCTTGTTAAATATTTAGGTAGTCCAACACAACGCTTCAACTGACTGCTCTCTAAAGCTGGGTGAACACATTCACCAGTTGCAGTGGTAAGTGTTTATACATTGTGTTTTTGGACCTATTTCTTTCTGGCATGACTATCTGTTCATAACTATTCCACTTGTACAAGTGTCATTCGTAGTAATGCTTGCACACATACGCGTGGTATTATTGCCTAGCTATTGTGTAAAGTGGTCTAAGAAGTGTTCTGCAGCATTTTCATATTCTCAAATCCTCTCTTAAAGACGTAAATAAATATCATTTAACACATATATAATCACCTTCAGAGTTAACTCTTAAGGCGTCTGAATGTAAATAGATTCAAATACATGAATTTACACAGATGTGAATACACTAATGCCTGCCTGACTTTTCTATTCTCCCTTCCCCTGCATCTTATTTTCCTCATCTGCCTGTTTTTAATTCTCTTTTTGGTTATTAGATTGTATATATTTACATATTCCATCTAAAATTCTTTCCAGACCAAAGCATGACTTAAATATGGCAATAAGCATATTTATAAGGATGCGTTGACAATCAGCATTAATATTTCCAAAGGTTTTAAGTAAAAGTGAATTCCACTATGTGTAGCAGAAACTAATACACATTAAACAACATCGCCCCGTACAATTTAGTATGGATCCTTTGAGAATTAAGCCACAGATTTGGTGCCAAATCTAGAAAAGAAGGCAGCAAATTAAATTCTCCCTCATTCTAAGGGGAATCTTAAAGAGGTTTGTACTTAGGTCTGCACAAATTTATTTAAGCCCAAACCCCACTATGGGCAATTCCATGCACACAACTTTCTCTGCTTTTCTTTTCATTGCTTTACTATTTCATTTTTCCTACTCCCATGTATCTGGGCCTATTTATACTAATATTATGTATTATAAAGATTGTACTGCAAGCTGCCTTTGGAGCCTTGGGGTGTTTTGAAAATTGCTTCCACTGGGTTTGTATCACAAAGACCTATTTCCAGGTGCTGGAACCTTGTCATAAGTACCTGGCTGTTTCCCACCTTCTTGCACCCCTGAGAGTGGACAAATGAGTGTAGTGCACGTGGAAATGAAACCTCCAGGGGTGCCCTGCTGAAAGACTGGCCGGGGTCCTCTGGGAAGCAGTTTGCCAGGCAGGTGGATAGGCAGTTTGTTCTCAGCTCTAATCCTGTGTCCAGCGGGCAACCAGGTTCAGTCGTGGGGATCTCTGCCCAGACAGCCCAATAGGGATTGTGGGCACGGGGCACGCAGCTCTGCCCTGTCACTCATTGCTATGACCCTGGAGTGAACCAGGAGACCAAGGGCTGGAGCCCAGGATCTTGGCCTTCTGCCTTACTTTTGTGGGAGAGAAAGATAACATACTTACGACTGTCCTGTTGTTAAAGGGCCAGCAAACAACAGGACTCTTTTCCCTTTGCTGCAGAGTGGCTATTTGCTGCCCAAAGCAGCCCATGTCCTGAAGGAGGCAGCTGGCAGGAAATAACAGGCGTCGGAAGAGAGGTGTCAGGACCTTCAGTTCTACTGTGTGATGCGTTCTATGTTGCTGGCAAGGAAATCAGGCTCCCGGATCCATTCTGAAGCTGTAAAGGGCACTGGCAGTAGTTCTGACAATGAGATCACCACGCGTGCAAAGGGCCAGCCTGGCGCCTGCATGGACATGAACCTCCCCTCGCACCCTACTTCCCTCGGCAGAGGGAGAATTACGGCTGGGTGGTAAATGAGAAAGCAAACTTAGTCCCCATCATCCAGCAACCAACACTTTCAGAGGCGCCTTTGAGGGGTCCCCCGCTCCCCCAAGCTCACACTGGAACAGAAGCCCCATTTGACTTATTAGGAGGCAGGACTTCCACAAGGTAACAGGCTCTGCCCTTTGGGTCAGTCTGTTTGGGGGATCAATGGGCTACTGGGTGAATGGCTATCTCGGGAGTGAGTCTACTGCAAAAACCTGTCTGGGCCGGCCTCCCACGCTCCCTGTCTCTCATCAGGACGCCCTCCCAACCTCAAGACTCTGCCAGCAAGAAGCTGGCGCCAGTGGCAGCCCCTCACCGTTGTACCGGCATCAAAGTAAAGGAAGCAGACTTTCTTCATAATAGGCCCAGTCTGTGGTACTGTGTTTTGAGTAACAGAAAACAGGCAGAGACCCCAACTAATGTATCTAGAACCAAGACGACACCAGCACCCGACGCTGGGCATGGGACCACACTCCCTGCCCACTCCGAAACTAAGGGGCAGCCAAGTTCCTTGCTTGGTGATATGGAAACAGGAACCCCGACGGGCATCCTGGGACCCGAGCTGGCACAGCTGATGGCCACAGATTTGGACCTAACGCCAGTGAGACAACCTGGTCCTAGTTTCCGCAAGGATGCCCCCGATTTTCTAAATGGCTCTGTTTGTCTTTATTCAATCACTGTTAGATTATTTGTTTATTTGTTTTCGGAGGCACTGGGAATTGAACCCGAGGCTTTCCCACTGAGCTGCATTCCCAGTGACTCTCCACCCCCTTTAAAATTTTGAGACAGGGTCTCATTAAGTTTTAAGTTGCCCAGGCTGGGCTTGAACTTGTGATCCTTCTGCCTCAGCCTCCCAAAGTTCTGGGATTACAGGCTTTGGAATTTGTTTGCAATCTCTCTCCCACTCAAGGTACTTCCCTTGGGGCAGGGACCCTGGCTGTTTGGTTACCAGTTGTCTTGATAGCACCTGTGGTTTCTGGCATCTACAAGATGGGCATCTGCTAGGATTTATAGAACTAGTGCACTTTCATGTAATGGGCTAGAAGATCTGGAGTGCAATGATCTGGAAGTAGTGGGGGGGGGTGAGTACAGCTCACCCACTTTGAGTGACAGATTTGTACCTGGACAGGGACTTTTCTACAGTATTTAACCATCCGGGAGGGAGAGCGTGGTAGCAAGAGCGTGTAGAGTGGGATCTTTGCACTCGTCAAGCTCCTCCTCAGGCCACTCCCCACGAACCCGCTGCGCTGAGTCCCTTGATGTAATTTAGCGATGCTCCCCGCGGTGGCAATTCCAGGGAACCATCCCGAGGGACACCTGGTGCGACATAGAAAAGCGCTCATCCTCTCATCGCCAGCGGCTTTCACTGCTCGGGCCCCCAGGTGAACTTCCTCAGGCTCCATGTCACTTCTCTCAGCACGGTTTCCTTTCATGTCTGAAAATCAGTTTCCGTTAGAACTTGCCTCTTTAGACTTTGGGAAGCCTAGTTGGTGAGGGCGAACCTTATAGAGACGAGGGCCCAAACCGCAACCGAAAATCCACTTATTTATCCCAAAGCGCCAACTCTGCAATGGAACCTGGATACTGAGCTTTTAGTTTAGAAAAACATCTCTTATTAACATCTTTTGTCTTAAAAGAAGAACACCCGTGCCATAGGTTCGCCACGGCCGGAGCAGAGGCGGGCCACACCGCATCGTTGAAAAGCAGGCACTAACCACTCGTGGTGAAATGCGCGCGAATCGATATTTGATTAGACCTGTAGATATATATTTTTAAACTACTTTATTATGAAGGGTTTATAGTTCAGATAATTGTTAAAATCCTTACCCCCCCCTCAAATCCTGTAGTTTAGTAATATTACTGTAGTTTAGTGATAGCGTAATAGGACTAAGGGTTTAGTCCTTGGAATTTCCTTTGGTCTCTGCTTAAATCAAGCATTTAAAGGGTGTGTGTGTGTGTGTGTGTGTGTGTGTGTGTGTGTGTGTGTGTGTGTGTGTGTGTGTCCTGGCCGCCTGGTGGTGGAAGAAACGGACTCGGAATCCTGTATTTGTGCTGTCACTGGTAGGCACCCCACCCTGTTCTCAGCGTTTTCTTCCAGCCCAGATTTCCCCCAATTCTTTCCTGTTGCTTCCTCAACCCGGGAAAATTCAAAAGCAAGCGACCCCGCCTTCTCATGAATATTCAACAGCAAGGGGCTGGGAGGAAGTAGCAGAGGAACCCCGCGAGACGTCGGAC
>NW_004955497.1:4529859-4534397 GCF_000276665.1 Chinchilla lanigera | reverse complement strand
GGGACGCGGAGACAGGTAGGGCGTGCCGGGGCACCGCGCCTGCCGCGTCGTCTTCTCACCGGCGCGCGGGAGCGGCGGCCTCGGCGGCTCCCAGTCGGACACCGCGCAGCGCTGCGGGCGGGAGATTTGAAAAGTTCCGCGGCCCAGCAGGTGCGGGACGCCGAGGGCGGCGGGGCCGGGAGCACAAAGCGCGCGTCGCGTCGCCCTGGCAACGGGGGCGGAGCCGAGTCGCCGCGTGCCTTCGTTGCCTGGCAACGGAGGGGCGGGGCGGAGCGCTGAGGACCCGGGGTCCAGGCAGCCTAAAGCCTGGAGGTCTGAGCTTTCCCGAGACGCTGGTCTTTTCTGGGGTCAACTCGCCGTCTGCGGCAGCCACTTGTCGGTGGCCGGGAATCAGGTGGCTAGATCACTAAGCTACCTAGTACCGTGGTTCTGTCTTGGATGTGGTCTATTGGGAGACACGGAAAAGTTAGAACCCAATCTTTGTAAAGTTTTTTTTTTATTATTATTATTTTTTTTTTTTTCCGGCACCGGGAATCGAACTCACGATCTTGCGCTTGCCAGGCAGGCGCTGTGCCGTTGAGTTATATCCCCAGCCCCTTTTTTATTATTTTAAAGAGAAAAAAACTAACAACAATGAGACAAACACAAAAACAACAAAGATGATACATGACCTCAAAACAAAATGAAAGGAATTAACAATGGTTGCTACATTACATACTGTAATCTTCAGTGAAGTTGCCCAGTCCACCAGACGTAAGAATATAAGATTGATCAAACAATCAAAGTAACAAGTAACAAAAAACATCGGAAACGATACAGAACTTCGCTTCCTTGTTTTCAAGGGAGCATCTCCTGGCAGACACTGCTGCATTATTTTTTTAATGAAATATCAAATACAGGATCCAGTTTGTATCCAGGAAAGCAAATTGACCTTCAGCTTTTCCAACGAAAAGTGGTTACAAAATCTATGCCAAAGAAAATCACATGCAACAGGCAGCAAGCATGGCTATGTTTTGCAGTATTTCAGCTAAAACTTTCACAAAGCGCAGAGAGAACTTCATTTTATGTCGCTGAGATTTTCGCGGATGTAAATATGCCACATAATGTTGGCTTATTTTCTCAAAGATTGTTTTAACCATAGACTACAGGGGAAATAATGCAAGGTGTTGGATTATCTTTTCCAGAACAGTTATTGACAGCTACATTTCTACTTTTGCCCATTTTTCTTGTTTTCCTTCTATAGCTGAAAGTAACTCTTGTTGTTTGTGTTTTTTCAGAGTTTAATCGTGTTTGACATACATAATATGTTAGGAGTTCGTAAGGGGTTTTCCTACACAGTAGAAGATTTTTTTTTTCTGCCTGTATTTTTTAATTTCTATGCATTACTCATGTATTCATATATTCATTTGTCAAATATTCATTCATTTCAACTGTGTACAGGGTCAGCCTTGAGAGAAGAGGAGTAAGTGGTGAGAGACAGATAAAAGGTGAATTTAAAGAATTCACAGTTTAGGGGGAGGGAAAGGCGAGGAAACAGTTACAGTATAATGCACGAGTGTACATTCTTGTTTGGAGACGCAGATGCCGCGGCCCCTGGTCTCAGCCTAAGAGGTACAAGAGTATTGCCGAGACAGACGTCATTGCACCCACTGGAAACAGAGGAAAGTGACACCCAGAGAATGAGTGGGCGTCAACATTGTCTGTCTGAGTGGGTGTCTGAGTAAGCGGCAACCCTGGAATCTAAATCTAAATGCCCCTGTTGGGCTGGGGCACTGCCCAGTGGTGAGAACCTGCCTCCTGTGTGTGAGGCCCTGGGTTTAACCCCAAGCACCAGGAGAAACTAAACAAAGGAACCATCACCAAATGTCACTGCTGTAACATGTGCTGCTGAAGCATTAAAAAAACCTTTTGATCTACATGTTTCCACTGGCAAAGGACTATATTTTGATCATCTTACTAGGAAGTGCGAATTTCCTAAATTAAAAAAATTATGTAGGTACTCTTTTCTGGTTAAAATGTTGCTGAAGCCAGATATTTCTAAAGCAAGATATCGATCGCATTTCTATAGAATATATGTTTTTCCTACATCAGTAGTCTTTTTGTTCCTAGGGTTTCCTGAGAAATTAGTGAGAAAATTAAAATGTCATCATTCAAGGTATATGTTTAGGAACATTTGGAAGTATTTGTGTTTTGAAGTATTTTATTTATAAATTACTACAGCATTTGATTTGTTTAAAACAAATACACTACTTCATTATCATTTTGTTTGTTAACTTCCTTGATTTCTAGTCAGATTTTTAAATGTCACTTGCAGTGACTTTGGTGAGGTGTGAGTACAAATTGCTTTTTGGATGTCGTTGTTGTTATTGTTATTGGGGGTCAACCAGGGACTTCACACATGCCTGGCAAATAATCTACCACTCAGCTACACCTGCAGTCCAGAAATTGCTATCTGGAAAGTTGTCCTGGAAAGTTCAAGTGTGTGCCTGGACTGACCTACACTGAGACATGGCTCCGTATATCCATCCAGCCCTGAAAAAGCACTTTCAACTAATTTTCTAAGTTTTTGCCCTTTGAAATTTTCAGGTTTTCAAACAGATTGCTAGGTCCTTGAAGGCGCCGCCTTTCATGCGTTTACAATTCTCTTCTCAGTACCAAGCATAATACTCTTTATAAATCTTAACTGGGAGGAAAACCAAAAGTAACCTTTACCAGACCAGTGCAATCTAGAGCCCAAGTAATCCTTTAGTAATCCAGCGCCACAGAGGTTGCCTGTATTTGCTGATTGGTTTTTGCTTTTCACAGTATCACACTACAAAATGCTGGGTATTGATTTTCTTTTTTTTTTAATGTGTGAGAAACAGCATCTGAGTAAAACTGAGTGATTTGGTCAGGGTCTCCCAGAAAGAGAGAAGCACATCTGCTGATGTCAAATGGCTCGGCACCCTCAGACCACGCAGGCGGGGTGAGCTATGGCAGACTGGGTCTGTCTCTCTCACCCAAACTGGGGGAGCGGGTGCTGGATGCCTTCTTCTTCTCTCCCCTTCCCAAGGTCCCACCTCTTTCTGAGAAGAAGGTGAGGGAAACTCTTCTGTAAGGCAGGTAATGAAAGAGGCAGGGCAGGAGAAAGGGTTAAAGCAAAAGAATGTGAGAGGAAAAACGAGCAGAAGAGGGAACAGTGTGAGGTACCCAGAGTGACTTTGGCTCACTGGTCAACTCCAGCTGCTGTCCTAGAGCGTCACAGGCCACCGGACTGAACAGGATTATCTTCTCATGGTCCTGGGTGTCAGGAGTCCAAGGTCGTGGTGTGGCGGTGTGAGTTCTTTCTGCGGCCTCTCTCCTTGGCTGACAAATGGCTACCTGCCTCCTGTGTCCTCACACTATCAGTCCTTTATCTGTGCCGCCTGCATCCTAATATTCTCTCATAAAGACAACAGTGCTGTGGATCAGAGCCCACCCTAATGACCTCATTTTACTTTAATTACCTGACTCCAAATACAGCTGCATTCTGAGGTGCTGGAGGTTGGGGCTGTGGCATGTAAATGCAAAGAACAAGGAAGGTGATACCATCCCATCGCTTTGAAGGCATTTGATTGTTACTTCCATTAGAGTCTTTCCTAGCACAAATAAATAGCTGAGCACATTGTGGCCACTTTTAAATATCAGTGTATTCGATGTATTCTACTGGGTGTCTTCGTTAAGGAAAAAAAAGATATCCAGAAGCGAGTTCTGTATTTAGCCTCCTATATGCTTTATCTTCACTTTCACCTCTGCAGACCAGCTTCAAACCTTGGAGACTTTAAACAAATGTAGATGAAGCTAATGACACCCCATTTCCAACTCAGTATGGCCCCTCTCTGCCCTTCTTGAGCAGAGGATTTGAGCCCTATTCACTGCCTGGCAGCATCAGTCTGATAAGAATGAAGGTGTTATGGTTTGTGTCTGGGGGTCCCCCCAAAGCCTCATGCGGCCATGGGGCAGGCTTTTAGAGTTTGATTGATTATGGGTGTGAGAGCCACACCCGCCCTGGCGTGGATAGTTTACATATGTAAGGGAGAGGAAGAGGGTGCTTCTGGCCGTTTCCTCCCTTGTGTGTTTTTGTTGCTTTGCTGTGTTCTGCCGCCATGAGCTGTAGCCCTCTGCCATGTGCCACTCTGCCTTCTAATCTGCCAAGTACAGACTGAAACTTCCACAAACTGTAAGCAAAATAAACCTTTCCTTCCTTAATTTTGGGCATCAGGTATTTTGTCCCAGCAACGAGAAAAAAGTAACCAAGACGGAATTTGGTACCAGGAGTGGGGTTATTGCTGTGACTATATCTGACCGTGTGGTTCAAGAGCCTTTGGAAATGGCTTGTGGGAAGTGTTCGGAAAGGTTCAGAGATGTCACCTGAAAGAGAAGCGCTAGAATAACTTCAGCTGTTCTGTCTGGGAGATTCTGGTCCGAGCTCAGAAGACCAGAAAGCTGATAAAAATCTTGCCGGTAAAGACCAGGTTTGGGAGGTTTCTGCTGGGAAGAAGGACTGCATTGGTTGTTGG
>NW_004955497.1:4478522-4528263 GCF_000276665.1 Chinchilla lanigera | reverse complement strand
TTTCATTGCCATGGAGATAAGCTAGGGCAGACTTCCACTGGACAACCTGTCTACACTCATTTACAGTGAGGTGTGTTGACATAGCCTTTCAGACCGTTTGTGAAAGGGAGCCAGGAAAATCTAAAAGGTTTCTCTGAGGCACTGAATATCTAGCAATGTTATAATTGGAATGTCTTGCAAAGGATGAAGTCATTAAAATATGTGATTATGAAATAACAAGATCTAGAGAGAAGACTGCAGATTTTGTAGCCCATGCTTTGCTCTTCTCTGAACCTCAGAGAAACTGCTTTGTAAAAAGAAGAATCATGGAGCTGGGGATTTAGCTCAGTGGCACAGCGCCTGCCTGGCAAGCGCAAGGTCGTGAGTTTGATTCCCAGTACCGGAAAAAACAAACAAACAAAAAAACCAAAAAAAAAAAAAAAAAAAAGAAGAAGAAGAATCAGAACTGGACATCCATATGGCCAAAGATGGCTTCAGAGTTTTCCCTAGTAAAAGTTGGACCACCATCTATCATTCAGTGGAGTCTGAAAATACAAGTGTTTTCCCTTTAGCTTTTTTTATTACTTCATACCCTGCCTTCAGAAAATACTGGGTGTGGTTGTCTACCATACTCTTCTTCATTGAATATCTGGTCATTTGCAAAATATGTTTTAATGGGTTATTCCTTGCCCTTTTTGGGGGGTAGAATCAAAACTATTTCAAAAAAAAATTTCCACTGTTCGTAGAATTTGTTTTTGCTACAGTCCTTTGCCTCTTGCATTGTGCAGTTGGTATTTATGTCTTCATTGAAGTTCTCCAAGTTCCCCTTTGAGCATCATTCTCTTTCTTCTAAGTGAGAGGCCCCAAACTGTTCTGAAACATCTCTGATAAAGAGGATCAGTCTCATATACTTAGTGGGATTTTTTCAGGGAATATCAAAAGCTTTCAAAATGTGTCCTTTGGACACAATCCAGTAGTTTTCTTTGATGGGTGACTTCAAGAACGTGTTTTTGTGTGGCATTGCTATTGTTAATCCAGTGGAAAGAGAATGCCTATTTCTCAGAGCAGTGCATACTTAATTAGTATGGGATTGGTGCCAATTCCCGGAGTCAGTGTTGAAAGTTGGCACAGTCCCTGAAGGGCAGAACCATATATTTCTCCTTCTTTGAGTCAGACATTTGCCAAGTTGGTCAGTTGTACAAAGCAGCTGGCACTGTTTCAGGAGTAGGTCGATCTGTGCTGCTCCTAGAACACCTTGTAATTAAATGTTCACCTCAAGTGAAGGAACAGAAAAATCAAGGAGTAAGTCATCTCCGTCTGTTGATAACTTTTTCGTATTTTGGTAGAGTGACACACATACGTGCTTGTCACTCTCCTGTGCTGCTGACGGAGGGAGAGACATGGAGTTGGCTTAGACGTTAACAAGCCCCTCCCAAAGCATCTGTCAGTCATTATTATGAACTCTGTGCTGGCAGGGGCACCAGACGATGGGTCATGGGCTTCCTCCTCTAGTAGTTCATGACCCGATTCATGGTGAAGAGCCACGAACCCAAGAAAGCGTGGTGAGACGCTGGGTCCCGTGCATATTCTAGACGTGCACAAACTGCCGAGAGCAATGGCCCACGGTGGACTCCACAGCTGAGAACCGTATCCCACCTTTCTTAAAACTTTTTTTCCAGATGCTACTGTCTTATAATTTCTCCTCACCTAATCTCCAAACCTGGCTTTTTTTTTTTTTTTTTTTTTTTGTGGTGGTGCTGGAGATGGAACCCAGGGCCTGACGCATACTAGGCAAGCATTGTATCCTCAGCTCTTTTTCCTGCTTACCATCAGGGTCTGTTATGATTTATATCCATGTGTCCCCGCAACATCTCCTGCATTCAGAGGTGGGGCTTTTGGAAGGTGACCGGATGATGGGGCTCTCTCTGTGGCTGGACGTTGGAAGGAGGGTGTGGTTGAATGAAGCTGGTCAGGGGGAGTGTGATTTGGGTTTATCTCCCTCCCTGGCTTCTCTCTTCACTCTTTGCTTCCTGTCCGCTGTGCCGAGAGCAGCTTCTCCTCTACTGCATCTGTCTGCCATGCTGTGCTGTCTTGGAGCTGGCCAGCCATGGACTGGAAACTGAACCAAAATAACCCTTTTCTCCTTAAGTTGTAGGTGTCAGGTGTTGTGTCTCACCAAAGAAAAAAGTGACTGCGATAGAGCTGGAGATACCAGAGAAGTGGGGCCATTGCTGTGACTGTTACCTGACCATGTAGTTCAGAAGCCTTTGAAAATGGCTTGTGGGAGGAGTTTGGGACTGTTGGGAGATGCTGGCTGGAGAAGCAGCCCTGGAATGCCGTAAACCAAGCTTGATGGGAGATTGTGGTTGAAGCTTAAAACAGCAGAATGTTGATCAAATGTTGGTGAAAGCTAGGCTCAGGAGGTTTCAACTGGGAAGAAAGACTTCGTTGTCAGTCAGACTCTAGGCTGTGTGTGCTATGCTGTGGCAGAAAATTTGTCAATATTTTGTTCCTGCCCTGAGACTTTGCATGAGACTGAGATTAAAGGTGGTAGACGAATTCAAGGCAGCCCAACACCAGGGCTGTGGCATGGATACTGTTGGAGGCTTTTTAGTGAGATCTACTGTGAGAAACAGAGCAAAAAGCACATTTGAAAAATTTTCAATTTTGCCAGAAAGAAAGCACCTGAAAAGATGGAGTAGAGGAGAGCATGGCTGCTGAAAAGATCAGCATTTTTATAAAGCCAACCACTTGGGATCAGGACAATAGGAAAACTGATTCAAGGGCATGTCAGGAATCAGCAAGACCCTTCCCTTTGTTGTTTCAAAGTTGCAAAAGTGAATAGCTTTGCTTCGAGAAGAAAGACCTAGGGTACCTTGCTCAAGAATGAGAATAAGAATAGCTGCCTAGAACATTCCCTGGGATGCATTTCACAGTGCTGACACATTTAGGCACTAGAGACCTCTGCAGCCATGATGCAGAAGAGCTTGGCAACTATACAGACTGGCAGCTGACCTTGGCATCACCCACGTGGTGCTGGTTCACTGCATACGGAATCTAAGAGTTGTGGGTTCAGGGAAGCCTCCACCCAGATTTCAGAAGAAGACCTGGAAGGTCGGGCAGTGTACCCCTGAGAGGACAGTGTGTAAAGCTTCAAGAGTGAAGCTGAAATTGCAGTGGAGATCCCAAAGAGTTAGAGAAGTCAGGAACATAGAACACCTGAGGGAAAGCCCAAGGTGTGGGCAAAGCCAGCCCAAGAAAGAGGCCATGAGGGCTATAATCACTGGACAAGGCTGCCTATGGGGGCAAGGCTGTCCAAACCATTTGAAATTCACATCTTGCCACAGTTTGCCCTGGGTGTAGACATGGAAGTTCAGGATTTAATGTTTGCCCTGCTAGGTTTGGGTCTTTCTTTGGCCCTATTCCTTTCTATCCCATTCTTTCTCCTTTTTGGAATGGGAATTTTATCCTCTGTCATTATATATCAGTCATGTTTAACTTCTTTTTGATATTTTCAGGGACTCACAGCTCAGAGTTTGCTTTAAGTCTCAAAGCAAACTTTGGATTTAGACTTTCCAGCAATGCTAGAACTGTTAAAATTTTGGTGATGGTTAGAGGTGGACTGGATGCACTTTGGGAGATGTGCATGAGCCTTTGGGGGTGGGCCGGGGGAGAATGTTATGGTTTACATCTAGATCTCCCCACCAAAACTTTACACACTCAGAGGTGGGCTTTGGGGAGGTGATTGGATTAGGGGTCTCTGTAGGTGACTGGATGTTAGAAGGTGGAGTCTGATCGGAAGAAGCAGAGGAGTAGGGGCATGACTTAGTAGTAGGATTTATCTCCTTCCCTGGCTCCTCCTTCCACTCTCTGCTCCATGTCCATCCTAGCTGAGCAGCTATTGCTCCGCCATGCCGCTAGGCCATGCTATCCTGTCTTGGAGCCAGTCAACTATGGACTACAATGTGAGCCTAAATAAACCTCTCCTTCTTTAAGTTGCAAGTGTCAGATATTTTGTTCCAGGATGAAGAAAATGACTAAGCATCTTATTCCAATCCAGCCAGGAGTAATATTTATCATTATTGGCATAGACTTGTGACATGTCATAATTACCTCCATCCTGGGGAGTTGGTACATATATATATATATATATATCTCACATCCTGATCAGTTTTGCTCCCCGCTCAACTTCTCCTCTCCCTTCCTGTCTCCCCTGACACCCTTCTTATTCCCATAAAGTCTACCTCCTGTTTCTTACCGTCTCTTATTTTGTTCTTTAAATAGTTTATATTTTGGATTTTTTACATCAGAAAAACAACACAATATTTATCCTTCTGTGTCTGCTTTTTTTCACTTAGCATTATGGTCACAAGATGCATCTTTATTCCAACAAATGACTAAAATTTATCCTTTCTTTGGCTGAGTAGTACTCATATATGTCACGTTATCTTTATCCTTTCATCTGTTGATGGGCATGTAAATTGCTTCCATAATTTATTTATTGTGCATTGTGCTGGTGTAAACATGGGTAAGTATGTGTCACTGTAATGTGATGACCAACTCTTTTGGGAAGATATTCAGTATTTGAGAAGATATTCCCTCTTTGGGAAGGCAGCCTTTTGGGCCAAACGGGATTTCTATTTTTAGTTTCTTGAGGAATCTCCATACTGATTTCCATGGTGATTTGACTAGTTCGCATTCCCGCCAACAGCGTAGAAGTGTCGGTTTTTCACCACAAGATCGCCAGCGTTTGTTGGATTTTGAGTCCTGGCTGATAGCCGGTCTTACTGGGGTAAGATGGAATCTGTGTTTTTTGATTTGCATTTTTCTAAAGCCCAAAGATGCTGCACATTTTTTTCATGTACTTATTGGCCATTTGGTCTTCTTTTAAGAAGTGTCCACTCATTTTAATTGCCCATTTTTGATTGGGCCTTTTACTTGGGGGAATCTGTTCTTTCCTAGAGTTACTTATATACAGTGGTACCTCAGTTCATGAACTTAATTCTTCCCGTGAATCTGGTCACAAACTGAACCGCTCATGGACCAAGTCAAACACAGTGGCTCGGTTCATTGTTGACCTTATGGGGAAATTTGATTCAGCTCATGACCAATTTAGTTTGCGACCAGAACTGTGGAGTTAAATTCATGAACCAAGGCACCACTGTGTTATAAATATTAGTCCACTGTCTGAGGATTAGCTGGAGAAAAATTTTCCCTTTCTGTAGGTTTTCTTTTCACGTTATTTGTTGTTTCCTTTGCTGTGCAGAAGATCTTTAAGTTGAAATAATCCCATTTGATTCTTAGTATTATTTTTTGTGTCATTGGGGTTTTGTTCACAAAGTCCTTGCCTCTGCCTGTAACTTCAAGAGTTTTACCTATTTTATTGTCCGGCAGATTCAATAGTCCTGTTTCTAGGCCTTTGATCCATTTCAATTTGATTTTAGTACAGAGTGAGAGATGTGGGTCTAGATTTATTTGCCATTTATTAAAGACGCTATCTTTCTCCAGCATGTTTTTGGCATGGGATTTTTATGCATCCTTAATTCTATTCCAGGGGTCAACATGTCCTTTTTGTGCAAGTACCGTGCTGTTTCTGTTGCTATCATGTTGTAACATAACTTGAAATCTGGAATTGTGATCTCACCTGCTTTGTTCTTATTGCCAAGGATTACTTTGGCTGTTCTGGGTCTCTTCTGGTTCCATATAAATTTTAGAACTATATTTTCTTGTTCTGTGAAGAAAGCTGTTGGTTGGTGTTTTGATTGGGAATTTATCAGATCAATCTATCTATTGATGTTGTTTTTGGTAGTATGGCCATTTTGATAACTTTGGTGCTGCCTATTCAGGAGTAGGGGACATCTTTCCATTTTCTAATGTCTTCTTCAATCTCTTTTTTTATAGTACTATAGTTTTTGTGATAGAGGTTTTTCACTTCCTTGGTTAGGTTAATTCCTAACCATTAGTTTTTAAGTTATCATGAATGAAATTGTTTTCCTGACTTCTTTTTCAGTGGGTTTATTTTTCATATACAGAAATGCTGTTAGTTTTTGTGTGTTGACTTTGTGTCCTGCCTCTTTGTTGAATTTGTTAGTTCAAAGAGTCTTCCGATGGGGTTTTTGGGTTCTGTTGGATCTTCAGTGTAAAGGGTTATGTCATCTGCAAATAAGGGTAACTTGACTTCTTCCTTTCCTATTCATGTCCCTTTTATTGTTTTCTCTTGCCTGGCTGCTCTGATTGAAGTTTCGTGCATACTGAACAGGAGTTGTGAGAGTGAACAGCCATGTCTTGTTTCTGTAAAATCCTAAAGTTTCCAGTTTTGGTTATTTTGGATTTATATTACAGATGAGCTAAAGGATCAAAGTAAACTTACACCGAACCTCTTAGTAAAAGGAAACATTCATTTACAATGAATGCAGATCTCTTAGCTTAGAGAAAGTATAATCTTGGAGTCTTATTGATGAGGTTTCCTATAAGTATTTGGTCTTTAGACAGTGTGTGTGGTGTTTTAGAAAATATGGTCGTGTCTGCCTATTAGAGTAGATCTATCATCTGGAAATAAGGAACCTCCCTATTTGTAAGCCACTCCCATTTTTAGTGAGATGAAATACGCTGAAATAATGTGCAAACCGTCTGTTCCCTTATGGTGAGAATATATTATTTGGAGAAAAGTTTAAGCAGTTTTAAAGTTAAATGCTGCCCTCATTATTGTGAACTCTGGGAATCTGCCCAAACAAATCATTCTTTCAATGGCTATATTCAGCCAAAGTGGGCAGCTGGTCACTGAATTAGGCATTTCCCTCTAAAAGATACTATTTGACCAGTGAGAATTTGACTATGCAATTTGTGTTGACCAGTAAAGCGATGAAAGCCTTGAATTTGGAAAGTGTGGTGTCTTAATTTACCATTTCTAATTGTGCAGTCTCAGGGCACTAATCACACTCACCTCATTCTACAGCCAGCAGCGCTGCCCACTTCCAGAAGCACACTCATCCTGTAAGCCAAAGCTCTGTACCCATCAAATCAGAGCTCCTGCTCATGTCTCCCAGCCCTGGCAACCACCCTGTATCAGTGTGACTGATGTCTACTTTCCATCTATCGGTGTGACTACCCTGGGGACTGCGTATAATTGAACTCATAGAGTTCTTTTTATATCTGGATCATTTCACTTATCAGGATGTCCTCATGGTTCATCCATGTTCCACTATCTGTCTGGATGTCATGGCCTTTTAATGGTCAAATAATATTCCATTGTGTACCTGTGTCACATTTGGTAGATTCCTTCATCTTCTAATGGACATCTGGGTTGTGTCCACCTCCAGAGGCAGCACATACTTCTGTTCTGTGATTATAACATACTGTACAAACCGTTTCCCTGCTGATGGGGATTTAGTTTTTTCCACACCTCAGTGAATAATTGGGAACTTAAAAGCATTCACCAGTGTGCAAGGATATTTGTTAATCAATTTGTTGATACGAATTTGCTAGAAAAATGTTTTGGCATAGGAAATTTGCCCTCTGTAGAGACTGCACCAGTTTATCCTTCTTGGAGAAGAAATCTGTCTTCCCACCTCTCACCAACACAGTATGATAATGGATTCATCGCATAGTAGAAAATGTGTCTCAGTATAATTTTAACTTCTATTTTTCTTACTTTGAGTGCTTTCTGAGTGTTTCAGAGCCGTTGCACTGCTTTTACTGTGCCTCTCTGTTCATTTCCTTTGTTCCCTTTTCAGTTGAGCTATTGGACTTTTCCCCTCCCTCTTCTTTATATTGGCTGTTGTTGAAAAACTTGCTTTTGTTTGGCGTCCTTAACACCACCTGTGGGAGGCTTTCAGAGCTCTGCAGTGAGACAGGAGCATTGTCTGAGAAAAGTAAAACCTGCTTTTCAACACCTTTGATGAAATACTGGCTCACTGACAGTACATTTTATTAAGGGGACTGTCTGACACAGGAGGAGGCTTTACTGAAGTGATATTCAGAAGTAGGAGTATCTTTGTGAGAACGTTATGAAATCCCTATTATCACAACATGTTTTAATACATTTAAGATTTACTCAAGTTATCTTTTGTAAGTTCAATGTATGAACTCAAGATAATAAATAACTTGGTATAAAGTGAAAAGACAGCCAAATAACAGCATACAGTGAAATGTCATTTTTGCTAGACTCGTATAGCTAGTGATGTACTGAAACTTTAGACTCTATATGTCCCCATCTGAAGTCATTCCTTTGACCCACAGATCAACTCCTTAGGTCCTGAGTTTGCTGCTTCAGTTTTCCAAGATACTTCCCCAGGCCACTTGACTCTTGCACATCACTGTGATTGTCTGAGAGCTTGTGTTCCTCCCAATTCATATCTTAAACCCAGTCTCCACCATGATAGTATTAGGAGGTCTGGGCGGTGATTGAATCAGGAGAGCTGGGGCCCTCACAAATGAGATTAGTGCCCTAGAAAAGAGGCCCCAGGGAGCTGCCTTGCTCCTACTGCCATGGAAGGACATAGTGAGAAAGCCCTTAGAAGACACAGAATCTGCTGGTACCTTGATGATCTTGGACTTTCAGTCTCCAGAATTATGGGAAAAAAGTTTGGTGGCTTATAAGGCACCCAGTTTATGGTATTTTGTCATAGCAATACACACAGACTAAGTTAATCACCAACTGATTCTGTCTGCCAATTACCCCCAGTGTATTCACCACCCTATTCAAGCCCTTCTGCAACTCCTCCCTTTGATCATTGGCCTCCAGACTTGTCTGCTATTCAACAGTTCTCTGACCCATCACCAAGAGTAGTTCATAAAATGCAAATGAGGTCATGGCATCTCTGGTTAAAATCCTTTGATGGCCCCCAATTACTCTTAAGATAAAATTCAAACTCCTCAACAGAGCTCCAAGGTGCACACGCCCTGTCCTGCCTGTGTCTTGGCCTCCGACTTGGTGCCCTCTCCTTCCTGTACTTTTCCCACAGTGATTGCTCAGTTCCTTAAACTCAGGCTCTACACACTGGTTTCAGGACCTGTGGAAATCTATTTTTCTTTCTAGCACCTTCTTGCCTATTCCACTGCCCCCCCCCATCACCAAGACGACTCCTACTCGCCTTCCTCTAGCAAGTCTTACCTGATGCTCCTCAAGTCTTGGCTAATGGCTTCTCTTAGGAACACGTGTTTCTCGTCTTATATGAAACCCCCAGTACATAACCCTGTTTCTTGTATAAACAAATGCCCCCATGAGACCAAGGTGCAGGGCCATATCTTCCTTGTTTCCCACAGTTGCCCAGCACTTACCACATTTATTACCGATAAAACCTCTGCTAGTGAATGACTGTTGAAACATGGCTGGAGACAGAAGGAGAATGTCTTTTAGGAACGAGATGCTGCTACTTAGGAATACATTGTAGGGATGTTACACATGGAGGGTCCCAGCACGGGACCCTCAGTGCCTCCCCTGAAAGTTCTGGAAGCAGTGTGGCAACAAGATGAGGCTAACTCGACTGCAGTGTTATTAGCCAAAAGTCCCACTGGTCTCATAAAAAGGATTGAAAATAAAGACCAGGCAGGGAGAGAGAACCGCCACCTGCTGAGCCTCCTGGTAAAGTCCCAGGCAGGGCAGGAGATCTCTAAGGACAGTGTGGTCCACAAACTTGGGGCAGCGAGCCCAGCTGTGCTTCACAAGGAGGGCTAGTTTTTGAGTGCCTCATCACTCACAATGCCTTCAGGGTCCGTCCTTCCAAGAACCTCTGCCATCCTTTCTAGTAATGTATTCATATCCCTCTCTTTGAAATGTAAGTATGGTTTGGGGCTGATCTAGGGCAAGAAGTTCTGTATTTGCAAAATGTAAACATTGATTTGGGACTTAGGGTCTCATTAGTATATAGCACAGTAAAAATAATAACCTCTATGTCTTAGTCCATTTTTCTGTGACTATAACAGAATACCTGAGGTCTTATCATTGATAAAGAATAGAGGTTTGTTTAATCCCCAGTTTTGGAGACTGGAAAGTCCAAGAGCATGACACTGGTATGATCTCAGCATCTGTGAGGGCCTCGAGCTGCATCACAACATGGTGAAAGCTGCCACATACTGAGCAGAGCGAGGATGTCAGGCATAGCTCACTTCTACAACAAAGCCTCTCTTGCAAGAACCCATTAACCCATGAATAAATTGACCCATTCCTAAAGGTGGAGGGCTCAGGACCCAATTACTGTACCTCTTAAAGGCCCCGTGTCCCCACACTGCTACAACAGGAAGTGAGTCTCACCTAGAGCCGTGAGGTGACCGACCACATTCCAACCTCAGCGCCGTAGTTCAGTGGGCTCTGTTTGCAGTGAACCCTGACTTTACAACATTCTAGGATGACTCCTTCCTGTGCTCCTTCCTTCTCCTTGGACATTTATGATCCACGTGGTCATAAGAAACTCCCCCTTCCGAGGGCCTCACACTGCAAAGTCAGGGAGACCGGGTCTTCCCACCACCAGGTCTTGGTGGCATTGCTTCATCCTTTCCCTCCACCTGTTGCTGCAGCTAGTCTCCATGGCAACACTAGTGAGGAGGAAGAGCAAGGGTCAGAACTGCTGGCACAGTGCAGAGTGCCTGTGTGGTGGTTAGGACGAGTGCCTGCCCTGGGGTTGGTGGAGCACAATTTGGCTGTGTCAGGGTGGGTCGCGGAAGAGTGGCCATGAGGTCCATGTCCGGTCTCTCGACCCTGCTGTAGCACTGTTTCCCTGCTGTGCTTCCGGGCCGCCATGAACTGAGCAGTTTCCCCATAGTGTTCCTGCCTTGGCATTTGCCAGTTATAGACTGAAAATGCAAGCCAATTAAACCTCCCCACCTTTAAATTGTGGGTGTCTGGTATCATGGCCCGCAACAGGAAACTGACTGATACAGGCTGTGTGACCAAAGGTCATGTTCTTTCAGGAAAATAATTCAAGAAGTTTATGAACTTTTAGTCCACAGCACCAAGAGAATGGAATGCGCACCCCACAGTGGCCTCCGTCTATAAGATATCAGATTGGGAAGACTGTGGGCACCAAGTGGGGTGGCGAAAGGGGTGAAATTTAGTTTTTGAGAAGAAGAATCTTCCGTGAGGTTCAGTGGTAAGTGGAACTCATCATTTGGTCTTTAATGAAATACATGTAGAGCTGCAGTCACTGAGTGAGTGTGTCGATTGCTCTAACTACCGTACATGGATTATTTTATCTAGACCTAGAGCAACCTATAAAGTCGGAGAGTCACCGGACCCTCTCGCAGTGAGGTGACCGAAGCCCAGAACACTCCCTGACCCTCCTCAAGTCTGGGTTCTTAGTAGCGGGGGCAAAGCTGGGCTCCGCTGTGGCCGCTTACCCCCAGGTGGTCTTTTGCCTCCGTCAGCATCCAGGAGGTAGAGTCTAACACCACTGGACCTCGTATTTCAGAGGAGCATGAGGCATGTGATGATTACATGAAATGACCAATACGTAAGATAACGTCCCAGGGCAGATGTGCCTGGTTGGTGCTGCTGGTGGCGGATGGCACTGTTCCATGAGTCCTGAGGGATCTAGGCTAATGATGGCATTGCATCTTTCAAGCCACTTGGGCTTTGGCATTGCAGCCATAGGCAGGGAGAAAGTGCAGGAGGGGTTCAGATGAGAGGGCGCCTGAAGACAATGTGACTTAGGGGTTGTGTTTCAAGGATACGTATGGGAACAAAGGGATACAGGTCTCTGATTTACAATAGTTCCGCTTGTGGTCTCTTGAATTTACAAAGATGCGCAGGCGATAGGCATCCAACAGGTAGAATACGTGGAATTTTGAATTTGGATTTTCCCTTGGCATTCAGCCCCGCAGTCACGAGGGGAAGCAACCTACTCTGCAGTGTGCTACGTTGCCGTTGTTCTCTAGACAAGGCTTTTGATACACTGCATGAGATATTCGGTGCTGTATTATAAAGGAGACTCGGTGTTAGATGGTTTTGCCCAATATTAGGCCAATGTAGGTGTTCTGAATACACCCCAGGTGGGCTAGGCTGAGTAGTGATGTTCAGGGGGTCACATGTATTTTTGATTTCCAATAGTGAATTTTTGACTTATGATGTTCTTAGGAAGAAATTACCCCAACAGAAGTTGATGAGCATCTTATGCAGAGGCCCTGAGGCCCCGCCTAGGGCTTCAAAGCAACCTAAGATTCGATAGCTCCATGGCAAACCCACCTTTGTAGTCCATGTCCCACTAGCAGGATCTCAGGGATGCAGTCACGTTTGGTTACAGGGTGCTGGGAGACGCTGGGTAGATTTCCCCAGTCAGCTGGCTGCTGGCTACTCCAGCACACTATATGAAGTGCATCTGACCCTGTCCTGCACATGGCAGGAGCTACAGAGCCGTCAGCTGCTAGTACATTGTTTGCAACTGTGTGCAGGAATTTCCACTTAAAACAGCTGCACCCTCAAGGGTGACTTGTTACCATTTTCAGCTCTGTGCTCTGGGTACCTCCTTGGTATGTTCCAGTGACAGGGCCAAGGCCAGGAAGGGGCCCCTGGGCTTTTAGAGAAAAAACAAAAGCAGTGGAAAAGATGAGGTTTCAAGAGTCAACAGTCTCAGTGGCTCCTCAGAAAACAAAGACCCTGCTATGATGAAGGCCATGAACAGCGTGTGAACAGCGCAGCCTGAGCCTGGGCCTTCCTGGTAGCTTAGGTTCCCAGCTTGCTCCCTGGCATGGAAGGGCAGAACATGGCAGGGTCTGTTCAGTTACATTTGCTGTCCAAGGCCCAAGTTTCCAGTGGTGTCTTTGACACGGGTGCTGACATTTTCATTAAGTTTTTTAGTTGATCCACTACTAAAGAGTCTGCGGTGGACATAAGTGGTATTAAAGTGCTATTGTTGGAATGTGATGTGCAGACAAACACACGTACTGTCCGGTGCACACATTCATGGGAATGCGGCCTGTCTGCAAATTTGAGGAAATTCTCGCCTCACACAGGCCCCCTGATATCCTCTCACCAATGGCAAGGGCTTGGTGTCCGATTCCGTGACGGTCACTCTCAGCCGGAGAACTGACACTGTGTGCCTTTAGCCTGCCCAGGCCGCACCCACAGGCTACCTGCACTGCGTTCTCAGACCATCCATCCAAGCCCACGGGGGCAGCTATGTCAGAATTTACATCAGAAACGCTTTGGCCAGGGGGAGGGAAAGCAAGGGCTAACTTTCCAAGGGAGTCTCAGAAGGTGTTTCCCCACAGAACTCCTTATCTAGCCGCAAACCACCCGCCTTGGGTCAGTCAGGATTTAGGCAATTTTTGGCTGGAATCAAGTGTTTGGCCAACAGATTTCGATATGCAGTTAGACTCTTACTAGATTCAAAACACCATGTGAGGGGGTGCAGCCACCTGTGGGTGAGTGATCCCCCTACCTCCTGACGTCTGGGAGGTGCTAGATATGTTTTAGGCTGCTTCACTCTTTCCTTGTTTTGTGTTTGGATGCGTAACAAGAGTTAAAATGAAACATCCTTCTTTCTGATTAGGATGTGACCATCATGTGCTTTGGAGTCAGAGCCTGTTCTTTTTTTTTTTTTTTTTTTTTCTTTTGTACCAGGAATTGAACTCAGGACCTTGCACTTGCCAGGCAGGAACTTGTCAGAGCCTGTTCTTGTCATGGGGATATTGTTATTCTTGCAGTTTGGGAGTAAAGGAGATACATTTCTGATACTTCAAGTTCCAACTTAAAACAGACCTGGCAATATACCTCTGTAATCCCAGCTACTTTGGGAGGCTGACACGGCATTGCAGATATGAGGACAATCTGGGCAATTTAATGAGATATGTCTACAAATTAAATTTAAAAAGGGCTGAGGATGTAGCTCAGAAGTTCCTGGCTTCACTCCCCAGTACCATACACACACACACACACACACACACACACACACACACATCCAACTTGGAAAATTTTTTGAATAGAAACACTCTTCTGAAAATATTAGGGACATGGACTGGTCCACAGAAGTATTTTTGAGCAAGTCTATGGCAAAAGCCCTCTGGGGGCTGCTGTCAGTTGGTACAAGTTTAAAAGATACCTTGGGGTAGCCAGAATAGAATGTCAAGGTCCTCAGGAGCCCCGTGTGGAGGAGAAATAGGGCCTCTCCTGCCATGGCTCCAGAGAGCCATGGGAGTGGACGCTAAGGATGAGGTCATCTTTGATAAAGGCAGAACATGCTAGCAGAAGGAGGACAGAGACATGGTAGAGGAGATTCTGCAGCAGGACTGGCCGGCACCACCAGGGAGGCACCTTTTAGCTCCGACCTGGGAATGGATCCAACCAACCCACACTCATGGGGGCAGGTGGGAGATGTTGGCATCTTCTGATCTGCAGCACGGAATAATGACAAGAGGATAAAATGAATATAGAAGGTTTTTTCACCAGCTTTGCAAAATGAGAGTCTGAGTATAAAGGAATAAATAGCACTACTTGTTGGAAATAACAGAGTAGAATTTTATTTTATTTTTGTCTTTTTGAGACAGGGTCTCACTGTGTAGTTCAGGCTGGCCTCAAGCTCACTTTGTAGCCCAGGCTGGCCTCAAACTTGCAGTGATCCTCCTGCCTCAGCCTCTCGAGTGCTGGGATTACAGGCGTGCGCCACCACTTCCAGTTTAGAGTAGAATTTTAGTAGTCAGAAGGTTACAGATTTTTTTTTTTCCCTACAGATCTTTGGGCGTATGGAGAAAATAGCTTGTAAGCAAAGCCTACATGTTAGAGTCAAAGGAAGATTAAATATTGAAACTCCACATAGCACCACCACAGAGCATGTGCTTTCATTGTTATTAAACAGGTGAGTTGGTTAGCTTAGGATTCTCAGCTGGGGATGAGTTTTCCTCTGGTACCTAGTGGAGAGGCGGGGATGGCACTGAATACCCCACAGTGCTCAGGGCAGCCCCCAAATCAGCACTCATGTTATCTAAACTGTCAGCATGCCAAAGTTGAGAAACCTTGGTGGCCATAAAGCCTTAACAATATATAGCAACCTTTCTTTTGTGTTTGCTAAACTGCAAAGCATTATGTTAAAAGTTTTTATCAGACATAGCTGATCTTCTGATTACTATTATCCCTAGAAAAACAAAAAAAGGTGTAGTATTTGAATACATACAAATCAGACTGTTTTGTTCTTTTCTGGTTTGGCTTACTTAGATACAAGCAAGGTTCTGCTTTGTCCTGTGATGAATCTCATTACCGTCAACGCCACCGGGCCTGGGCTTTTAAACTTATTATCTCTGGCCTATTTTTAGACCATTGATTATGCTGATAACTTGAAATGAATCGTGAGCAGATGGGAAGCCAATGAGAGGGGTGGACTTTGGCAGGTGGCCCTAAAAGGCCAGTTTCCAACTCAAAACAGATGCAATCTTAAGACCAACTGAGCTTTTTTCCTTTGAGATAAAAATATGGGGTCATGTATTTTCATCTTTTCCTGGTAGGCGTTTTTGTGTTTAAGATCAACCAGATTTTGCAATCTGAACAGTTTTGATTCTCTTTCCCCAAAACGACTGAAAAACTCACAAGGTAACAAAAGGCAGAAAAGTGGAAGCGGTGGTGTTAGTGTACTAATTTAAACTGAGAGCAAAGGATTTACGTGTGCACTAACTGCAGGGGATAGTGAGAAAGGCATTGAAGTGCCAGTGAAGAAAAAACTCTGATACAAGTTAGTTTCTAAAGGGTGAGGCTGCTTCAACTCTGGAGGAAGAGTTAGCCTGTTATTTCCTAGTGCTGGTTGGGTCCCTAAGTGAAGGGGGTCTTATTTGTAAGCTTCCTCTCCTGCTCCTCCTCCCCTTCCTCCTTCCTTCCCTCACCCTTTCTCCCTCCCCTTCCCCTTCCTCCTCCCCTCCCCCTCCTCTTTTTTTGGTACTGGAGATTAAACCCCAGTTCACCTGTGAGGGAAGGACTCTCCCTCTAAGCTGGATCTCCACCCCTTTGAAAAATTTTTATTTTGAGGCAGGGTCTCACTAAGTTGCCCAGGTTGCCCTCAAACTTGTGATCCTTCTGCTTTGGCCTCCCAAGCGCCTGGAATTACAGGTGTGCGCCACCAGTTCAGGGCTGAGCTTCATTTTAAAAGAAGGACTCCAAGTACGTGGTGAGCTACAAAGACAGCTTAGCAGATTCATCTGCTAGCTGTGAGGCACATAGCAATCAGGATATTTGTTCGGGAAGAGAACAAACTGTAACAGTCTTTGAGGAAAGGAGGAGGTGATGTATTCACTTCCTCCTGTTGCTGCAACAAATTACCATGAATTTGTGGCTGACACACAAGTTCATTATCTTACAGTCCTGGGGTCATCGGGGTTGGCAGGGTGCCAACCTTCTAGAGCTCTAGGGGAGAACCCATTTCACTTCCTTTTCCACCTTCTAGGGTCCCCACAAACTTGGGCTTCTAGTTCTTCCTGCATCTTTAAAGCCAGCGATCACATCAGTCCAGCCTCTGAGCCTGGTATCACGTCTCTGACGTTCCTGTCTCCCTTTTCTGCCTTGTAAGGACCCATATAATCGTCTCAGTCCCACCTTATACCCTTGTAAGTAGGTGCGGTTGTTACCATTTTATGGGTATGAAAATGCCTCTCAGGGAGCCTTGCTGTGCCTCATTCCCCTAGGGAACGGTGACAAATGGAATAACCCATATTCCTTCTGGGGTTTTGATCACTCTTTTTAAAAAAATTTAAATGTTTGTTTTTATTAGTAAGCGTTTGTAGTAGATAATGATTACATCCGTCGTGGGAGGTTGGTACACACACAGAACACATCTTAATTGCCCTTCCCTTTGTAAGGATCGGTCACAAGCCTGAGAAAACTGAACTCTTAAAAACATTTATTTTTCCCTATTAAGCTATTTAATTTAAACTAAAAACGTTATGAGCAGATAGACAGAGCCACTCCCAGTCCTCATCTTGGTCCGAGAAGTTTATATTTGTAATCCCATGGAAAAGTTACTGGAATTCTAGCGAGTTCATTCCAGTTACCGCTTCCAGTGCAACCCATGGCGGGAGCAAAGACACTAAGGCGCATTTGTAGCCATGGGGAGCTGAGGGGCCCTAAATCCAGCCACAATAATGGCTAGCCAGAACAAATGCCTCGACCTGGGGCTGAACCCAGGTTTTATTACTTTGTGAAGAAGGGAGTGTCGCCAGACATGGTGGCGCATGCTTGTAAACCCAGCACTCGGGAGGCTGAGGCGGGAGGATCCTTGCGAGTTCAAGACCAGCCTGGGCTACAAAGTGAGCTCAAGACCAGTTTGAACTGCATAGTGAGACCCTGTCTCAAAAAAACAAAAAAAAAAAAAAGGGAGTGTCTTGAGGATGACTGGCTGTGCGAATGGCGGGAAGTACGTGAGTGCCCTGGCATGGGCTAGGTAGGTGAACTGAAGTCAAGTCTGCAAAATGCAGAGAAAAGGCTATGCAGGAGTAATTTGCATGACACAGTTGAGGTAGTATGTGATGTTTTGGGGTCGGTGCCTCAGCTCTGATATGTAATCTTTTGTGCCCTGAGAAGTCATGGCCTCTTATCTTGAGGCTTGATCCCAGCTGACAGCATGGAGCGTGGCTCCCCATCCTTCCCTGGCTCACATGTTTTATTGGGGAGTTAGGGAGGTGGGGAAACACTGCCCTGTCACACTGCTTCAAAGACTGCATGTCAGCACCTCAGCTGGACCGATTTGCATTGCTTGGAGCCAATTGAAGGGATAAGGAAAAGTCCTAGCCAGCTCTGCACCATCAGTACATGGAAGTAGGGCTGAGTTTAGTAGAAATGGAGACAATGGCTCCTCCTTCAAGAATAGTCTCCTCGGTGGTCCTCCACAAGCAGATATAGGGTCCATTTTTGTTTTATCTTTGCTTTTCTGTGTCTGTTGGGGTATCACAGACACGCCATAACTGCCCACATTTAGAGCATAAAATGTGGTAAATTTTGACTTATGCATATATCAGTGAGGTGACCGTCATAGTCAAAACAACGATCGTGTGCATCATGACTAGACGTACGTAGTGCACTTATGTCCCCTGATGATCCACTTCTCCCCTGATGATCCACAGGCAAACTCTAGCCTGTTCCCTATCACCGATCCCTAGTTGGCATTTCCCAGAATTGTAAATAAGAAGAATTGCACAGCACACACTCTTTGGCTGCTGTTGTTCTGACTTCTTTTGCTCAACATGACGACTTTGAAATCCATCAGTATGTGCTGTGCATGACAAGCTCACGTCTTCGTGCTACTTCACCTGCTGTACTGTTTACCCAGTTCTCCCTTGAATGAGCATTTGATGTGTTTCCAGTTGGGACTGACACAAGCACGGCTGCTTTAGTCAGCTAGCATGTACAAGTGGACGCTGCCTTCTCGCTTTTGGGGGTAATGCCTGCTTATGGAAAGCCTGCTCATGGGATGGGGATCTTTATCTTTTTAAGGAACTGCTGAAGTATTTTCCCAATCTTTGTACCACTTCACCAGCAGTGAGTGCTCCCGTGACTCTACATTTTCCACTCTGCTTGCTGTCACCAGTTTTAAAAATTTTAGCCATTCTGCAGATATGCGGTAGTGCCTTGGAGTGGTTTGAATTTGCATTTCCTGAATGATTAATGATGTTGATCATTCTTCATGTTTTTATTTTGCCATCTGTACATCTTCCTTCTTAAAATGTCTGTCCAAATCTTTTGCTCATTTCAGTACGGCTATTTTCATATTACTGTGAGAGTTTTTCTAAATATAATCTAGATAAAAGAACTTTATCAGATATGTGATTTCCAAATATTTTTCCCTTGCCTGTGGCTTAAATTTTCATTTTACTACAGTGTCTTTCAAAGAACAGAAGTTGTTAATTTTGATGAAATAAAATGTGTCAATTATTTTCTTTTACATATTGTATACTTTGTTGTTACATTTATGAAATCTTTGCCTCACCCTAGATCACAATTATTCTTCCTAGGCATGGTTTTATATATATGTAAGCTTTGCGTTTAGGTCTATGATCCAATTTGAGTTAATTTTTACATATAGATCTGGATGGTGGTTCATGGTTTTGCATGTAAATGTCCATCTGTTTCACAACCATTTGCTGAAAAAAATACGCTTTCTAGTGGATCTCTCCGCACTTTTGTTGAAAATCAATTAACCATATATTTATGAGTCTATTTCTAGGCTCTATTCTGTTTAATCATCCATTTTCCATCTTTCAATGAATAGCTGGCTTTCTTGGTAACTATAGTTGTATAAGTCTCAAAATCATGTATACAATTTTTAAAGGGTTGTTTTAGCTATTTTAGGTACCATGTATTTTAGAAGCCGAGTCTTGTGTTCTGCCAAAAATTTAACTCTTGTGGATTTTGCAATCATGTAGCCTTTGTAGGTCCCTTTGGGAAGATTTGACACACAATATTGACAATATGAGATATCCTAGTCCATTAAACACAATGCAGTATGGTTCTTATTTGGTCTCAGCAGAAAAAGAGAATTCTTTTTAAGAATTAAAAAGTTTTAATTCTTAAAACTTCTAGCTGTCACTGGCACCCTCTCATACCCTAGCCTAATCCACATTCTTGGAAATTCCACTCAGATCATGGGCTATTTCCTTGCTCACTGACAACTCCAGGGAGGAAGAGGCCATAGTTTCCTGCCTGTAGGAGGGAGAGGCAGGAGACCATGTAAGAGGTGCTGTATCAATGCCCCCAGGGCCCGGACCACCCCAGTGGTCTTTCGTTTCCTTTACCACACAAAGTGCTTTTCCATCACAGGGGTTTTGCCTTTCTTTCTTTCTTTTCTCTCTTTCTCTCTTTCTTTCTTCCTTCTTCCCTTCCTTCTTTCCTTCCTTCCTTCCTTCCCTCCTTTCCTTCCTTCCTATCTTTTTTTTCTTTCTGTTTTTGTTTTTGCTTTTTAAGACAGGGTCTTACTACGCCTGCAGTTCAAGCTGGCCTTGAACTCACTATCTAGCACAGGCTGGCCTCAAGCTCACAGTGATCATCCTGCCTCAGCCTCCGAGGTGCTGGGGTTACAAGTGTGCACCATCATGCCCAACTCTTCTTGCTTTCTTCTCTGTGTCCTCGCATCGTCATCCCTCTGTGTATGGCTGTCTTTGTTCAAATTTTCCTTTTTTATAAGGATGTAGTCACGCTGGATTAGGACCCACTTTATTATCACCAAAGATCCAGTTTCCAAAGAAGTTCACACGGACAGGTCCTGGGGCTTAGACCTTCAACATCTTTGGCGGCCCAGTTCCTCCTGCTGTAAATGGTAATGAAGCGTGAGTGTGGGTGAGATCACTGAGAGAAGGAAAGGGGCCCAGGGACTTGGAAGAGTCACGTCAGCTGTCGCAGTAGAGACCGAGGAGAGGAGCGGAGCCCAGAAAGAGGAGTGCAGCCAAGGAGGAGCGCACATGGGTGTAGGATCCCAGAATTCAAAGGAGAGGAGGTGCTCTAAGCAGATGGGGTCAGGAGCCGCAGACGCTGCTGGCGTGTCACGGGGAACGCTCCAGACACACCCCGAGAGTCACAGCACAGCCCATGGCGGTGCCCTCAGCAGGAGCTGTGTGGGGATGTCAGAGGAACCCAGCCGAAGGAGGAGGAAGAAGGGAAGAAATGGAGGCGTGGCTGAGGTCTTGTTCTAGCTGTTTAGGGGCAGCACGGGGCCGCAGGTAGCCAGAGAGGCTTGTGATGAAGGGAAGAGATTACTGTCTGCATATATGCTGGTGGTGTGGTCAGAGTTGAGAGAAAGTCCCTTGACATACAAGAGCAAAGAGGGAAGAGCAGCTGTATGGGATTGCTGAGGGGGCTGCAGGGCAGGAGGGCGGGGAAACCTGGAAATCGACAGTAGAGGGCAGGGGTTGCAGCTATGCATGAGGAGGTGCGCAGCTGTAGCGAGGGACTGCATCGTTTTCTGTCTGATGATCTTTGTTTTCTCTGAGAAAGAGATGAGTGAGGGGAAAGGAGGCTGCGGTGTCAGGGAGAGAGTCCCCTGAGAAGCACAGTAGGATCGAAGGGCGGGTGGATGCCTGCTGTCATCTGGATGTGTCCCCCACATTCACGTCAGAAGCTTGGTTGCCAGGAGAGATGTGCGGGTCCTGGGGGTGGAGCCTCATGAACGACCGTCATGACTTTGGGAGCAGCTTCATTACCGTGAGAGCGGGTTGCTGTAGAGCAAGCCCGCCCCTCATGTCCAGGGGAGGTTCCTTGGCCATTGCTCTTCTGCCGTGAGACAGTGGGGCATGAAACCCTTGATAGATGCTCTCGCTGGGCTCCTGGGCTTCCCAGCCTGCAGAACCATGAGCCAAGGAAACATTTTCTTCATAAACCACCCCCATCTGTGGTGTTCTGTTAGAGCAGAACTAGGATGATATTCTGGTTGAGGGTGATAGTCAGGCTGTCTCTTCCATCCCAGTGGACGGTCTGCAGGGAGATGCCAGCGGCAGGTAAAGCAGGGAGTGGAATTCATCCCAGCGACAGAGGGTATTATGGGTGTGATGCCATGGACACTGGGGAATGAAGACAGGAGGGGACAGGTGGGCTGAGGCAGGAAAAGAGGCAGTAACGGGGCAGTCACAGAGCAGGGGTGGAACTGAACCAGCGGGGTGGGAAGGGAACCAGCGCGTGCTCTAGGGAGCTGGGAGATGAGGCCCAGACGTGACATGGGGTACAGGAAAAGACTGCGGGAGGTGAGAATACGAGGACGCTTTGTGGCCTGAATAATCGTTCACGGAGTCCCTGGACTCCTCCGAGGTGATGGTGGGACCGGGGTGGACAGGTGCTTCGTGAGTCAGGTGCTGAGAGGGAGTGACCAGGGGTCAGCAGGGTACAGTGGCAAAGGGGGGTCAGGACACGGTAGGGACGTGGAGTTCACGCCGGCAGTCACAGCTCTTCCCTCCGCCTCACAAGGTCGTTGGGCCGTAGGGTCACCGTTATGTCACTTGTTTACCCATCCGTTCTCTCTGGAGCTCACCCTCTCGCTCCGCTGGTGACCGAAGGGGCTTTCCAGAATGTGGCGGTGACTACACTGAATGACAAGTGTAGTCACTGCGGGCGCCGGTGTAGGTGAAAATTCCCCTCTTCTCAGAGTATCCAGAGTGCGAGCAAGACTGCACATTAACAGGTGGGTTCCAGTAGGAGCGGAATGTCCCGGTGGCTCTGTCCTCCTCAGAGAGGCGAGGAACACGCTCTGGAGGGGTGACGGGGAGCTGTTGGTGAGTCTGTGGGAGGGCACTCTAGGCCTGGGAAAGCACAAGAGAGATCCAGGTGTCTTGAGGTGTCGGGTACTCGTACTGCTCTTCGGGAAACCCCGTCCCGCCCCATCGGGCTCTGCGGCGCAGGGCTCCGCCAGCTTCCCAGTTCCCCTGCAGGAAGACTGCCCAAGCCTGGTGCAGCTCCGCCCCGGGAGGGAAAAGTAGGCACCACACCTGCACCATTCCACTGGAGTGGCTGTGCCCTCTGAGGGTCACAAGGCCCCCAGGGGCTACCAGCAGTCCAGTAAGCTTCGCCATGGACGTTGGAACCCACACGGTGCTGTGCTCCCCCAGAGCCGTTATATATAGTGTCCTCACTGCATTAGTCACTGACCCCACCTCTGGGGCTGAGCTCTCTACTGACTCTGGCTCACTGTGATGAAATAGCTGACAGGCTACTGAGGAAGGGAGGGGTTAGTTAGCTCATACTTTTGGAGTTCAAGGTGTAATTGTCACAGCACAGGCTCTGTGGTGAGGAGGTGTGTGTGTGTGTGTGTGTGTGTGTGTGTGTGTGTGTCCCGCCTTGCTCAGGCGCAGCTGGCAAAGGCAGCACAGGGGGTGGGAGACAGGAGAGAATGGAAAAGACCTGTACTCCAAGCAGATGCAGAGAGGGCAGGAAAGACCAGCTGCTTGCAGAGGTGCCCAGGGGAACTCGGTGGGTCACTAAGAGCTACCTCCCAAGGGCACTACCCCCTGACTTCCCCTGGGCCTCACTCCATGCCTCCCAACAGTCCACCCTGGGGACCAAAGCCTTCGGTCACAGGGGGCTGTTGAGGGCCACCCAGACCACATCCGACCCACAGCGTGCCTATGAGAACCTCTGCTCCCGACATTCCCAGAAGTGGTGCCACTGAATAGTTTTCTTTTCCTGAACATGGGACTGAGCTGAGGGAATCACTACCATTTCTTCTTCTGACTTCCTATGAACTCTGGCCAATGGTGTGTGGGTAGATGTAGTTCTCTGGGGCAGTGGCTCAGCCTTAAAAACTGCAACACCTGCACAGTTAACTGAAATATCGTTTATCCAGTTTCTGATCATTGTCTTTGTATCATTTTCCCAGAGATCTGTGTGTACCCATGCATCGTGTGTATTCATAGATGTATATATAAATAGAAGATAGCTTATATCTAGTAACTCAGACAAAGTGTTGGGCTAAACCATTTTGCTGTTCTACCAATAGAAATCCTAACAGGAACAGCGTCTCAGACAGCAGAAACAGTTTCATTACCGAGCCTCAAGATGACCAAGGTGGTAAATTGGACTTTAAAAAAGATTGACAGCTTAAATAATGAGTGGTGAGAACCCAGGAATGACCGTGCTCTGTGTATCTTCCTGAGGAATCTGAATTGAGTAGGCTACATATCAAGTAATACATCATTTTCTTGGAAAGTATGTAGGGCCTTTGATAACAACTAGCATTTGAGAAAATCTAGAATAGTACTCTTACACAATTAGGTTTTTACATATTGTATTGGTCATTATCTAACACAGGTTGAATGTAATGCATTTCAAGGAATTTTATTGAGATAGAATATGGATTAATAGTAAAATTGGTAATTTGTGAAAAGTGCAGTCCTTTTTGGGTAGTGCAAAATATTTATTTTTACATTATGTACAGACCATGTTCATTTCAGGCTGAGCATCCTTAATCTGAAAGTCTGAAATCTGAAACGCTCCAAAATCCAAAACTTTCTGAGTGTCGTAAACAAGTAACAAAATGCCAATCACCTATACAGCCCCAAATTAGACTATAAACCCCTTTATGACATCATATTTGCAGAGAAAACTGAGCTCCTTTTTTTTTTTTTTTTTCCGGTACCAGGAATCGAACTCACAACATCACACTTGCCAGGCAGGTGCTGTGCCGCTGAGCTAAATCCCCAGCCCCTGAGCTCCTTTCTTGACTTTGGGTTTTCTGTTATCATTACTGTATGTGAGAATAAAGCAAATACATTAATTGATATGCATTTGAAAATGCATCTGTTTTCTCTTTAATATCCCTACTTTTTCATGACATATAAGTTATTTTGCCAACTTACCTTCAATTTATTTATTTGTTTTTTTAAAACAGGGTCTTGCTATGCAGTTCAGGCGGGCCTTGACTTCACTATGTAGTCCAGACTCACCTTGAACTCACAGCAGTCCTTCTGCCTCAGCATCCCGAGTGCTGAGGGTATAGGCACGCACCACCACATCTGACTTACTTTCAATTTCAAAGCTCAGAGGTTCTCAAAGTGAAAAATTTTCTGAGTATCCCCACCTGAAAGAACTCTGCTTGTCTGACTTGCTAAGGGAGGAGTTAATAAATGCTGGAAAACAACACTGGCATTTAATTGCAAGTAAATTCTGTTCTTTGGCAGGTATATACCACTCACATTTCACAATAATTTTAATTCACAAATTCTTACAATGTTTACTAACTTGGTGGATAGATGGATAGATCAGTAGACACATGGACAGATAGATGAATTAGTGGAACCATATTCCTAAAATATATGAATGTGTTTATGGGCAAGAATCTGAGCTCCTTGGTGCACTGGAGAATTGCCCAGTGCCTTAAACCACAGAAGCTCACAAAAAAAATGTTTAGCTGGTACCGGGATGGGTAGGGCCAGGTCAGGACCTCATAGTGAGGTTTGAGAGATAAAAGTATTTAGAGACGTGAAACAAAAACAGTAATTACCAGGACGGTTTGGGGAGTGTAGAACAGCTGCTAAGACGTGCAGCTGTATAGCTTTTGTGTCTGATGAAGGAATGAATTCAGGTGTTTTCACCATTCTTGATGTGGGGAGAGGGTATAGGAAAGGGACAGGAGAAGTTTTAATTGATGAAACGTTCCTTCAGATATGCAGTGTGAGGAAGAGCAGCTCACACACATCTGGTAAAGGAGTCTGAGGTCACACAAAATGTATACGGCCGTTTCCCAGAGAGTGCACATTCTTTTGGACTTGCCAACAAGCCTTACAAGCGAGTGCCGGGGCTCGGAAAGAGCAGTTTAGGCGTTTTTGCTGGTGGAGGAGTAGATTCCTTTTCCTGCCGACAGCAACATAGTTGACATTTTTCCCTCCTTTACGAAGACTTCCACCCCCTTGACCTTTAAAGCTGGCCTTCTAAAAGACAGTACACAGCTTCTCGCACGGCTGTTACCTGCTCAGCTACATGATTGCCCTGCTCTGCTCGTTCTGGATGGAAGACTTTCTCCTGGGAAGCACGGGAGCAGAACAGCTGGCGGTGGCCAGAGCTGCCTGTGACCGTCCCTCAGTTTGCAGTGTGAACTGTAGAGAAAAGACAGCAATCTTGTGAGTAACTACTCATGCTTCTATTTGAAGGTTATGTCCTGGCTTATCTCTAGATGCCCCCAGGAGCCTCGTGGGCTCAGGCAGGCCTTTCAGAAGCTGAGAGGGTCATGGGGGCCAAGCGCTGACTTGCTGTGAGAAGGTGGGGTCCGGCTGGAAGGCTCAGTCACCGGGGGTGTAGCCTGAAGTTTGCGTCTCCCTTCCCTTTCACGCGCTGTGCTTCCTGCCCGCGATGACCGGAGCAGCTTTCTCCTCCCAGACCCTTCCGCGTGCCCCTCCTCCTTTGCTTTATGGGTCCTGAGTATTGTGTCTCCGCAACGACAACCCTGACTGAGACAGAAAATATTTAGGATTTCATTTCAGAGCATTAGGTTTCCTTCAGTGTCCAATATGATTAAATAAATTCTGTAAACAACATGTGAGCAACAGTTCAGATGTCACACAATAAGGTCTCCTCGCCATACCACGTAATTTGACGTGTGGACAAATGCCAAGGTCAGAAAGCAGCTCAGCCAACTGAAGGGGGCTGGGAGGAGCAACGTGGCACAGAAGAGCCAGGCAGAAGCCAGACGAGGAGACCCTTGTAATAAGCAATTATAACAGGAGCTTCCATTTGTTGAGCACTAACTATGGGGAAACTGAGCTGAACAGTGCTTGTACTAGTAGGCTTGGTGATCACCGCAGTGGATGGGTAGTGTATGGTCATGACCCCATTTCACAGCTGAGGAGCTGATTCATACTCTAGTCGTATGGCTTGCAAGTAGGGGGCCTGAGAGCACTGGGGACCCAGGGACCCAAACCCTAACACTGTTGTATCTGCCTTACCAGCTGTGTAAATGGTGGGAAAGGAAGGATGCTCTTGCTTTGTGAGCATCGTGGAGAATCTCTTGAGCAGCCAGGCATGGTGGTGCATGCCTGTAATCCTAGCACTCTAAGAGGCTGAGGGAGGAGGATTGCTAATTGGAGCCCAGCCTGAGCTGGGCTGACTATTGAGAACTTATCTCAAAATAAAAAGAATGAAACGGTCTGGGGCGATAGCTCAGTGCAAAGTGCAAAAGCCCAGGTTTCAATCCCTAGTGCCACCATAGACACAGACAGACACACAGACAGACAGGCAGAAACACACACACACACACACACACACACACACACACACACAGGATGTGCTTGAAAACTTGCTGTGGGTGGGGTCCACCACTGACCTGAGCTTTTTTCCTGTTGCCATTTGGATTAAATGGCAGTCGCTTTCCTGTTGTAATTTAGAGCTAAATGGCCCCCAAAAGTCTCATGTGTTCAGAGGTTTCTGGAAGGTGATTGGTTCATGGGGGCACTAACAAGTTCATCCATTTATGAGTTCAAAGCCGAATGTGCTGTTAGGACATCAGGCCTGGCTGGAGGAAGAAGGTCATGGGAGGTGACGCATGGAAGGGTGTATTCCTGTCACTAGCTCCTCCCTTCTCTTTCTGTCAGGCTTTGGACAACTTGAGGTGAGTATCTTTGCTCCACCAAGACCTTCGGTCATAATGTTTCTACCTTATGTTAGCCAACCATGGACCAAACCCTCTGAAGCCATAAGCTAAAATAAATCTCGCCTCCCTTAATTTGCAGGTGTCAGATGTTTTGCAGATGTCAGAAAGCTGACTAAAACACTCCTTCTCCACCCTTGCAAACCAAAGCCAACCTTTCTAATAAAATCTCATTTGTGTGCACCTCTTGTGTACACACTTCCCCACGTTCTCTTAGCCGAGGGCTCTTCCTGCCGGGTCTGGGCTGCCCCTATCATGTTGTGCTCCTTTCTGTTGAAGCCTTACCCAACTGTCAAGCCTTTTAAGGGTAGATGCCTGGTTCCTGGTGGCCCTGAGTGCTGAGCTCAGTGTCCTGTGCAGAGTCGAGTCTAACACACTTTTGTCAAGTGTCTCTGTCCTGAGCCTGCTGGTGAAAGGGAAGGACAGGCTGGGTGCCTGCTCCCGTCCTGCTGGCCTTGAATGCACTTCCTGAGTGCACCTCCCAGGGAGAGTGCCTGGTGGCCATGTCTGTGGCTAGTGGCTGGGGCACAGAGGATGACCGATGGCTGGGTTCAAAATCCTGTTCTAACAGTGCCTCGCTGTGTGAGCTTGGAAGCAATTACTAAAGCTCAAAGTTCTTTTAAATTTTAAACTTGGGAGGAAAGGCTTGGGTGTAGCTCAGCGGCAGAGCACTTCCCAGTGTGGCGTAGCTTCCATCTCTAGCACCAAACACACAGAAAAACCACACACATATGCAGCAGAATTTACACATATGCAACACACTTGCCTCCTGTTCATTGTGAGGGTTAAATGAAATTGCATATGTGTTTGATACCTCGGAAGATTGCTAAACATTTTTTTTTTTTTTGGTGTTGTTATCTATGTGTACATGTGACTCCCTGAATGTAGTTCTGCTTCACTGGAGACTCAGCGGGAAGTTCTTAGGCAGTAGCTGTAGCAAAAAGGCCCTCACGGGCTGCAGAGTGTGTCAGATGGTTTTGTAGGGGCAGAGGGAGTGACCGCATTCCTCATCAAGCGTAAGGATCGCAGAACAATGCCCCTGTGTGCACGTCTGCATCTGGATTTCCCCTTTTCATAGGGACACGGTCGTCCTGGATTCAGAGCCCACGCTCATGTCCTCACCTTAACTCATTACACCTGCAACTACATTCTGAATGCCTGAGATCACATTCTAAATTGCAGAGGGTTGGGACTTCAACCTGTGAATTTGGGGGACACGGTTTAACGCACAACAGGTACTCCACAGACAGTCTCTAAGTGGGCTTTGTAGATGTCACCTGGGAGACACTCCGTGGTTGTTCTGAATCACGGTTTGAATTTTAGCAAGAGGCTGAGGTGACTTCACTGCAGAGGAAGCTGCGGGAAGCCCTCATCTCTGGCATTTTCTGGAAAGGACTGTGGTAGCAGTGCGAATCAACATTCTTAAGGCAATCATAATTCTTGAGTCTCACTTAAGATTAAGCATATCCAAAGAAAGCATTTGAAGCATGGACAAAACCAATGCAAACAGAGGTATTTATTCTTTGTTATAAAATATTTCTATGCAGTAAGCATTACTTTCTACCATTTGGAGTGGAATTTTGTTCTATTTCAGGTGAAATGGGAATTATAGATATTTTTGTGAGACATGACCTCTGAGATTAAACAGATTTTCTGGAACAACAAACAGCTATTGGGAATATCATGGGACTAAAGAGTTAACTTAGGCATAATTATAATAATGCTTGGTGCAATAATGATGTGGCAGTTATATATTAAAGTATTACCGGATTTGGTGGCCTACATCTGTAAATTCCAGTGACTCAGGAGGCTGAGGCAGGAGGATTAATGTTTAAGTCCAGCCTGGGCAACTTAGTGAGACCTTGTCTCAGAGTATAAACTGAAAAGGGCTGGGGGATATAGCCAGCTCTGCAGTGCTTGCCTAGCATTCCAAAGGCCCAGCACGAGAAAGAAAGAAAAGAAGGTGGGGGGCGGGGGAGAAGGAAAGGAAAGAAGGAAAGAAGGAAAGAAGGAGGAAAGGAAGGAAGGAATTATCTGCCTTTCTGAAAGGATGTTGAGTTATTTACGTGTGAAATGTCATGATGACTGGAATTGCAGTTTAGAAATGTAGGTAACAAAACATGAAAATGAGTGAAGTGGTTGTAGCAAAATGTGGTAACTACTGACGCTAGGTGATGGTTTCATGGCGTCTTCTTGGACTGTACTCGTGAGTATAGTTTTCCATCTGTACAAAGTCTAAAATGCAATCAGATAAAATATTTACAAATTAAGGTTCTCTCAGATGTTCTCATGATGAACCTGTCTCCTTGTCAACTCTTTTGGCCAGAGACCATTTTAGCAGTCTATTTCGCTATTCTCTTCGTGTGTGCAGTAAGACAGTTGGATATGTCTTCCCCTGAAGATTACTGTTGTTCTCTAGTGACTTCTAACAAGGAACCCAAGTCGGTTACTTGCACTGGTGAGAAGTAATCCTTACTGTAATTGTTAGCTCAGGGCCTGCTTCCCACACATTATTTTAGCTTCGTGTCATCTTAGGTTCAAGCTTCTGTGTGACTGCTCCAGCTCTGCACAGGGTTCATTTCGGGCACTTTCTAGATTTTATGATAACAGCCTTGTTCTCTTGCAGAGCTTAGCTGTCATTTCTAAATAGTGACATTCATAATTCTTACCAAAACAGACCCTGGAAGCGAAACAATATGCCAAAGGAAAAGCTTACTGTGGAAGAGACCTATCTTCTTTTTTAAAACATTCAGAGTCCATAAGACTTAGCAGTTTAGTTCCACTGAGAGGTACTAGCTGCATGGTAGGTGTTAAAACCCTTGCTTCAAAGAACATAGTAATAAAAACAAAATCTCAGGGATGACCCTGGCTCTGAGCTCATGTCTCTCTCTGAAATCTCTATGAGCAGGTGATATATCAAAAGCACATATGTGACTATGTTCCAAACCATGTCCTGCATTGAGGATGGACTCTTGGCTTTATTGCTCATCTCTGCCTGTCGTTTCCTCTTGATCTTAGTGATTGTTCTACCAGCTGTACCCAAAAGAAAATCTACAGAATCCCATGCCTGCATGCCTCACCCTTCCTCCTACCCACCTTGGGCTGCTCCTCACCCCTTGGCAAGCACATGTCTCTGATCCCAGCACCTCCACCCAGACTGGAAACCTCATTTTGATAAATGTCCCTAGTTCCTATCATGACAAAACCTAATTAATCAAACCAGTCAATAGTTATAAGCACAATTTAAAATCCCACAGGGTCTTCTTCATTGAGTGAGTTTTTATCATTAAAGCCAATGATGCTTATCCTTTAGCCTTCCCCTCGGAAAGCAGTGTTCTTCTGATGTTGCCAGCACCCCCAAATGCACAGGTTTGGAGGAGACACTGTACAGCCTTGGAGAAGGGTATTACAGTGTGAACCACAGGTACCGTTGGCTCTGATCCCCAGCAGGATTCTGGGCATGTAATGTGTCTTCCTCAGACTCCCGCAGTCCCCTGCCCTTGGCTTTGTGTCTGTGGTTTACTCTTTGTCTCTGCTCCTTAGTGGTTCCTCCCAGTTAGTTGGGTTGCAGCCAGGCTGAAGGTGGGCTGGTCTCTTTCACACTGGCACCTCTCCTTTCCTTCTGGGATGTGACCCTCATCACCCCAGAGATGGTTGCTGCTCTCCCTGTTTCCCAGCGGTGATAGTTTTTATCAGGACCTAAATATGGACTTCCCATTTCTGACATCACCCTGGATGTGGCCCTGATTGTATTTAACTGATTTCCAACTTTCTTGAGTTCTTGCTAGAAGAACTTCGACCATCAGCTGTACAGTAGTACAAACTACACCCACAATGTTGGGCTTGGTTTTCCCTCCTCTTCCCACAACCCAGCCAGGTCATTGGTTTGACCCGAGTACCACTGACTCTCCACAAGCAGGCTGAATTTGTCAGAGCCTCAGGCATAGCCTGAGTCTAGGTTACCCTCCACCCACTTCCCTCCCTCCCAACTTCCATGAGCTGTTATGTTTCTCTCTCTTCAATAAGTTTTATTGTGTCCTTGCTATGGTTTGGATATCTGTTCCCAAGAATTCATGTGTTGGAAACTTAATGTTAGTAGCTAGAAGTGGGAATTTGGGAAGCGAATGTGTCATGGGAATTTAGCCATATGAATGGTTTAAAAAGTCATTAATTGAATGAGTCTGACGCCCTATCTCACCTCAGGACTCTGCTGAATCTCCACTAGTAAGAAGGTGCTTGCCAGGACTGGGTCTTGACCTTTCTATCATTGCCCTCTCTTTTTTTGAACTTTCCAGCAAACACAACCATGAGCTAAATAAATCTCTATTCTTTATAAGTTACCCAATATGTGTTATTTGGTTATTACAGCAAAAAATGACCAAGACAGTATTTGTCCTGAGACAAGCCCTCAAGCACACTTCAAGACAACAGTATGCCCTGGATCCAGCCATGGGGAGGTAGTTCTGTCCTACCCGGACCTGGACCCCCAGCGTAATACAACAGATGATCAACTCTAGAGATGCAGAGAATCTGGATCTGGCTCTGAGTGTTGCTGCTACCCAGGCCCAACCTTGGCATTCAGTCAATACAAGCTAAAGCGGCAAAGGAGAGAATGGATGGTGGATGCCATCTGGGGGGGGGGGGTCACTGAGACACATCTCGGCAAAGGTGTAGCAGGCAGCTTCGATGGAGGTGTGTTCCAGGAAGGAGAGAGATACCAGTGAGTGCCCAAGGGTGAAGTAAAGTGGTAGGAACTAGGAAGGACAAATCCTTCCTGGGTAGGGGCCAAGCCATGCATCAGGGAAAGAGTGGAATAAATACCTTTAAAAGGCTGAGGATTCCCAAGAAATTGTACTATTGTATCCACAAATCCCCAAAATAACAGCATCCGTTTATGTGCATGAACAAGGTGCCAGGCCCTCTTCTTAGCTCTATATGTTCATGTTGTAGTCTGCGTTCTGCTGCAATACCACAAT
This sequence comes from Chinchilla lanigera, assembly GCF_000276665.1. Classification (NCBI taxonomy): domain Eukaryota; kingdom Metazoa; phylum Chordata; class Mammalia; order Rodentia; family Chinchillidae; genus Chinchilla; species Chinchilla lanigera. The sequence goes on along the minus strand of NW_004955497.1, from coordinate 4,496,285 downwards.
ACCTGAGACCAGGCAGTGTGTGAAGAATTGAAGTTCACTTGGCTCACAGTTCTGGAGACTTGGAAGTCCTGGAGCCTGGCACCAGCATCTGCCTGGCATGAGGTGAGGCCTTCCTGTGGCTTCATAACATGGTGTCACATGCCGTCCTGGGGCCCCCACCCTCATGGCCTCATCTAAGCCGAATCACCTCCCAAAGGCTCCACCTCTAAATGCCACAGACACATGATTTTGAGGAAGAAGTTTGCACAAACTTCTGGGGGAATACATTCAGACCACAGCCACGCATTCATTCATTTAATTCTCGCAGTGTTCTGTTGTCCTTGCCAGATAGATTAAATTGCTTGCTGGGTCACATGCACGTAAGTGGTGGGCTAGAATTTGAATGCAGGTAATCTGTGCTTAGCCTGAGTTCAATGGATTTGAAACTCTAGCCTTGTAGTTCTGAAATTTACTGCCTAAACTCAGGGACTGGTGGGAAATCCAAATGCGGCAGGCATTCTCTGCGCTATAGAAGTCTACTAAGGCCATGTGAGGTGTGCGTGTGTGTAAAATATGCAAACACATGGCATAAGTATATATTTTGCTTTACATATTTTTCAAATCAGAGCTCTGCCTGACATTCTGATTTAACTGCAGGTGACCTGAAGTGTGCACACATCATGCACTAACAGTGCACCTTCTTCTTTCTTTCCAGGCTTTGTCTTGAGAGTAGCCAGTGCCCCAGGCCTGGTAAGGGCAGCTTCACATCCTCCCTTCTCCCCTCTTCCTTCTCTTCACTACGTCCTACCCAGATGATCAGCTCTGTGTTTTTCTCACATTTCAACATGCACTTTCTGTCAGATTTCTTCCCTTTTTGTTTTGAAATTATGCCTCCTCTTGCCGTAACTTGAGGCTATACACGAGTTTCATTAATCTATACTTTGAGCACCAAATGTTCTGCTATTTTGGTCAATCCATTTGTGGACAAATATATTTTAGAAAAGATACAAAGTATTCACTTCACAACAATAGAAAACCAGACATAGAACATTAGATTGTAAAGTATTTTATAGTAATAAAAGAACTGGGAATATATTGGTGTTGTGTTTTATTGTACAAGCATAAGCTCAGTATTTAATATTTTAGCATAGGCATGCATTTATGCACATAAGTGCAACATGTAGTCATTCTGTAGATGGGCAGGTTCTGCATCCACAGATTGACTCAACCAAAGATAAAAATATCTTTTAAAAAATTGTATCTATCCCAAACATGCACGGAATTTTGTCATTATTCCTTTATAAATATACCACAGTGCCTATTCATATAGCATTGAGATTGTATTAGGTATTATGAGTTACCCAGAGAAGATAAAGTCTATAGCAGGATGTGTGTAAGTTCTACACAAATATTGCACCATTTCATTTTATATATAAGGTGCAGTGTTGGCCAATACTGGCGTCCTCTAGGGTTCTGAAGTCAATCTCTCACAGACACTGAAGGGTGACTATCTATGTCCTGTTATGGACTGAATTGTATTGCCAACCCTTTCACAGTTGTGAGGTCAAAATGTAATTCCTGATGGGCCAACAGAAGCATTGCAAAAGACCAAGTTTTCCATGTTAGTATTATTTATAGCCATGATTTACCTGTTGAGCTTAAGAATCTAAAGAAGGCCATTTAGGTAATGAGTGAAATATCCTGTTCTATTTGTTTTTCTCCTGTCAAAGTCCACACCAGCTAAAGAAGCACTTTAACTGAGTTGGACAAAACATTGTGTAGGAAATGCAACGTGAGATTGTGTTTAGGCTTCACAAATCCAGTCTACCCATGAATGGCCATGACACAGGTATGGTTTACTGTGATGCAGTCACTTGCTTGTCTTAAGTTCAGAGGGTTATTCATTAATGAAATGTTGTCTTACCTGACAGGACATTTATTTGCTCTTTTCTTTTGACCTGCAGTAGGGAGGCTATTTCTCTTATATTTTGCTTAACTGGCATATTTTAAAAAATAACTATTTGCATTTGTCTGTGAAAAATTTAACATTATGGCATGTGGTGTCAAAGTTTTATATATATTACCAATGAATTGTCAATCAGATATGGATCTATCTTACCTCAGAATCATTTAGCATAAAATCAGATAAAAAGAAATTATGATGAGGTATAAGAAACTCAGTTGTTCTTTTTAAAAACTTTTTTATGATTTAGGATGAAAGAAAATACTAAGCCATACCTAGCTGGGTGGATTTCAGTATTATCAGAATTTGGGTGAGACTCTGGGGAAGTGAATGTGTTTCAAAAGGAGATTCTCTATGTTACCTGATTTTTATTTATGAAATAGAATCACAGTGTGTATTTTTGTAACATCACTGCAAATTTGGTAACTGGGGAACTAGTTACAATTTCTGCATATTTTTGTGCTTTGCTTTTGTTTAGAAACTCATCACTAAAAACTGTTACCTATTCATATATTTGTGTATATCATAGAACATTTTTTAATGTCATAAGCTAAATGATTATCAGCTTTCCTTTAGGAGCTAGTTACTAGTGTATTCTCTTTTTTTTCTCTTCTGCATACTTTATAATTAGAATAAATGTCATTAATGAAACTTCTTCTAGGAGATCAGATTTTGCTTTTAAAGTAAAGCTACAGTGGACAATCCCTGTAGAACTCGTCTGAGAAGTTACTTTGCTTGGAACTGATTCTGGAATCCCAGGCAGCTTGGCGGTTCCATTTGGTAGTGGGAACTCAAGGGAAAGACACTCCATGTGCAGGGAGAACTTCCAGGATTAAGGAGGCCACATTGGCAACCATAGGCGCCCATCCCAGCGGTGCATGAGCACTGGGAGAGTCAAGGTCCCACCCATTTCCTCTGTGGTTTGTCCCTGGGGTTTTCCTTCCAGAGGAGCGCTGTGTCTTTAGTGATGCTTAAGCCCTCACTGTGTGCTGTGCAGAGCGGAGGTTCTATGCTAGGAAGCCCACCAGAGGCCTCTGGGACCCACTGACAGCCAGTGCTTGGGCTCTTGCAGACAGCTTTCTGCACTGAAGTGACGCCTACCGACCACAGTGGCGGTGACTTATAGGCTTGCGGAGATCTGTGCTTTGAGGTGTTGTTTTCATATTTACTTAGCTCCTTGTTTAAACTGTTGCACTTCAAACTTATGCCCATGTGGTTCTCTAGTTATAATGCTTGAACTTTAAACTCATCGGTCATTAACACTGTTCATGAAAGAAGCAAACATACTAATGTCCTATGTTGTCGCTAAGTTTTAGATACATTTGCTCCCATGCAGTGAGAGGATTCTGTGACTGTATGGAAACTTGTTTTGTTTTTTAACCTTAAATATTTTATTAACAGAATATATTTAATATTTTAAAAGTAGCTTTACAGTCATCTGAGATGGAAACCATTGATGGTTTCCATCAATGACCTAAATTTTTAAAGAACTGCTTATATTTGTGCTCAGCATGAAAATAAGATCTTTACACTAAATAAAAATTTCCCAGTCCCTGGTAATTGATTTAAAACTTTAAAAGTGAAGTTGATGGACGCCACTTCACTTTCAATTCTAAAATAAACCGAAGTTCAAATTTGATTAATACTTGAGTCCCACCAACTCAGTTTCTGTTAGACGCCGCAAGAGGGAGCTGTTGAACCTCCAACTAACTTTACTGGACTTTACACCCTAAATCTTAGGGTAAACTGTTCAAATAATCCGGCCTGTAAAATGTAACTTGCATTGTTATAAGCAGGGATTTTGTTTTTACTCCTATTAATGCAAAACGTATGCATACCGTTAAGAGATACTGCAGTTGAATTCCGTGGATAGTTGTGAGTGCGTGGTATTTGGAAGACACTATTTGAACAGGAATACAAAGAAATAACACAGGTGGCTCCTAAATGTGTGTCGGTATCTATGCACATCTGAGTACAGAATAGAACATAATACACAAGAAACACTTAAGAAGGAACAAAATATGTCTCCAAAGAGGGAAAAGGCACAAGGCAACACCGGGAAGGGTGGTGGGCATAGAGGAATGGCTGGGTATGGAAGCCTGACAGAGACAGAAAACATGCGAAGAGGCGAGCGCAGTCAGCTGTTTTAAAGCACGGGAGCCCGAATAATGTGGTCTGTTGGAAGCGCAGTCTGCCGCAACAGGATTAAGAGAGTGTCCGTAGAAAAGGTAGGCTGCTTGCATTGTGATCGTGCATAGATGCCCAGAGGACTTATTTTCTCTAATTGCATTAAGTATCAAAGTCTGGCCAAATGAATTATTAACTCGCAATGCAGAAGTGGGGGTGGGGAACGAATCCTGTCCTACCTGAGGCTTCCTCTATGACCTCGGATACATTTGGGCCTCAAACCCATCCCGCTAGAGGTGGGATCTGGAATGTGCCCCAGGCGCATATGTGAAAGCTTGGGGCTCCGCTGAGGACTACTGCGAGGCGAGGGAGACTTTAGCGAGGGTTACGACTACACACGAAGTCATAGGTAGTGGGCGGGGCGCCAGTGGGGTACTGGCCCTTCCCCTGTCTATCTCTGGCTTGCCGGCTGCTGAAAGGTGAACAGCTTTTCTACCATCCCACTTGCCACAGACTCCAAGTCAAGGGGACCAACTGCTCATGGCTTGGACCCCCAAAATGAGTCAAGGTAAACCTTCCCTCATTTCGGGTGCATTATCTCAGGTATTTGTTACTGTAAGGCAAAGCTAACACACATCCCAAAAGTGTTGGAGGGTCAGTGGGCTTGACTTAGATAAAATGCTGTAATACACTCTTAACTAGCATTTTGGGGGCATTATTCACCACATATCTACTGAAGTCACAGTCTGTATAGGTTCTTAGCAAATTTTAAGGTTCATGATATTGTCCTAAACCTGAAAAAGCCTTCGTGAAATTTTAAAAGATTGTTGAAAACCATCTTCTTTTTATTTATTAAGGTAGAAATGGCTGGCTGCTACTTGGAGTACTAGAGGTACTTCAGTACTGCTACTGAAGTACTTAGCTTTGACATTTTAAAATAATACTCTTCCCTGGGTACATTATGTGAGATGAGAAAGCTCTGGAGATTGCACAATGATAGTACACTTAACACTACTGAACATACATTTAAACTGATAAGAACAGATACTACAGTTGATCTTAGCCAAAAGGCCACCAAGCAATTGTTTATTTAAAAATAGTTAAGAAGGTAAGTTTTAGGGTATGTGTTTTCTTTTTAAACACAATTTTAAAAACTAAGAAATAATTTTTTTCAAGCTAAAACAAAACAGAAACCATCTCTGGGTTGTGGAATGAACTTAGCCATTATGTTTTCTGCAGCCCAGGTTGCGGGAGGGGGCACCCCGTGGACCGTGGTGTTTTCACTGATGAGTAGTGTCAGAATCAGACTGTTTCCCAGAATTTACAATGTTGGCTGCTATATAAAAGACCAGCAGCTGGACAATAGCTTCAGTTGTGTTAAGGAAAACACACAGACTGTTCACTGCACTTGGGCCCTCTATGAAGGCCATAGATGTTAAGGCAAAGCTGTCTTAGTTACTTTCTCATTGCTGGGACACAATGCCCAATACATACATGTTAAAGGAGGAAAGGTTTACTTTAGCTCACAGTTTGTAGAGGTTTCAGTCCATAGTCAACTGGCTCTGAGGCAGGGCAGCATGGCAGAGGGGCATGGCAGAGGAGAAGCAGTCCATGGCATGGCAGCCAGGAGGCAGAAAGCAGTGAAACTTCCTTTCCCTTTTCATTCCATCCAGGCTACAAGCCTATTGGTTAGTGCCACCTACATCCAGCGTGGGCCTTCTGTCTTCAGTACATCCATTCAGCCATGCTATGCTGAACCAGTCAATGGACTGATCATTTATTTACACACCCTAGGTCCAGTCACCTGTGAAGTGCCCCACCTATGATCCCATGAGACTTTGGGGGGCTATTTAGATACAAGCTATAACAAAAGCTGAGTAAATTATTTCTCTGGAGAATAGAGACTATGATTTTGATACTTTGACTCTTTGTTATCTAATTTAAAGAGAACATTAGTAGAATAACTTCAAAATAACCTCATACTTGAGGGTTCAGTTTGCCCCAAAAGGTATTCAAACTTTTAAATGTATGGAAGCCTGACAGGAATCGCTGTGTGAGGGTGGCCCAGCCTTGCTGACTGTGCGGTTTGTGACAATTCAGTTTAGTCAGTGAGAAGGCCCGAGCCTTAGTTTTTTGTTTTCTAGGTCCCCCAAACTGAGAGCACTGGGCATTTGATATAGTCCTGGCCAGGGATTATTTATTCATTTTACTCAATTTGGGTAAATTGGAAAGGTCTACATAATGCAATGAGGTTACATAATGCAATATCTTCAGTGGAGAGAAAGAAAACTTAAAAGACCTTTGACTCAGGGACCTGCACCAAGTCTTTAGATAACAACTGAAAGTCTCTCTGAGTCTGATTGCATCATTTGAGAGCAAGGCCACTCACATACCTCCATAGTCAGTGAGAGAAAACCACTCGGAACATAGAATTGCAAACTGATGAAAACGGAAGCCCAAAGTAGTCAAATTTAAAGCAAGCAAGCAAGCAAGCAAACAAACAAAGGTATACAGGTATACAAAGGTATACCAATTTCTTCACATTTGTTTTTTGATATAAGGCCAGAAAGGTCCAGCAGGTCCTTCTTATTATTAGTGGCCAGAGCCTCATGGTGTCAGAGAGATTCTTTATTTCCATTAACAAGTATACTAATGTATCTGCAGCCAGGAGCCAGAGCTCTGGCCCCAAACAACGTGTTCTGCTGACCACTGGTTTCCCCTCCCTGGTACACCAGTCCCAGCAGCCCTGGTGTGCAGAGGGCAAAGGAGAACACCCAGCAGCTGTTTCAGGCTTTAGCTTCTTGAGGCTCCTGAGGGCTCTGGTTCCCTGGCCCAGCTGTCACGGGCTCCTGACACTGTGCTGAGGAGCTGTGGCCCCCTTGCTGTCATATCAAGGGAAGTGAAGGACACTGCTTAGGTTGATGGTGAAGAAAGTCACCTCTACCCTGGGTCAATTTCCTGGGATCATGTGGCAAGTAAGTCCTACAGACCAGCCTGTGTAACGGTGTAGGAAGTCAGTGCCATGAGAAACCTGTGGAAGGCAAGTGAAGAGACTATCGTAACTGCCTGGTTAGAAGAGATGCCCCATTTGCTTTTCGCATTTATCCATAAAAATCTTCAGTAACCAGAGAGAAGGAAGCAACCGAAGTTTGCTGTCGCAACTTACTTATGGAAGAGAAGACCATGTATATGTGTTTATGAAGATTCCATACTGCTCCTTTCATTGTTGTGAGTACACTTTCAATATTTGGTTAAGAGCTGAAGACTGTGCCTTCCCCTGCCCACGGAAAAATTCCTTTAAGGAATCATGAGCTCATCAACATTCAGCAGCTGTTTAAAAGGCCATTGAGATTCCCAGAACAGTGCTGGGGAACCGCTGGAATTATGGGCTTGGAGAAGAAGGGAATTTAAGGGGAGGAAAATCAACAATCTAGATTTCAAACCCAGGGGAGACTTCCTTACCTAACCTACGAATCTGTTCCTCAGCAGCTACTGCCAGGTGGAGGAACAGGTGGAAGAAGACAGTGATGGGTCCTTCTGCTCTGGATGAAATAAATGTGGTTCTCCAGTAACCATGGTTACAGAACCCGGAAGACAGCAATATCCACAGGCGCTCGGACCTCTTCTACGAAATGTTGTTGCCTTCACACAGAGCCTACCCAATCCTCCCACGTACTTTAACCTATAGGTGGCTTATAATAGCTAACAGAGTGTACATGCCCTAGAAACGATTGCCATATTGTACTGTTTAGGGACTAATAGCAGAGGAAAAAGTCTGTATAGGTTCAGTACAGATGTGATTTTCTTTTTAACAGTTTCAATCCTTGGTTCGTTGAATCCAAGGACACACAACCAGTAGATATTGGGGTGTAGACTGGTTGTGATGTAGACCAGATTCCCCATCAAGTTGCTTGGGTCCAATCACTGAATGCTAAATGCTCACTTTCCTTTAGAGTCTAGCAATCATTGTTGGTTAATATCCAACAGGGGCTGGTATCCGTCACCTGACGCGGAAGGACTTGGTGCAGGTCCCTGAGTTAAATATTGCTGAAAACTTAAATTGATGTTTTGGGTTCTACCAATAGCTCTTAATAAAGTGTTTCAGAGAACTGTCCCACTTCTCTATAAACTTCAGCAATAGCTCCCTAACTATATATATATATATATATATATATATATGCTATATAATAAACCAGACAACACTTAATGGTTTAAAGCAACTGTTCCACTGTTCCTCAGAGTTCTGTGTATTACCCATGGTCCCTTGGGAAGCTTTAGACTGTGCTGTCACCTGGGGCCACAGTCACCTGCAGGTGTGTTGGGCTGAGTGCCCAGATAGCCACACATGCGCATGCCTGTCAGCTGGGGGATGACCATGGCACCTGCGGTTCCTAGCCCAGGACTTTCTCAGTGTGGCAGGCAGATCTGAGAGGTGGAGTTCTAGGACCCAGTCCCAGCCTAGTATCACTGGTGCCAAAACCCATTGCTTAAGCAGCCACTAGCCATGCTACGTTCAGGATGTGGGAAAACGAATTCTTCTCAGTGGGGAGAGTTACAAGAAATTCTGGCCATCTTTGTCTATCCAATCTCTTGTTAATGAATAAAGCTTTAGGTTACATATAAGTCTATTTGGGGGGAGAAGAAACTTCCTGTCTTACATTTCCTAAACGTATATCTCAACAGACCCTAGATATATCACAAATAATGCCACATTCAACATCAAATTAGGAGAAGCACCACCGTCTGTGCTTTTCTTTATCGCAAATTGTTTACTTCCTAAAAGATATTTTTAAACCAACCGGTTTACCTTTGACCATGGAAACTTGGAACAGAATGGTAGGAACCCTAAAGGCCACAAGGACAGGCTGGAATTTTGAGTTCCTGGCACACAGCCTGAATTAGATTAGAAAAAATGAGAAACTTGGGAAGCCAAGCCCGAGATCATGACTAGGAGGAGGCACATTCTTGGGTGGTGTTTAGTTTATAGACGGCAGTGATCTCAGTGCCCCTTTATGTTCTTAAGAATTGAGGATCTTAAGGAGCTTTTGTTTATAATGGGCTAGATCTACTAGTACTTAGAAAATTGGAAATTAAAATTGAGAAGTTTTAAGAGAATTTATTAATTCCTTTTAAAAGCACAATAAACCCATTACATAAATTCTCTATTTTTATAAAAATAACTTTTCCAAAGCCAAAAACGTTGAATAAGAAGAATGGAACCATTTCAGAATTGTGCAAATCTCTTTGGTGCGAGGCGTAATGGAAGACAGCTGGACTCCCCTCTCTTCGCTTGCGTTTAATGTGAATCTGTTGCAGTGTGTTGTCTTGGTTAATGTCGATGAAGAAAATCTGGCCCCACGTAGATAAGTGCAAATGGGAAAAGGAGAAATTCTTAAAAGCCTTTTCGATAATTCAGGTTCTTGACAAGTAGAGTTTCTAAGCTGTAGTGTGGAATTTGAAACAAATGCCTGGACTCTTTCAGGTCACAGTCTTTTAGGGCTGTTTCACATTCTCCCCTCGTAGGCCAGCTACTGAGGGACCCAGGCTGAGAGCTCACTGAACCTTTTGTAGCCCAGCCCTTCCTGCTGCTGTCTTATTGTCCACAGCTTTGCCACTCTTTAACCTCACAGATGAATCACAGTACTTCTCCGAAAGCTTCTGTCACCCTCCCAAATGAGAGGCATCTCTGTTTCCTTCCATTAATGTTATTATCTGCACTGCTTGTTTGGAACTTAGTAGATGCTGTCAGTTTTCAATTAATTGCCAAGTAAGTGCTTGCTAATTGTTAATTAAGATAATTGAAAGCAGCTTCTTCAACTTTTTTTTTTTTTTTTTTAGTTTTTCCTACAGAAAGAAAAAAAAGTAAACAAACAAAACACCTATGCATACACAAAATCCAAGTTTCTTAATCTGGGGTTTGTGGGTTAACCTGCTGAGGTCCATAATCTGCCTGTCTGTAATTAGGGAGTCTTTCTTTCTCTGTTCCTGCAGACAGTGAATAAAAGTTGGTGATGTGTGATGTCTCCAGAGGTCTCAAAACAAGCTCTAGATTGTTTACTGTAAGCCAGCAGAGGCTGCAGCTGGGAGTCACCCATTCACAACCACTGCTCATTTACCAAATGGTGCTGACGACGCCTCCCAGCACACTGTCCTGTGGGAGGCCTGGTGGGATCAGACATCGTAGGTAGAAATTCAGCAGGGTCGTTCCTAAGGGACCACCACGGGAAGCTGATTCACTTCTCTGTACAAGTTTAATTATCTGGAGACAGAAGGATTTAGATAGTTCAGCTTACAAATCAGGATTTAGAACTTGGCAAGTGCTGGTTTCCTTTATTATTAGGTTTTATCAAAGGGCGCTTTTCTTCCTTGTTCTCAACAGGAGGTCTTGAGCCTCAGCAATCTGGTTCTTGGTCATTGCTTTGGTCTTTCTGCCTTTAGCCTCTTGCTGTTCTGTTAGAGAAGTTGGTAAGCTGTGTGTTTCTTCTTTTTGTTTTTGTGCTAAGTCACCCTTTATCCTCCAGATCCCGCATATGATTGGGCTATGACAAAAATTATGCAGTTGGCTTTTGCCCCATGTCTGTGTACCAAAGCTTAACTTGAGGGCAGCTATTGATGTTGTCCTCCTTGGCGCCAGCCTTATAAAAGCATCTATCTAGTTACCTGTAGCCCTGTCCCCACCAAGAGTGGCTGGGCCCTGACACTTCCCTCCTGGGTCACCAGCTCCTTAGTTAAAGTATGGGGAGGGTCTTTCTCATTGATGGAGCCTGAAGCCAGGAAGACTGCAGTCTGGAGTACGGATGGCCAATCCCAAGCACCTTGGGTCAGAGCAGCATTTTCAGCAGCAATTCCCATACATTTTGTTGAAACTGTTTCAGCACAAAGTTCTCACACGTGAACAGGGCTGAAATGCCAAGCGGCCAAACCAAATGGCTCGTGTTCAGGACTAGGGAAGGGGGTTTGGTCATTGGGGTGCCACCTTCAGAAGAGATTCGTGTAGTAGAGACCGGCTGGTTCCTACATGAGTGTAAAAAGAGAAAGCCTAGCTCTGAGTATCTCTGTCTCCCTCTTTACCTCTTATGCCCCATCACCATGATGTCACTTAATCTAGTACCCGAATTATCTTAGACTCTCAGCCTCTAAAACTGTCAGTGAAATAAACCCTTTTTCTTTAAAGCAGCCAGCTTTGGACATTTTGTTACAGCAACAGAGAATGGATTACTACAACAAGGCACTGTCTGTATCACAGACCTTATTTTTCAAATCAGGAGAGTGGAGTTTTGAAAAGTTAAGTCCCAAGCCCTCCCCAGTGATAAAGTAGCTGAACCAAGACTTGGAACCAAGTCCCAATTTGTCTGTTCACATTCTTTTTAACAGCATATCAAGTAGTAATTAGGTTACTGGTCAGATAACCAATAGTACTGCCCAGAAGAGAAGCCAGGTATGACCCCACCTTCACGTCCTAAGGCGCAGAGGGGTTGGAGAGGAAGATAACATGACCTGATGACCCCAGGAGATAATAGTGGATAGAGCCATGCGGTCCAGCAAGAAACAGGTTAGACCACAAAGCCAGGCAAACTCCAAATGCATGAAGCTCAGTTTTAATGAGGTGACACTATCTGAAGAAAATCCAACTATGACTTCTCTATTATGTACCAACTGCAAGGGAACAGCTGTACCAATTGAAAGGGAACAAGAGGGCCCCAAGGCATTTCAACTTTAAATCCTTTAGCAATGGAAATCTCTTTCTTCTGGGTCACTACTTCCCTGTTTTTGGGGTTAGGTGATAGACAGCCAGTGTCATCTTTTCTCCTTGCTGGGACACAACCCCTGACACCCACAACTTAACGGAGGAGAGGTTTATTGCGCTTACAGTTTTGATGGGTTCCAGCCCATAGCTGACTGTCTCCAGGGCAGAAACAACATGGCAGAAGGGCCTGCCTTGAAGGAGGAAAGCTTCTCAGGCCATGGTGGTCAGGAAGCAGCAAGAGGAGGGAGGAGCCGAGGATGGAAATGTACTGCACCCTTGCAGCTCAGGCCCCCAGTAACCTGCATCTAGCCAGGCCCCACCCCTTAACAGCAAGCCTATTATAGACCCATAATCCATGACCCAGCAAAAGCGCTGCTTCTGAGCGCCTGGGCTTTGGGGAGACATCCAGATCCGAAACACAGCAGCCAATGGCAAGCAGCTCTTGCTAGATGAGAGCACAACAGGAACTAAGATGCTACAGTTGTGGTTCTCTGGGGAACCTCAAAGGCAGAGCAGCACACCTGTTGGGGAGTGCACAGTCAGCAGGTTGCCAGATGTGATGTTCAACAAAAGGCAGCTTTACTTTGGAATAGCAAATACTGCAAAATACAGACACCAACTTCTGCTCTTATCCAAGGAAACATAGAATGAGACTGGAATGTCTCCAGTCTATCCACTTAGCTCGATTCAACCCAAACACTGTACCAGAAAGCTCAGAAGCTTATTTCTTATAATAAAAGTGGCATGTCCTTTCTGTAGAGTCTCCTGGTAGATCAATGTTACACAAATTTCTTGGATTTTTTTTTTTTAAATAAAAGAGTTTTCACCTAAATTTTGGAAAGGAAATTTTTTCTCTCTCTCTCTTCCTCCCTTTCTCTTCTTTCTCCCCTCCCTCCTTCATTTTCCCAATTGACAAATTTTGATCAGTGTCCAAGTAGCATAATCTATGATGCATATGGCCAAGCTAAATGCTTCCAGGCAGGCTGTCACATGTAAATACCCCTGGTATAAAAAGTGTCACACAATCTTACATAAAACCAGACCAAAAAGTCGCTAATAATTTTGTCAAACAGCTTTGTCAGTCAAGGGCTTAAAGATGGCAGGAATGCAGATAAATGTGGAGTCAGCCTAGAAATCATGGCAGGGTTAACAAAATCTTTACTTTTTATTGTTCTTGTTCTTCCTGGCCCCATAGCTTATAATTTCACACCACCAGATCGACAGAAAAAGCATCTGTCAGAGTGTAGAGAAGAAGGGAGGCGGGGGAAGGGCTGGTGTCAGGGCACTTAGTGAATCTGGGTGACCCCACCTGCTCCTTCTCACATTCACACTGCATCTGAAAGGGAGGAGAAGAAGAGTGGAAGGTCAGGATGGTTGTTCTTAGGCCAGGGAAGCACTGGGAGGACTCAGTAACCAACGACAGCAGCAGCAGCAGCAGGAGCAGCAGCAGGAGCAGCAGCAGCACAAGGGCCAGTTGGAATCAGAACACATCAGAAAGGTTTGTCTTGGTGTATTTGACACAGTCTGTGCCTTTCCATCATCCTATTTCATCCTATTTGAAAATGTTGCTTAGCAGAACCTGTGCAGAAAAGGTAGTGAGGTCCCTTGCCCTTAGACTGCGTGTGAGACTCAGGGACATCTGTGTGTGTCACATGTGAGGTAGGTGGGCCAATTCTGGGAACAGGACAGATTTTCTGGAATTTCATGGTGTCCTGTGTGCTGCAAGACCATCGGCTGTCATTGATCAGATAATGACAGACCATGCAGATTTCAGAAGAAAACATTGTGACTTCTCTTGGTACTCCCAAATTTTAGGGACATAGTACTTGTCCCGAAGGCTTATGGGTAAGCTCCCTTGATTTCAAATCTAACCAAATCAAAGACAAAGGGAAGAGCACCACATACCTGAACTTGCCATCCTGGGATTGACTTATGAGTAGTCACTCATGTGATGCCTGCCCAGGAGGAAAACCTTGTTAGATTCCCTCTAAGCGTTTCAAAAGAAAAGTGTTTCAGATGTCTCCTGTTTAGAGTATATGTTCAAAGCATTGCAACATTAGCAGTGGTTTGACAGTAGATAGAAGCATGCCAGTGTATGACAGTGTCTACACGAATATATCCTTAACTGGGTAATAAAGCCTTTGGTTTTGTGTTTTAGTAAAAAAGAAAAAGGTGCCAATAGTAGCTCGGTTGAATGGGGTGTGCATGAGTTCACTGGTTTTGATGTGGCCCTGCTGTTGGCATGGGCCTTTTTCTTCCTCAGGTTAGGTGACAGAGAGCAGTGTCCAAGCCTGTGTGCGCGTGCTCCATTCTCCCTCTTCGCGGTGTGTTACTCCTCTGCCTTCGATGCCTGACCGAGGACACAGCTGCTGCAGTGACCATTGTACAGGGGACTGTGCAGTCAAGGGTGTGGTCGGCAGGGGAGAGCAGGCGCTTACATGATGAAGGTGCCATCGTTTGGACCTGGAACGTTCCCCACTGGCCCGTGTTCAGAGGTTCATTCTCAGCCTGGCCCTGCTGGATGGTGGAAGACTCTTCAGGAGTGGAAGGTGGGGGCAGGATTCAGGTCATGGGGGCACAGGCGCTTGAAGGCAGTTGTGGGAAATCCTCTTTCTTTTGTCTGATGAACAGCTTGCTTCCCCACGTGCTCCTGCCATCGTGTGTCACCACAGGTCAAACCAAGGGGCAAATCGGTCCCATGCTGCCATTTCTCTTCCTGTGAGCCAAAACAACCCTCTTCTCTTGCTAAGTTGATCTCAACGTTTGTTACAGTAATAGAAAACCGACTAACACGGATGCTTTCTGTGATCAGACTGCTCAGACATCTCTCATCTCAGCAGCAATGCCGTCGCACCTTGGCAAAGTCAGGAAATCACGTTTTAGCAACTTCATAGCTGCTCAGGGAAAAGAGAACCCTGCATCTCCCAGATTGATTCTTTGATGGTTCTGCATATTTGTAGATATGTGAAAACACATCTGCATGCATTCAACACACACACACACACAAATCTTGAGTTCACTGGTAATTTCCAGGTTGGAATCCATGATTGTCAACTTGGGAATAAAGTCCTCATTGACTTTGTCTCTAAATTTTATATCTCCCATAGCTTCATAATCAGGGGGATTTTTACATAACCTTTTAGCCACAGGGAAAGGACAGAAGATTGGACAAGCTCAACTCATAGTGAAAGGGCAGATTTTTGCAGCACATTTTTGTAATTCTGTGCTGATTCACCACGCATTGAAAGTTTTCTAGTAAATACCATCCCTGCCAAAATTGGAAAGGACAGTAAGTGGAAGAAATGAAGTCACCCTCAAGACAGGGCTTCTGGGAAAATGGTGAATGGGAAAATTTTAACTATGTCACAACCTTGGGAAACATGAGCTTTTTTTCATTTTTCCTTTGTTTTATTTTTCCCTCATGATGGATTGCTGGAGATAAGATGATGGATCTACATTGGTATAGCATTATTTCACAGGGTGCTTCACTGGGAGTAGACAGAAAAAACTGTTATTTCTTTTTTTTCTTTTCTTTTTTTAGGCCTTGAAGGTAGAGGGCTTGCCTGGAGCCATGACTTGGGTGGCCTGAGCCAGGCCCCGAGAGCTGACCCGCGGCTCAACCTTTGTCACTTGATCCTCTTTGTAAATCCCTTATCTCTCTTTGTCCCTTACTCCTTTGTGTTTTCCTTGAGCTCATTCTCTAAAAATAAAACTCAAGGCTACTGAGTTTGTAAGGTTTTCCTTTGAGAGTAACTCTTCTGGTTTCATTCTGCACAACAAGTGTATCATTCATTGTCAAACCTTTGGACAAAATTGTGTAAGTTTCTTTGGCATGGTCCTTGGAAATTTGTATCTGGAAAACTGTCTTTGCATGACTGACCTATTTCCTTTTATCAGATGAGATTTATGTACTTCTGGTCTTCTAAAAACTGAGAGCTACGTTTAGTATTCAACTATGGGCTTCCCTAAACAAAACAAATCTTAAACAAATTGCTTCCCTTTCCATGAGGTTTTAAATTGGGATTTCAGCTTTATCCTATCTGTACCTTTCATTACCAGCCAAAGCTTTAGGAAACAGGCATTTTGAATAAACTTTTTGTGATCTTAGTTTACTCCTCTAGAAAGTAAAACATCAAATGCCCCAAGTAAAGCTGTAAGATTATTACTTAGAATTGAATGGATAACATTTTTTGAACCATTACAAATACTGTAGTGTAAAGTGGTTATGGAAGAAATTTAGTGTCTAAAGTGACTCTATAAACCATATCAAGTTTATGACAAAAGGCAGTGAAATCAAATCAATACGTAAGGAGGTCAAGGGTTCGAGGGAAAAATGTTAAAGCTTAATATTTGTTTTAAAGTGTAGATCATTTTGTACTTTATGGGGAAGAAAAGCCGAGCCTCGGGGTCCCTGTGATTTGCTGTGACTGCAGGCTCTCAGCCCCGTTAGCACCCCAGGTTATCATGTGGAAGCCTGGCTTTGAG
This sequence comes from Chinchilla lanigera, assembly GCF_000276665.1. NCBI lineage: Eukaryota > Metazoa > Chordata > Mammalia > Rodentia > Chinchillidae > Chinchilla > Chinchilla lanigera. Next base: position 4,479,984 of record NW_004955497.1, on the reverse strand, counting down.
TCCTGGGCACTTAGCTGCCCTCCTGACCTTATTAAGACCTGCAGAACTCACAACCACTGACCTCAGGCGAAAGCTGCCTGCCCTTTAGCAGATGTACATATGGACCAAATAATTCCATTTGGAGCCTCATTTCCTTAGTCTGGAAAATTAGATCATAATAACCACCTGAATGAGCAGAGCAGACAAATAACTATAGTGATTGACCAGAGGAATTTGCATGGTGCCTGACACAATTGTCTCTGAAATTTGACTCTACCTTGTAAGAAATAGCAAGTATTGAATTTTCTTTTTTTTTTTTAAACTGGGAATCGAACTCACAACCCGGCGCTTGCCAGGCAGGCGCTTGTGCTGCTGAACTATATTCCTGGCTTGAATTTTCTACTTCATGATAAATCCTAGGCAGAGGCCTATGTTAGATTTTTAAAAAAGAAAACATTTTCCGTCCAGGCTTACTAATTTACCTTTCTTCCACCTGCTTCTTTTGTTTTGTTTATACCCCAAGGTTGCTCTACCTGGTGCCCTTTTTGTTCTATTCAACCCTCAATGGATAAGATGATACACACTGTCATGGTTTAGATACAGAATGTCTCCCAGAAGCTTCATGTGTGGAGGATAGGAATTTTAGAGGTACTGGGTGAGAGGGCACTGTCCTCGTCAGTGGTTAGAGCACTGGAGAATCCACAGCTGAAAGTGCTGTTAGGAGGGGGGCGTGGTCATAAGAGGTGGGCCTGTGGGTGGGACCCGGAAGCATGCATCTTCCTCCCCAGTGCCTCTCTCTCTCTCTGCTTCCTGGATGCGGTGATAAGCAGCTCTCCTCTCCCAGACCCTTCCACCAAGCCCTGCCTGCCTGGGAGCCCCGACTATAGACTGGATCCTCTAAAGGCAATGAGCCAGAATAAGCCTCCTGTCCTGTAAGTTGTGTGTGGAGTAGTACTGTGTCCCAGCAGGGAGGGAGTGACTGAGACACCCCCACTGTGGAGGGCAGATCTTTATTCAGTCCAGCAATCCAAGGGCAGGTCTCTTGTATGAACACCCTCAGGGACATAACCAGAAACAGTGCTTTGCCTGTACTGGGCATCCCTTAGCCCAGTCATGTTGATACATAAACTGACTATCACACTACTCCTTGGCTCATTATACTTTTAATTTGCATATCCTAGTTAACTAGTGGGTCTGTTGCATTTTTAACATTACATTATACTCTTTAGATAAAATAAGACATCTATACACCCAAGACTACATAGGCACAAACAAAATGCAAGAAGTAGCAGAAATAGAAATGGAACTTGGTAAAACACAAATAAAATGAATAATCCTAAATAGTTTTATTTAACAGTTCAGAGTAGTAAACTTTAAATAATCAAAGATAAAAAGAATCTTAACATATGCTTACTTTCATGGAATAACACATAGGAAAATTGCATCTTATAGAGAACATGGTTTGTCTTTATTTTTTGTTTTT